>NC_091282.1:663538951-663851451 GCF_032444005.1 Ranitomeya imitator
AATTATATCATTCTGTCAGGGAGATTTACCTGTCTGTGCCTTTCATGTCAATGATGAACTACGCTTATAAGAAAGTGAATTATGACCCCTACCTTAATAAAGTTAATTGCCATAATCTTATCTACTTATTGGTTGTGGGCACCTATGACATGAAGAAATGATTTTACATATGTTCGTGATTTCCTGTACTTCACAAAGTTTGTTGAAGTTGAAAAAGTTTCACCTTGCAATCTCTATTCCTTTATTTATTGTCAAACATGTCGTTAGAAATCTACTTCTAGTTTCCGACATTTCTCTTGTGTGCATTTCCCTCTCAGTACATGCTGCATGTGTTATGTATTACTATGTGTGTCCATGGTGCTGCTGTCCAGTACTGACATCTCCTTCTACATCCTTATGGGTCTCGTCTGCCATCGATGATCTTCCTTCTCTCTGAACTCATACACGGCCAATGTGATTCACCCTCTCCTTCTTAAGACAGCTTTGAGTGTTTTCTACTCCTTATCTACTCTGTGATTCAGCACAACTTATATGATCTGCTCTCCCTGAAGACTGAGATGCTTTCCCACTCTCCACACTCTGATTGGTCATTTGCAGCCTTGCTGCTATCTCTAAAATGGCGAAAAGGGTGGGTGGGGGGGATATTAAAGGCAGTTGACACAGGCAGGCAGTTTGCAGTCGGATCTATTTTAGGAGTATCAGCAATAATCTCCATTGGAATACAGTAGTTCTCTCGGATTTGGCAAGGAAATTCAATTTGCATCAAGGCTATTGAATGAGAATTGAACATTTATTATTATACACCAGAGCATAAGAAATGTATGGTGTGAAACAAAATTAATACTCGCCTTGCTGTTCTCCTGTCATGCTGCCGAAGCAGCAAACTTCAGTGATATCACCTATGAGCACACAGGTACTCAGGTTGTATTCATAGCATGACCTTTTGAATGGTGAAAAATTATTATAAGTTTTCTGCAGATCTCTAACCTGGGATTAATGTTATTTGAATCAAATGTTTTATTCATTTTAGTTTAGTTAATATCCTTCCTTCTGGTATGGAACTTAAATAATGGGATTTGATGAGATCTCCAGATCTATGTTTTATGTTAAGTCTTTCTTTCATCAAGCCATAGGTTATCGTATTCCTCGGAACAACCCAGGGGCCAATATATCACTACCGCGCCATGCTCTTGGCTGCATAAAGCCATACACTTAGCGCCAAAGCAAGCATTTGGAAAAACATTGCTGATCTTGTTGAAAGGGATCCATTCTCACTCTTGGCACTAAAGGCACAGCTTCTGCCTGAAACCATAGTATGGCCATATGCAAGGAATCCTATTCTAGTTATAACAGACCATTTTTACCTCGGAATCATGGCAAAAGTTTTGACCATTATGATCTTATAAAAAGTATTTTATGGCTCCAGATGCCCAACTAAGTTTCCATTGTTAGCTAGCAGTATACTATGAAGACTTCACCAATAGAATTTTAAAAGTAATATTCCCTCTAAACATGAGAACTTAAAGATATTTTCAGGGACATTTACATTGATGGCCTATCATCATCAATATTTGATCGGTGGAGGTGTTGTACCTGGCACCCTCATATCAGCTGTTCGCAGTGCTGGCAGTAGTTCTCCATCAACAGTATTCATAAGATAGAGTCTAATGAGAGAGTTTATTACATGATGACACTACAAACATTGATCAATGTTTGAGCTCTCCAAAATGTACCAAAATATTCACATATTTGCTTGTGATCAAGAGAGGCAAAACATGTATCATGGTGTATCACCACCAATGGGTCCGCATGAATATTCTGGCTACTATTTTGTTTCTTATGGTTCTGACAGCACTACCCTGACTATCTTCAGTGTTGGTGACTTGTATGGCATGTAGTCTACATAGTCACATAGTTGATAAGGTTGAAAAAGGCACGAGTCTAAAAAGTCCAAATTATTTTTCCTAAGTGTTCACATATTGCCCTGTGATCAAGCAAAGTGAAATATGAGTTGGGATGTTTCACCACCATGGGGTCTGTTTGGTTATTATGACTACTATGTTGCATTTATGATGGTTTCCTAGCATTACCCAGACAATTTTCGGTGCTAGGTAACTTGTGATAGGTAACCCCGGACTTTGCCATTTGTCTTGCCCCTTTGCCTATGATGTACATTCCTGGTATTTGACCCCGGACTCCTTGACTCCCCTGTCTCACAGCTTATCCATCAGAAGTGACTAGCCAGTGTCACATTATGTCTGGCCGTAAACATTTTTTTTCCCGCCAATATGGATCCCATTTGTATGCTTTGTCATCAGATGGAAAATATGACTCTTGTGATTCCGAATCTGGCTAAAGAGCACCAGAACCTTCAATCATCTCAGTCCCCATTGCAGAGTCAGGTGTCTTGCTTGATGAAAGTTTCCTATAGCTTTTCACTACTGGCAGTGGCTGACATGTCTGAACCCTGAGACGAGCAGTTGGTTTCTCCCAAACCTGTAGTGGCCCTTGCTGATAAATTTCCAAAAGAGAAAAACTAGTTTAGGATGTCCAGAGAGAGATGTAAGATATTTTTTACCCTGTGACCTCAGCTTTCAGGGGATGAGCCCCAGCGGGTACCAATAATTATGTCCTTCCTGTGAGAGGGCCCTCAGCCCTGGTGTTTTCCTTGCCCACACAAGTCCCAGAATGGGTTTCTTTTGATGCTTTCTTTGATGTTTTAGGCTTAATCTTTGATGGACATGACAGAAACCAGGTCACTGAGTTAGGATCATGAACCTGGTACAGGGAGCTGCATCACTGAGGACTATAGTACTGGATTCTGGCAATGATCCATTGAAGTTCAGTGGAATGATGCAGCCCTCAGGTACCGATTGCATAGGGGGCATTCTGATACTCTTAACGATGCTCTGGCCTTTCATGCTCCCCCTTGTTCTTTGGTGGAGGCCATGACCCAGGTCATATGTATGGACCACAGAATTCATGAGAGGTGAGCAACAGGGAGCATTTTACTCTCTCTCTCTGAGCATGTTCGTTTACCGGAGGTGGAGCAGATGGAGTTTGGAGCTGGCAGTTCTAATGCCATGTAGAGGAAATGTCGACACAATCTTGTTCTCTGTCTCTACTGTGGTCTGGCTGGGCACTCTCTAAATGACTGTCCAACTCGCCCTCAAGCAAGCAAGACATTGGGAAATGCCTAAGTCAGGGTAATTGTTAAGGATGGCCACCCAGACTTCCGGGTACCCTTTTTATTCATCTGAGAAAAGTACTGCTTACTGCAGATCTATCCTCCAAGAACCAGGTATTATCAGTATTGGCTTTCATTGACTGTGGGTGTGCAGCTAACTATATTGATTCGGGACTGGTTAAGAAATTGGGATTAGGGACAGTTAGTTTGGAAAGACCCATTCAAATTTTCACCATTGGCAAGACACTGTTACTTCAGAATTTTCTCAAATGAGTAAGAGTGGGAACACATCACTCTGAATCCATTTCCGGTTTTGTTTTGGATAATTTGCCTTCTGGGTAGGCACTGGAGCTTCCATTATTCACAATCCCATTATTGATTGGTGTCAGAAATAAATTTTTGCATGGAGCCTTAATTGTCATAAGAAATGTTTAGGCTCAGGAGAGATATGCTCCACTAACCTGGAGGGCCTGCCGGGGTATCTGAAAGACTTTGGAGATGTGCTTTCGGAAAAATAGGCAGAGATAATACCACCGCATCATCCCTGATTGTGCTTTTAATTTTGTCCCTAATACCAAATTACATAAAGTTTGCTTTTACAATTTGTCTGGACCTGAACGTTCTTCCATGAAAAATTATGTGAACGAAAGTTTGGGGAGGGTCATATCCGTCATTCTTTCTCCACTGTAGCTGCCTCCTTCCTTGCCTCGATTTCTGAGAACTGAACAAAATCACCATTAAGAATACATACCCACTTCCACTTATTCCCAACCTATATAATCAGCTTATGGTTGCTAAGTGGTTTTTCAAGTTTAGAAGGGCTTATGATTTGATATGCCCAATTAAGAGCTAGGGCATGCCGGGCTATCTCCACGTAAATTAAGGATTGTCCAGCAGCCCAATCAAATTAGGATTTCTGAGTTTCCTCCAGGTGTCACCCTTTCTTGGTGATTGCTGGTTATTTAGCTAGTTAACAATAGTAAGACCAGTGCCAGTCATAGCTTTGCTCAGTGGTGTATGTTCCTAGTGCTCTGTGTTCTGCTGTACTGATCTTTGTTACCTGACCTTGGACTTTGCCATTTGACTATCCATTTGTCTTGCCCATTTGCCTTTGACATACACTCCTGGTATTTGCCCCTGGACTCCTTGACTCTCCTATTGCAATTGTGAAAAATTGCTAGCCAGTATCACACTTATGTTATAGAGCATTAGGCTGTTTTTTTTAGTGTTTGTGAGCTTGGCTCTACTAGTTTTCATAGTCACCTTCCCTTGCGCTAATGTACAGTATTTACGTGTGCATCTCACAAAATTAGAATATCATCAAAAAGTAAATTTATTCCAGTTCTTCAATACAAAAAGTGAAACTCATATATTATATAGAGTCATCACAAACAGAGTGACCTATTTCAAGTGTTTATTTCTGTTAATGTTGATGATTATGGCTTACAGCCAAAAGTCATTATCTCAGTAAATTAGAATACTCTAAAACACCAGCTTGAAAAATGATTTTAACATCCGAAATGTTGGCCTACTGCAATGTATATTCAGTAAATGCACTTAATACTTGGTCAGGTTCCTTTTGCATCAATTACTGCATCAATGCAGCGTGGCATGGAGGAAATCAGCCTGTGGCACTGCTGAGGTGACTCTATCTAATATATGAAGTTCACTTTTTGTATTGAAGAACTGAAATAAATTAACTTTTTGATGATATTCTAATTTTGTGAGATGGACCTGTACATAAAATGTGACCTGGTTGTCAGTAGTTTGCAATATAATCTAATCTTCTGTACAAGCTATTTTTCTTTTATCATATGGTCATTTAGTGGTTTCTTTTGTTTAATTCTCCCAGTTTTTATAAAATAGTTTTATTATAATTGTTATTCATCAAAAAAATAAGATTCATTTGTATATACTTTTGTTCTCCAAATAGTTTTAATGGTATACTACAATAGTCCTTAGTCGGACACAGCCGTCATTAGTTATCTCTCCAATAGGTGTTTGTGTATTTTTAGAATGTCTAATAATTAGTGTTGAGCGATACCGTCCGATACTTGAAAGTATCGGTATCGGATAGTATCGGCCGATACCCGAAAAATATCGGATATCGCCGATACCGATATCCGATACCAATACAAGTCAATGGGACATCAAGTATCGGAATGTATCCTCATGGATCCCAGGGTCTGAAGGAGAGGAAACTCTCCTTCAGGCCCTGGGATCCATATTAAAGTGTAAAATAAAGAATTAAAATAAAAAATATTGTTATATTCACCTCTCCGGCGGCCCCTGGACATCAGCGGGAGGATCCGGCGTCCGGCACGGCTTCTTTCTTCAAAATGCGCGCCTTCAGGACCTGTGGAATGACGTCCCGGCTTCTGATTGGTCGCGTGCCGCCCATGTGACCGCCACGCGACCAATCAGAAGCCGCGACGTCATTCCTCAGGTCCTAGAAGGCGCTCATTCTAGGACTTTAGCTGAGGAATGACGTCGCGGCTTCTGATTGGTCGCGTGGCGGTCACATGGGCGGCACGCGACCAATCAGAAGCCGGGACGTCATTCCACAGGTCCTGAAGGCGCGCATTTTGAAGAAAGAAGCCGTGCCGGACGCCGGATCCTCCCGCTGATGTCCAGGGGCCGCCGGAGAGGTGAATATAACAATATTTTTTATTTTAATTCTTTATTTTACACTTCCGATACCGATACCCGATATCACAAAAATATCGGATCTCGGTATCGGAATTCCGATACCGCAAGTATCGGCCGATACCCGATACTTGCGGTATCGGAATGCTCAACACTACTAATAATAGACATATAAGAACATAGAAGAAGGCAAAAAATGCTAATGTGGTGAAATACTCCATATAAGGGGAAAAGAAAATTCCAACTACAAATATGGAAATCTGAATGTATCCCCAGATCAGTGTCTCAAAGTTTTAAACATAAACTTTCCATAGATACTAAATATTCCAGAAAAAAGGTAATGGGAATTATAACATTTCTCCATAGGATTCTCTTTACAACATCCCAGGAGATCAAGAGCACTGACATAGTTTCATGTAGTATTTGCAGTAAATTATTATGTCAGATGTCTTGAAAGAGATCCCATTAGGTCAATTACGGTGGCGGATTCTCACGTGTTGAGATGTTGTGACAAACAGCTGCTGTGCAGACCTCCAGATGCCTGACGTGAATGTGGCCACACAACAAGGAACGCAAGATGGACTTAAAAAATCTTGACACACTAACTTAATGGCCTTCTGAACCGTAAAATGATCCAGTATGAAAATATGGAAACAGTATGTAAAGGTCCCAGACTTCATGATGTCCCACATAATGGTATTCACTCATGATGAGGAGCCAAGATCAAGTTCTTGTCAATCATGAGTCACTTAAACTGCAACACGGGATGTTTCATGAGTGAAGTATTTTTTTTTTACAAATATTAACTCTTCTAATAAGTTCCAGAAAGTCTTTTACTGAAACAAAAAAGAATTTACGCGAATAAAAGAGGAAAAATACTTTGCATATTACTGGCTTTTGAGTAAATGTTGGGGCAGAACTCAACACATATGTCATTTGCCTCATTCTCATTCATCTATTATGAAACCATAATGAAATAAAAAGAATTTATTTAAAATGCATTTTTAAAATGTTTGGTTATTTTTTTATATCACTATGTGCATTAAATGAAAATAATTGAAATCTTGTAATTTTCACACTGGGCTATTCTGGGCTCATTTTTCTTGTACTTTCAGAAAATACACATGAACATTAACAGCAATAAACTTACAGACCTTATCTTTTGTACTGAAGTGTCTAATGAGTGTGTGCAAAGGTTATTTTGAGGAGGGGGGAGCGGAGTCAGCTCTAACATTGCCTATTGTGATTGGTGGATCCTGCAATATTAGCGGTGTAAAGAGGTGAGTAATACTGCCTATGATGAGAATGTGACATTCTTAGAAGAACAGGAAGGAGTATAAAATAGGCAAGTGGCAAGTGTGAAAATTGCAAAATTTCTATATATTTCTATATATAAAAAAACAGATTGTGATATAAAAATTGGCAAATTTTAAAAAAGTACTTAAAACACAATAATTTGATTTAAAGAATATATTATTTTCTGATTATACATTTCCTTTAAGAATATGCAATTTTTAAACTATGCAAAATCTGCCCTAAACCATAAAGCGCCCATGGATTCTTAGTCTATTACAACATAGCATTTTAAAATCTATCTATCCATCAATCAGCCTTATATCTTTCTGCCTCTCTGCCTTCATTAGCTTTAGAAAAGTGAAAACATGTGCACACAGGTGCAAGAGAATAGCAAAAAACATAGCACATTGACATAATAGCTAAAAATGGTTCTTCAAGAATGCTATAAAATGGCCCATGTCACATAATTCAAATGTTAGTCAATCCTAGTCACGTGTCAGAATGTTCTGAAATCTGAAACAATACAGCTTCTGAGACCTGTGTCTCAGCTGACAGAGAAGCTCCATCGTAAGCACACATATCGGAGCTGCTAAATCTCCTCGGCTGACTGCACACAGAGAACTGAGGCTGGAGAAGAAATCCTTTAGGCTCAGTCAAACCAGGAGAATATTTATTTCTTCTGTCACAGCTCTTCTCCTCAGCTCATGGAAGCATGGGTGCTTGCGATACAGATCCTCTGTAAATTGAGACACAGGTCTCGGGATGTGTGTTTCTTTAAACTATCACTTGTCAAAATTCGCCGCTGTTTGAATTACATCACAAGGGCCACCTTATTACATTCTTGGAGAACCTCTTTAAATAGCAGAACATGTCCATCCTTCCTCCATGTTTCTGACTGTTTATAAAAACATATATATATATATATATATATATATATATATAATGTTTTTCAACATTTCACTCGCATGGCTATGTCAATGGAAAATAAAAAGTTATAGCTCCTCAAAGTAGGAAGAAAAAAAAATGCAAGAATCGCTTGGGAGTGAAGGGGTTAAATGCAATCTGCAATATACCCAAAAAGGACATAGACAGTACTGTTCCCAAGTGCCTGTACAGTCCAAAAATAGAAGCTTGGGCATAAGATCACGCAGTAACGATGTTGCTCTGCATCTCAGTAAATTTTCAAATAATAATAATAGGAAAAAAGGATAAAAACATGGCACTCATTTTTTTTCCTTTTAATTGTTATTTATTCAATTTTTAATACAATAATGCAATGTATACTTATTTAACTTAAGCAACTTTGAGATCATGGTCCACCACGGATTGCTCTCTAGTTGAGTCATTGACACAGACCTACAGGTCCTTCTCAAAAAATTAGCATATAGTGTTAAATTTAATTATTTACCATAATGTAATGATTACAATTAAACTTTCATATATTATAGATTCATTATCCACCAACTGAAATTTGTCAGGTCTTTTATTGTTTTAATACTGATGATTTTGGCATACAACTCCTGATAACCCAAAAAACCTGTCTCAATAAATTAGCATATCAAGAAAAGGTTCTCTAAACGACCTATTACCCTAATCTTCTGAATCAACTAATTAACTCTAAACACATGCAAAAGATACCTGAGGCTTTTATAAACTCCCTGCCTGGTTCATTACTCAAAACCCCCATCATGGGTAAGACTAGCGACCTGACAGATGTCAAGAAGGCCATCATTGACACCCTCAAGCAAGAGGGTAAGACCCAGAAAGAAATTTCTCAACAAATAGGCTGTTCCCAGAGTGCTGTATCAAGGCACCTCAATGGTAAGTCTGTTGGAAGGAAACAATGTGGCAGAAAACGCTGTACAACGAGAAGAGGAGACCGGACCCTGAGGAAGATTGTGGAGAAGGACCGATTCCAGACCTTGGGGAACCTGAGGAAGCAGTGGACTGAGTCTGGTGTGGAAACATCCAGAGCCACCGTGCACAGGCGTGTGCAGGAAATGGGCTACAGGTGCCGCATTCCCCAGGTAAAGCCACTTTTGAACCATAAACAGCGGCAGAGGCGCCTGACCTGGGCTACAGAGAAGCAGCACTGGACTGTTGCTAAGTGGTCCCAAGTACTTTTTTCTGATGAAAGCAAATTTTGCATGTCATTCGGAAATCAAGGTGCCAGAGTCTGGAGGAAGACTGGGGAGAAGGAAATGCCAAAATGCCTGAAGTCCAGTGTTAAGTACCCACAGTCAGTGATGGTGTGGGGTGCCATGTCAGCTGCTGGTGTTGGTCCACTGTGTTTCATCAAGGGCAGGGTCAATGCAGCTAGCTATCAGGAGATTTTGGAGCACTTCATGCTTCCATCGGCTGAAATGCTTTATGGAGATGAAGATTTCATTTTTCAGCACGACCTGGCACCTGCTCACAGTGCCAAAACCACTGGTAAATGGTTTACTGACCATGGTATTACTGTGTTCAATTGGCCTGCCAACTCTCCTGACCTGAACCCCATAGAGAATCTGTGGGATATTGTGAAGAGAAAGTTGAGAGACGCAAGACCCAACACTCTGGATGAGCTTAAGGCCGCTATTGAAGCATCCTGGGCCTCCATAACATCTCAGCAGTGTCACAGGCTGATTGCCTCCATGCCACGCCGCATTGAAGCAGTCATTTCTGCCAAAGGATTCCCGACCAAGTATTGAGTGCATAACTGAACATTATTATTTGTTGTTTTTTTTGTTTGTTATTAAAAAACACTTTTATTTGATTGGATGGGTGAAATATGCTAATTTATTGAGACAGGTTTTTTGGGTTATCAGGAGTTGTATGCCAAAATCATCAGTATTAAAACAATAAAAGACCTGACAAATTTCAGTTGGTGGATAATGAATCTATAATATATGAAAGTTTAATTGTAATCATTACATTATGGTAAATAATGAAATTTAACACTATATGCTAATTTTTTGAGAAGGACCTGTATGTTCTTTTATTCGTTTCATTGACCTTTAATGAAAAAGTATGACCTGTAAAAGATATTACGATAGTATTGGCATCACTTTTGTTTTTGTCTCAGGGAGCGTATTCTGAATAAGTTATTTCTTTCTTGGACTACTTTCATATATGAGAGCATCAGGGGAGAGATTTATCAAAACTGAATTTGAAAACACAGCTGCCGATTCTTGCATTGTTCATGAGATCTCATCTTTTACTAAGCAACGTCTCAAAGAAGCGAAAAGAGAAACTAAGTCAAATAACATGCTTAACAAATATAAAAAAAAAATGTAAATGAATTATTACTTGTACAGTTATTTGGTACTAAATGCCTTGCTTTAAAATAATTGGCTATACATGATAATTTTAGTATTATTATTAGAGGTATAGGGCTCTTTTGGGAACAAATTGTATCACTATCATGAAGTACAATATGTTATGAGAAATTAATCTCAGAATCTCAGAATCCATGGGATCTGTTGACGCTTTCCAGAGTTAATACCACATAAAGTGACAAACGGGCTTTGGGGTTAAAAGATTAAACTGTGTCCTCCACTATCAATAGAAGTTTTTATCCAAGGGTACAGTACCTGCCATTACATTTGGCTCACTATGTATAAACGTTCAAAAGTTTGATTCTATGGAACACTTGGAATGTACATAAAACACACTTCTCTTCATTTTTGTGAAGAAAATGTGAAATAGGAAAATACCTTTGGAAACATAATTTTCCATATTAGCATCAACCATAACCTTCACTTTTTGTTAAACACTAGTCTTCATAAACAAAGTGGAAATTCCAATTCCATTGATACATAAGTGAACTGCTGCATTAATACATTGTATATTTACATTAATTCATCCCGACCTGCCATGTATTTCACATCATTACCCAACATCAGGCCAATCTCTAAGGGTGGTCTATTTCTCCGTTTTGTGATTTAAGGCATATTTTATGGACCGAGGTTGATAAATACATAACAACCTATCAATTTGTGTATAGGAAATGTCGGAAATTAAGATATGTTTTAGTATATATCGAATGGACGTCAAAAGTTCAAACTATGGGCTTTTTTTCTAGATTTTTCTTTTATCGGTTATTTGACAGGGTTTTCTTTTTTGAAAGGCACAAATGCAAGCAATCAATGTAATCAAATACAGTTGCACAATTTTTTGGATCAACCAAAAAAAGTATAGATATTTCCACACTCACAAATGAAATAAACCAATGTACACTGATGGACAAGGTTTACATATGTTCCAGATATCTTAGGCTGTACTTGGGCAGTATTTCCATAATAGATACCTTTAGTTTGAGTAGTTATTGCCTAACAATTGCCTTGTCCACATCTTGCACTGATGATATTTTTCCTTTTCAGCCAATTGTAGCATATGCAACTATTGTACCAACCACCTAGGACAGTGGTGGCCAACAAGAAGACTGTGAACTTCCATTAACCCATACCCCCAAATCAAAGGGGCCCATGGACTGTACTATTGAGTTCTTTAACACAAATATAGGAAAAATGCATCCTTGAAGGTTAATATTTCATTGTGCTAGTTGCCATATAAACATGTCCACCTTGATCTTTACTCAACCTTGGTTAAGGACTCAAATTTTTCACGAGTCTGCATCTCACACAATAAGCCACATATGTGACATAGACATCTCTGCCCAGTCTACAGCACTCTATCACCCACTGTATACCATACAGCCCTCCTTACAGCCCTCACTAACATTTCCTGCTTGCTCTGCCATAGCCAATATACATATACACACAGTTTAACAGGGCGGGACTTCCGCTCTATGTTCAGTCCATTCCTATGCCTTTCACTCCACACCGTTGCCTCTACGGCCTCCCCTAGCTCCTGTATGGCGTTCCTATCTCCATGGCTACAGCCAGCACATGCTCAGTCAGTCCCCACACTCAGAGAAACGTCACTTCCGGTTTTGGACCAGCCACTTCCGGTTTCGGACCAGCCACTTCCGGTTTCGCGCTCTGCAGTGCTTTAAAAATGCTGTACAACAGCCATACTGACAGCTAACACTGCATCTGACAGCTAACACTGCAGCTAGGCACGGGAGCGCCGCTACCTCCTTCCTCCATTAAGGTAAATACCATGGCGACTTTATACTTCCACCAACCCAGCACTTTCTTCTTTTTATATATTCACTTACATTGAACATGTCTGCCATTACAGATCCAAAGTTGTCCCTACATTGCGCAGATACGCCTGGGCATTACGTAAATATAGGTATCTACCCCCTACTTAACCTCCTCTCTTCCCTGGCTCCTCTCTTCAGTACATACGTACTAATGTACTTCTCCTATTCTCTGCAGCATCACTGGGATCCCTATCCCTATTCTCCCTATACGCACTAAACTCTCCAAACAAGGTAACAATATGTTGTTATTATTTTAATTATACCAGTCCCTAATGTACTGTATAGGGAGTCCCTCGATGTGTGCATATATTTGTATATATTTGTAAATAGTTGTACATATTCTCATTGATCTATTTCCAATTAGGATGACCTGGACCTCTGGGGACTCTTATGGATATAAGGATCTACCATGCATTGATTGTTTTGTGTTATATTTTGTTTCTTTCTTATTTTGGTTATTTTCTTTATTTTCTTTATCGTCTACAGCGAGTATGATGAAGGCTCTGGTGGAGCCGAAACGTCTCTTATCGCTTTTTTGAAATATTCTGTTATGCTCCCTGAACACATTTAATAATTTTGTTAAAAATTTGGCATTATATTCCCTTTGAGAGTGCGGTGAAATTTATATTTGGCTATTTACGGGACCATTCGGTCCGTTGCACCTGCACCCCAATTCTCTGACAGAGTGCACGCTATATCTATCACTATAGACATCTCATGACAGCATTTCCCCCAAAATATTTTTTTTTAAAGGCTGGTCATGTTGTGTTACTCAGTTCAGTAGCCGAAACCAAAGGAAAGGAAGAACACATCTGTAGCTGAAAGACTTAGCAAAAATGTCTCAAAAAGTGATAATATACACTGTAGCATAGAGCAAGATAGGATGGAAATTATGCATAAAGAAGGCATGGCTATGAAGTAAGGGCAGGGACTGTGCTATCATTGTAATGTGGTCTACAGCAACTGAGAAATGGCTATACAAAAAATGACCCAAGTGTTGTACACCTGCCATGTAAGTTTTCCTCTTTGGTCAACCACTAATCACTAGAAGATTCCCTTGATGATGAACTGATAACAGAACTGCCAACACAGAGCTATAAGTTGTTGGGGAAACCTCTCATGAATGTTGAGTTTCCCTGTTGCACCTCCATAGGAGAAATGAAACATTGCATGATGCCCATGAAAATTAATAGACTTCATGATACAAAGATATGTTGGGTCCTCCAAAGATAAGAAGAATGCTATTTGCATCCACTCTTAATATTCAGGGATAGTTCCAATGGGTTGGTAGACTAGGAAATTTCCCTAGTTTTCCAAGGGGCCCTCAACTACCATCTTTGATTCCCCAATGAGAACTGTATGGCATTTTAATGTGTGATTTTTAATACAGTGTTATTTATATGCTGTACATTACCATATTGTTGTATTTATTGGGTTGCTTGTAGTAGAAAAATAAAAGCACGATTATATAGGCTAAAATTCTGAGAAAAAAATTGTAAGCGGGAAGTTGCCTTTACTTATTGCCTAGAGGAATTCTTTCAATAAAACTGGACCCTGCTAATGAAGACCTCTCTATTAACTAATATTTTAGAGTTGAGAAAAAAGATTTGCAGGATCCCCGTGAGCAGTGTGGTCCTGGACCAATGGCCATGGCACTGCATACCTCCTACAACAATGGTATCCTGGGTGCGTCTTCTGATGTCACAGGGCCAACTAATCAGAAGATGCCCCAGAAATGCCGTAGGAAGCAAGAGTTTTGCAATGCTCTGTGCTGGTGGCCACAGACTACTGACAGAATATTTTGGTTATTGCCCATTTCTTGTAACTTGAAATCTCTTTAGCTTTTGCAAGCTTCAGAATTTATTAAACTTTTAGATTTTATTGAACCTTGGTTGTGACACCCTGGGATTAAGGAAACGGGTGCATCTACCGGCGTTTTGGATGATCAAACTGTGACATCTATATGCGTCAAACATTACATAAGAGGGTGACTGAAAACCACATCATAGACAGGAAGGTGAAGGTTACGCTGTTCCTTGATCCAGAAAATAGCCTGAAGCAGCAGTAAGTGATATCTGACAAGCAATGGCTCTGACATGTTGTCTGTTGAATCATCTCTTAAGGGAAGGTTCAGATTGAATGATTTCTGCTAATAAACCTAATGTGGTGACTGATTGTAGTTACTGTACTGATAAATCCATAATATTTCATCAGCTATTACCATACACCAATATTAGATGCATGGCTTATCTCACATGTTTACATTGAAAACTGCTGGGATGAAGAAGTTTAGATGTTCAGAATGTTTATCTAGCTTTTACAGTTTTATTACCGCCACGTACCAGTCCTCATGGCAATAAATACATTTTATGCCTAACAGTAGGAAAAAGTCATTTTGTAAAAAATTGTAGAAAAAAACTCAAGCCCACATTAAAATCTTACTTTTACACTTAAGGTAAAGGAGGGGGCAGGAATAAGCACAGCTCAATGTAGGCCCCCCATGACTGTGCTTGGTCCTTGGCATCTGTTAAAAGTTGGGCCAGGAGAATTATGATTGGGTGGAAGGGGGAGCGTAGGGAGGGACTTTAGTGGGGTGGGGGGCATCCCCGCTGTGTCCCCTCCGGCAGGAATCCCTCTTGCCAGCCGGCAGGCGTTGGTCGTTGGAATGCAGCGGTGGAGAGGGCTGCACCTGAAGTGAGGGCCGCACCGGAAGTGAGGCCTGCAGCACCACGGCAGGTCGCATAGCGGGCCCGTGGCGCCGCTGGGAGAGGAGCGGACTCCCGGAGCAGCACGACTACACCGCTGTTAGGCAGGCGGACAATGCACAAGATGGCGCCAGAGTGGTGGATACCAGTAGCGCAGCCACAGGCTCGGGGCCTGGTAACAGGAGTGCGGGCAAAAGGACTTCGGCGGGCACGGTGCTGCAGGGGACCCCCCGGCAGTAGTGCTCAGACAACCAACAATGGATGGGATGTGCGGCAGGCAGTGGGGCCCCACTGCCTGGCCGATGCAGAGGACGAGAGCTGGTCAGAGATTCACAGCCTGCAGAGCAAGAACGGTCCAGATCCAGGATGAGGTCGTGGGGTGAAGCGCTGCAGACTCTCCGGTCCCCCTGGTGATGTGGAGGCCAGGGGCACGAGCCAGGAGCAGCACAGTGGCGCTGAAGAATCATTTTCTGACAACGATACAGATGTGGAAAGGGAACGTCGCGATTCGGGACGTACGGCTGGCAGGGACGCAGCACCTGCGCAGCTCGGTGAGTATGAATCCATGTCTAGTAGGTTGCCCATGGGGGTTTTATCAGCTGAGGTTAGAGGTAATCAGGCGTCGAGTGGGAGGGCGATGGAGTTAGGCAGTGCTAGTGGGTCGGTTGAGCCCGGGCTGCGAGACGTCTTGGTTAGCGTGTCACAACTTTTGAGCAGATTGGAGAGCGGGGCAGCGAGCGGGGCAGTGGCATCACCGGTTGGGGCATGGCTCCCGGAGTCAGGGGTTGCGTCACAACCGGTACCTGAACCATTTAGACCAGTAGTGAGTGGGCATTCGCCGTCGGTGTCCGGTGTATCCGTATCCGTGCAAACGGAAAAGGATGAAGGGGATGAAGTGAAGTTGGATGATAGGGCTGAGGGTGAGGTGTACGTATGTTTGGAAGGGGGCACCAGTCAGGTACGGGCAGTCCTTTCACGTGAGCGAGGGCAGCGGCACCTAGCAGGCAGGCCATGGGAGTAGTGGTCAGGGGTCACAAGGAGCAAAGGAGAAATCAGGAAAGTGCTGGCAATTCAACGAGGGCCAGTGCAAATACGGGAATACCTGCAAGTTTAAGCATGTGTGCTCCCACTGCAATGGAAGTTCCCATGGGGCCTCCAAATGCTTTAAGAAAGCAAGAGGGAAGCGGTCAAGGGGGAGACGCCGGTGAGGCTTCAAAAGATGGCCCCCTTTCTAAGTAGGTACCCTGATCAGGAGAAGTCTGGAGTCATTAGTAGGGCTTTTGCTGAAGGTTTTCATATCCCCCCCTAACCACGTGGTTCCGTTTTCGGTTAGGAATTTGAGGTCGGCTGCGGTGGAGCGCATAAGTTATCATGAGAACTGCAGTGGACGACGGAATTCCGGCGGCGGGACAGGTGAGCCGGCAGACATGCGTAGTAAGCTGCATTTATGCAGTTTCAACACATGTGACTAATCATTAGATGCGATTTTATCGCATCTAATGATAGTTTATGGTAAATTTACGGTGCGGCGAATTGAAAACAGACATGCTGTGTTCTGAAAAGACGCGCCACATGTCCATTTACGCGGGTCTGCCGCCTGCGTGTTTTACCGCATAGTGGAGATGGGATCTCATGAAATCCCCTTCACTATGCTGTAACATCTGGATGCTGCATGTTTGACGCTGCGGCTTTACACAGCGTCAAACACGCAGCGTTTCCTGAACCTGGAGACATACCCTTAGACTTACGTTAGGTAAATGCTTTCCATTAACCCTACGACTGGCTGATGTAATAACACTACTGCATGTATTTGGAGAATGTGGCTTAGTATAGACAGTGAATTTACAGTGTTGACCTAACTCAAGCTCTAAGGAAACACCTCGGAGTTTGTACTAGAGCGTCCTCCTGCTGAGTTTCCATTAAAAAAGGTTATGGGAATGAATACGACCATAAAGAAGATCATTAACTCATAGAGATACTATTGTTCGGACAAGACAGAATAAATCTTGTCGTATAGAATGGAATTCTATTATTGTCATTTTAGGAACAAACACAGGAAAAGACATTCTGTGAAATGGAAAGTAATGAAAATTTCCCTGTCTCACATTTTAATTTTAACTTTTTAGCAATTTATGAACTTGTGTTGACTTTTACAAAGTATCCTACTTTTAAAGGGAATCTGTCATCATATTTTTGCTATCTAATCTGAGAGCAGTATATTGTAAGGCCTGATTACAGCCATGCATCACTTACTGGGCTGGGTGCTGTGATTTTGATAAAAGCACAGTTTTATTAGCAGGAGCTTTCTGCCTATGCACTGTGTACACAGAAATCTGTCAAACAGTAAAGTGGGCAGGGGTTATAGAAAGCTCAATAGTCAGAACTGGTAGATCTGTAGCAGAGAAAACTTTTTAGCAAAATTTCAGCACCCAGTAAAGTACAGTAGGTACGGAAAGTATTCAGACCCTTTTAAATTTTTCACTCTCTGTTTCATTGCAGCCATTTGGTAAATTCAAAAAAGTCCATATTTTTTATCATTACTGTACACTCTGCACCCCATTTTGACTGAAAAAAAACAGAAATGTAGACATTTTTGCAAATTTATTAAAACAAGAAAAACTGAAATATCACATGGCCATAAGTATTCAGAGCCTTTGCTCAGACACTCATATTTACGTCACATGCTGTACATTTCCTTGTGATCCTCCTTGAGATGGGTCTTCTTCATTGGAGGCCAGCTGTGTTTAATTAAACTGATAGGACTTGATTTGGAAAGACACAGTCCTGTCTATATAAGACATCCCAGCTCACAGTGCATGGCAGACCAAATGAGAATCATGAGCTCAAAAGAACTGGCCAAGGAGCTCAGAGACAGAATTGTGGCAAGGCACAGATCTGGCCAAGGTTACAAAAGAATTTCTGCAGTACTCAAGGTTCCTAAGGGCACAGTGGCCTCCATAATCCTTAAATAGAAGAAGTCTTCCTAGACCTGGCCGTCCAGCCAAACTGAGCAATTGTGGGAGAAGAGCCTTGGTGAGAGAGGTAAAGAAGAACCCCAAGATCACTGTGGCTGAGCTCCAGAGATGCAGTAGGGAGATGGGAGAAAGTTCCACAAAGTCAACTATCACTGCTCTACCATTCGGGCCTTTATGGCAGAGTGGCCTGACGGAAGCCTCTCCTCAGTGCAAGACATATGAAAGCCCACATAGAGTTTGCTAAAAAAAAAAAGACATTCCCAGACTATGAGAAATAAGATACTCTGGTCTGATGAGACGAAGATAAAACTTTTTGATGATAATTCTAAGTGGTCTGTGTGGAGAAAACCAGGCACTGCTCATCACCTGCCCAATACAATCCCAACAGTGAAACATGGTGGTGGCAACATCAATGCTATGGGGGTGTTTTTCAGCTGCATGGACAGGACGACTGGTTGCAATTGAAGGAAACATGAATGGCCAAGTGCAGGGATATCCTGGATGAAAACCTCTTTCAGAGTGCTCTGGACCTCAGACTTGGCCGAAGGTTCACCTTCCAACAAGACAATGACCCTAAGCACACAGCTAAAATAACACAGGAGTGACTTCAGAACAACTCTGCAACCATTCTTGACTGGCCCAGCCAGAGCCCTGACCTAAACCCACTTGAGTATCTCTGGAGAGACCGGAAAATGGCTGTCCACCAACATTCACCATCCAACCTGACGGAACTGGAGAGGATCTGCAAGGAAGAATGGCAGAGGATCCCCAAATCCAGGTGTGAAAACTTGTTGCATCATTCCCAAGAAGACTCATAGCTATACTAGCTCAAAAGGATGCTTCTATTCAATACTGAGCAAAGGGTCTGAATACTTATGACCATGTGATATCTCAGCTTTTCTTTTTTTAAAAATTGGCAAAAATTTCTACATTTCTGCTTTTTTTAGTCAAAATGGGATGCAGAATGGACATTTATGAGAAAAAAATAACTTTATTGAATTAACAAAATGGCAGCAATGAAACAAAGAGTGAAAAATTTAAAGGGGTCTGAATACTTTCCTCACTCACTGTAAGTGACACATCACTGGAATCAGGGTCTACTGTTCTCTGAAGAAGTAGGAAAAACCTGGTGACATATAAAACTCACTTTTATTATAAGAGAAGAAAGGCTGACATTTCAGCTTGTAATTGGTGCATGGATTGCAATCACTAAACTATAAATTGAAATCGGGATTATAATGAAAGACAAATCTCTATAATAAAATTGAGGCGGATAATACTGGATCCAAAATGGACATTGGCAAATTACACAGCTCAGATCCTCCTCCCTCTCTCTGTGCAGTGACCAATGCACATATCAAAGAGCATGCCCGCAATATTCTCACACAGAAGCCAAAAGATTGTTTCCACAGGTGTACAGGGCGCCTGCTTATAAGTTCAGAAGATTCCCATGGACTTGCACAAGTCAAAATATCAAAATTAATTATATGATAAAGTATTTTTTTTAAAAGTACATTTTTGGAAGAGGACAATAGTGATGTCTGGGAAAAGTCTAGCAAAAATATTCACACTACACCGGTTCTGTGTCCAGTCCGGTCAGATTAGTCTTCTTTTCAGCATCTGGCATCCTCAGTCCAGGATCATGGGTGCCTTTGGTGATTTTTAGACATTAAGACATCACAGCATGATGCACACCATAAAGGAGTGGAGACTAGTAAACTACAAAAGCATGTAGGATGTGCAGCCAAGGATACCGGCCGCAAAACTGAAGACTGCTGTGGTCCAGCTGTCATGAAGGACCATTGTGGATAGGGCATCACAATTTTTTTTATTCAACTCTAGTTCTTGGTTTATAAAGTCACAAAGAAGTATAAAATATAAAGTATATGTCAGCTAGATTTTTGTTGAGTTGACAGTGGACTGCACATGTCACTGCCATGCACAGTGTAGAAAAGACTTAGGGTACCGTCACACTATACGATTTACCTACGATCATGACCAGCGATACGACCTGGCCGTGATCGTAGGTAAATCGTAGTGTGGTCGCTGGGGAGCTGTCACACAGACAGCTCTCCAGCGACCAACGATGCCGAGGTCCTCGGGTAACCAGGGTAAACATCGGGTTGCTAAGCGCAGGACCGCGCTTAGTAACCCGATGTTTACCCTGGTTACCAGCGTAAAAAAAAACAAACACTACATACTTACATTCCGGTGTCCGTCAGGTCCCTTGCCGTCTGCTTCCCGCACTGTGACTGCCGGCCGTAAAGTGAAAGCACAGCACAGCGGTGACGTCACTCTGCTTTCACTTTACGGCCGGCAGTCACAGTGCGTGAAGCAGACGGCAAGGGACCTGACGGACACCGGAATGTAAGTATGTGCTGTTTGTTTTTTTTTACATTTACGCTGGTAACCAGGGTAAACATCGGGTTACTAAGTGCGGCCCTGCGCTTAGTAACCCGATGTTTACCCTGGTTACAAGCGAACGCATCGCTGGATCGCATCGCTAGATCGGTGTCACACACACCGATCTAGCGATGACAGCGGGAGATCCAGCGACGAAACAAAGTTCCAAATGATCTGCTACGACGTACGATTCTCAGCAGGATCCCTGATCGCTGCTGCGTGTCAGACACAGCGATATCGTAACGATATTGCTGGAACGTCACGAATCGTACCGTCGTATCGATCGAAATGGCAGTGTGTGACGGTACCCTAAGTGCAACACAATTAGATTAGGGGAAGGGATCCTAACTAGTGATGGGTGAGCACTAAAATGCTCGGGTGCTCGTTGCTTGGGTTGAGCAAATTGGAATACTCGGGTACTCGGCTAGAGCAACGAGCCCAATGTGAGTTTATGGGAGACCCGAGTATTTTTACCGCAATTCCCCCGGGGGTCCTTTTAAGGTCTAAAAACGTCTGAAAATGATGGAAACACTGCTCAAATGACACAGGAACATCATGGGGATCGCCCCTGAAAGCATTCCTGACTCCTAGTTCACAGCTTTAATCATGTTTTTCCGAGATTCATGCCATTTTTCCCGGTGCCACAAAAAACACATTGAAACGAAACCAAAACGGGTTTTCCTTTGAAATATGTCAAGGTCTATCCTTTGCAGGTTAATGACTTGCCAGTAAGGTCAAATATTTAACCCCAGACCGAAAATGTCCTCTCCCACTTAGGCTTAGTTCAGACGCTGCGTTTTTGAAGCATTTTTCAACATTAACATTGCTTTCAACCACTACAAATGCATTCACTGGGAAATGTCATTGTAACATTTAACACCCCTAGCTGGCCATGTGGTGTATGACACATAAGCAGACCCATCTTGTTTCATTTAAGAAAGGAGGGACTCTTAAAGTCACAGAGCCTATTTTTACTGGTGCATCAGGCGGCATTAATCTTCTTAAAGGGCCATTATGAAACAGTGGGTCTCCTAAGCTGATGTAGTCTATGCTGTGAGTGGATGGGCTGCCAAGAATTACGGCGCACCACAATACCCCTGTCATATGATGTCCAGGGGGGACTCCTGAAAAAGTGTTGCATTGAATTCAAGGCCTGCCCTGCTACCAATTCATATGCATATCCTGGGAGACTTCAATATCCCCACAAACAGCCCCACTTCTACATCTGCATCCCAGCTATCACTAACCACTTCGCTCGGCCTCTCACAGCTCTCAACCTCTGAGACACACAAGGACGGTAACACCCTTGACCTGGTCTTTGTCTGGCTGTGTTCAATCTCCTACCTAAATAACTCACCGCTTCCCCTCTCTGACCAAAACATTATCTCCTTCATGCTCACAAATCCTCGCTCACCCCAGCACTCTCCTACCTACCACACATTCAGAAATCTACAAGCCATTAACCCTCATACACTTTCAGACTCCTTACACTCATCACTGTCCCCAATCTCCTCTTTTTCTTGTCCTGATCTGGCTGTACATCACTATAATGACACTCTTAGAAGCACCCTGGACCAAGTAGCTCCCCTCACCGTCAGAACCTCCAAACACAAAGTAAAACATCCCTGGCTCACATCGCAAACCCGATTTCTCCAGCGAAGGTTTAGGAGTGCTGAACGCTTATGGAGGAAAACTCGCACACCAGAAGACTTCATCCACTTCAAATTTATGTTAAAAACCTATAACTCTGCCCTTCACCTCGCCAAACAGACCTACTTCACCACCCTGATCTCCTCACTATCAACAACCCCAAGAAACTTTTTGACATCTTTCACTCCATCCTCAGACCAAAAGCACAAGCCCCTATCACAGACATTTGTGCTGATGACCTGGCCTCCCACTTTATAAAGAAAATAGACAATATCCGTCAGGGAATCCGCTCCCAATCACCAAGTTCTGTGACTCCCATCCCTCCCTGCATCTCCCCTGGCTCACTCTCCACATTTGATCCCATCACAGAAGAAGAAGTCTCCAGGATCCTCTCTTCTTCTTGTCCGACTACATGCACTACCGACCCCATTCCCTCTCATCTCCTCCAGTCTCTCCAGTTGTCAATACTCACTTAACTACAATCTTTAATCTCTCACTCTACTCAGGCATTTTCCCGTGCTCCTTCAAACACTCTATCATTACTCCGTCACTAAAGAAACCCGCCCTCGACCCATCCTGCACAAATAACTACAGACTGGTCTCCAACCTCCCCTTCATCTCTAAACTCTTGGAGCGCCTTGTCTTCTCCCGCCTTACCCGATACTTCTCCACTCACTCCCTCCTAGACCCTTCATAGTCCGGCTTCCGCCCCCTACACTCAACAGAAACTGCACTCATCAAAGTGACCAACGACCTTCTGACATCAAAATGTAACGATGACCACTCTCTGCTCATTCTTCTCGATCATTCTGCAGCTTTCGACACTGTTGACCATCCTCTCCCATTCTCTAAGCTCCAGTCACTACGCAGTAAGGACACTGCTCTCTCCTGGTTCTCCTCCTATATTTCTGACCACTCCTTCAGTGTTCTGTTCTCTGGCTCCACTTCGTCTCCTCTTCCTCTCACTGTCGGAGTTCCTCAGGGCTCAGTCCTTGGCCCCCTTCTCTTCTCTCTATACACGGGCCCAATTGGACAGACCATCAGCAGATTTGGCTTTCAGTACCATCTTTATGCCGATGACACACAACTATACACATCATCCCCTGACCTTACTCCCGCTGTACTACAGAACACCAGTGACTGTCTGTCCGCAGTCTCCGACATCATGTCCGCTCTCTATCTGAAACTCAACCTCTCCAAAACTGAACTTCTTCTGCTCCCACTGTCTACTAACCTCCCTAAACCCGATGTTTCTCTCTCCGTGGGTGGCACCTTAATAACACCCCGGCAGCAGGAGCGCTGTCTGGGTGTTACGTTTGACTCCGATCTCTCCTTCACATCCCATATACAATCCCTTGCCCGCTCATGCCACTTACACCTAAAGAACATCTCTAGAATCCGCCCTTTTCTCCCTATAGAAACAACAAAAACCCTCACTGTCGCCCTGATTCACTCCCACCTGGACTACTGCAATGCTCTATTAATTGGCCTCCCCCTTACTCGACTTTCCCCTCTCCAGTCTATCCTTAATGCAGCAGCCAGATTTGTCAATCTAGCTAATCGTTACTCGAACGCGTCCGCTCTTTGCCAGTTGTTACACTGGCTGCCCATTCATTATAGAATCCAATTCAAAGTACTTGTTCTCACCTTCAAAGCTCTCCACAGTGCTGCACCCCCTTACATCTTCTCCCTCATTTCTGTCTATCAGCCTAACCGACCTCTGCGCTCTGCAAATGACTTTCGACTAACCTCTGGACTAATCCGTACCTCCCACTCCCGACTCCAAGACTTCTCCCGTGCTGCGCCAATCCTCTGGAATTCTCTACCCCAAGATAATAGGACCATTCACAATTTGCATAGTTTTAGGCGCTCCCTCAAAACACATTTGTTCAGAGCGGCCTATCACGTTCCCTAATCAAAGTCATTTTATGTTTGCGTGTAGCCCATTTACTACTTCCATCTATCCCCCACTCCCTGAAGATGGCTGAACCATTATTGAAAATAGATCATCGTAAATATACACCTGTACTTTGTATCTCCCCACCTCATTGTAGCTTGTAAGCTCTCATTAGCAGGGTCATCTTATGTTGCTTTAATTATTGTATTGTTAACATTGTTACTTATGACTGTGTCCCAGGTAGCAAAAGAAAAAAGCAGGATGCACTCACCAATCTTCAAAGTAGCAAATTTTATTGAGCCTTCACAACTAAAACTTCATGGCCGGGGGTGAAGAAAAGGAGCTCGTGCGAGCAGGGGAGACGACGGCCGTTTCGCGCAGTCCTTGCGCTTCAACGGGTCTGCATGCATGCAAATTTGCTACTTTGAAGATTGGTGAGTGCATCCTGCTTTTTTCTTTTGCTACCTGGGACACAGATGTTATTTCATGGTTTTGCACCCGATATCTTTTTTGCCATGGCTGTTGCTGACATGATATAGCTTTTTAGTACCGGCTTTCTTGAAGATTATGGATTTAGTTGGGGCAGTGCCGTCCATATGCTATTTTTTCTCTTTTATTCGTTACTTATGACTGTTATGTTTCAAACTGTTAAACTGTAAAGCGCTGCGGAATATGTTGACGCTATATAAATAAAGATTATTATTATCATTATATGCACCCCAATAAGCCTTTGAACCCACAAAGTGAATGGGTCCATGAAAATCCACTTCACAATATGCATTTTGTACTCCGTACTTCATTGTTTTACACATTGGCAGCAAGGTCAGCCCTGCTGCATAGTTATATGCACCCCATTAGGCCTTGGAACCCACATAGTGGATGGGCCCATGAAAATCCACTTCACAATATGCATTTTGTACTCCCATATTGCTTGGTTTTACACATTGCCAGCAAGGCCAGCCCTGCTGCATAGTCAGTCATATGCACCCCATTAAGCCTTAAAACCCACATACTGGATGGGCCCATGAAAATCTACTTCACAATATGCATTTTGTGCTCCCATATTCCTTTGTTTTACACATTGGCAGGAAGGTGAGCCCTGCTGCATAGTCAGTCATATGTACCCCATTAGGCCTTGGAACCCACATACTGGATGGGCCCATAAAAATCCACTTCACAATATGCATTTTGTACTCCCGTACTCCTTGGTTTTACACATTGCCAGAAAGGCCAGCCCTGCTGAATAGTCAGTCATATGCATCCCATTATGCCTTGGAACCCACATAGCGGATGGGCCCATGAAAATCCACTTCACAATATGCATTTTGTACTCCCCTACTCCTTGGTTTTACACGTTGGCGGCAAGGCCAGCCCTGCTGCATAGTCATATGCACCCCATTAGGCCTTGGAACCCTCATAGCGGATGGGCCCATGAAAATCCACTTGTATTTTGCAGTGGTATGATGGTTCCCTCTTTGCACAATTATTTACAGGAGAATTTGGCAATTTTTTTTGCCATGTTGGTGACACTAAAGTTCAGATACGGCTTTAAAAAGGCTAATACTTGTAATACAACACAATTTTATTGCTAACAACAAAATTCAAGTATGATTGAATAGTGTGAGTGTGTACAGTTTTGTATATGTTAACATACAAAGGTTAATAAGTACATATAAGGATTAAATAACTATAGTGATTACGTATATATGAAGATGAACTACATACAGTATAGTTAGATCATCACCAAGAGGCTTTTAAACATCATCCGTCTGGAATATCAGAGAAGCAACACCAAGACAGAGAACCCCACAAGGATTTAAATCAAAACACCACCGGCATAGTTTCAGTAAACCTTAATGTTTTACAATGACAAACAGCAAACATATAGAGGCTTAGAACTGTTTGTGAAGTGAATAAACAAACATTTATCAAGATTGTGTCACTATGAGCATTGTCTGTCACATCTGTAAATGTTTTACAAGAAATGCAGCTATGTGATTGTCTGAATGTATTCGGTATACAGTCTTTAAAACTTGGTTACAAATCACCATTTGTATATTTGCCATTTGTGCATTTGAGGCAGCCAAAGTTATGGCTCTCAAGGAGAGAAACTAATGTAGTTGACAAATAAATATTTTTAATGAACTACTTAGCCAAACTAACAGCATTGTTTTATCAAATTTATATGAAGTGTACTGTGTCCAATGTGAGCAACCAGGCAACACAAAAAGGAGTTTTTCAAGGAAGCTCTTTAAGGTACACAAATGCTATTAAGTCTTTGCCAACAAGGATGTGTGTTCACCAATGTGGGGTACCTTTTTTAAAAATATACTAGTGTCATCGCAGGCCCCTTGCCCAAAATTCACCGGCCTATAACAGTACAGAGCACTTCAACCTTGGTGATCTAGTGGCAGTTAAAGTACACATTGCAGGAGACAGAGTTAAGAAGTAGGCCCAATGGAATGCCATGCCCAATTCCCCAATGTGGGGTCCTTTTTGGACTTATTAAAACAGTGCCATCACAGCCACCTAGCCCAAAATTCAATGGCCTATAAGAGTACAGAGTTCACCCTGGTGATCTAGTGGAAGTTAAAGGACACATTGCAGGAGACAGAGTTAAGAAGTAGGCCCAATGGAATGTCATGCCCAATTCCCCAATGTGTTGTCCTTTTTAAAAAAAAAATAAAACAGTGCCATCACAGTCCCCTTGGCCAACATGCACCGTACAGAGCACGTTCACCCTGGTGATCTACTGGCAGGTACAGGACAGATTGCAGGAGACCGAGTTAAGAAGTAGGCCCAATGTAATGTCATGCCCAATTCCCCAATGTGTTGTCCTTTTTAAAAAAAATAAAAAAGTGCCATCACAGCACCCTTGACCAAAATGCACCGTACAGACCACGTTCACCCTGGTGATATAGTTGTTCGAGATGAGGAGGATGAGGATAAGGAGGAGGATAAGAACAATCAGACCAAATCTGGAAGCGTATACCCAAGTGTGGTTGTGAAGAGGTGCATGAGAATACACCTCCCCAAAATAGAGAATGTATTTGAGGTTATGTTTCGCTGTTTTCACTTGGTGGTGTACAGAAGTTTTTCCCAATCAAGGCCTTGTTCATTTTTATAAGAGTCAGCGGAGCGCTCCCAAGGGCTAGGGGTACTCGGTACCGGATCCTTCGGTTCTCAAGGGGGATTTCACGGTGGCTGACCCTGTCCGTGGCCCTCGGGAGGTCTGGTGTAAAAGGGGGGAAAGGTCTTTAAAGGGGAAATATTTGTGACGGCACCTGTGGTATTCGGTCAGGGTTACCGACGCTGCTTTAAGGGGTCCACTGGGGTGATGTTATGGCAGCTAGATGGTATAACTTCCCACAGGTGAAGTATGTCCCCAGGGCTTCCCTGGGTATAGATGGTGGATGGTGTGAGGCGCAGTGAAGAACGAGGACACAAGGTTCCAGCCTCTTTACCTTTTACTGAAGGCTTCAACATCCACAGTCCAGAGCACCAGATCACAGGGCAGGCAGAGTCCGGCCGGCTTGGAGGCAAAACCAGAGTCCCCTTATCCAGGTGGAAATCAGTAGCCTTCCTCTAGCGCCTGGGTGTTGTAGTACCTTATTGCTAAGCCTCTCATAAGGCCCTCACAACTGTTGTAGATGTTCTAGATGTTATGGCTCTCTCTGTCCCCCAGACGGATAGCACAACCCGTATGACCGGTGGCCTGAGGCTTTCTACAGGGACTCTAGCACGCCCCGGCCTCTCGTGGGTGCCACCTTGCCTCCTGGGTAGGGGGCAGATCAGTAACGTGAAATTAGCTGTCCAAGGCATAAAGGACTGTTGCTCACTCGGTGTTCCGGCTACCGGGATCCTGCGCCTCAGAAGGAGGCAGCCTGTACAGGGCAGAAATCCTTCTGGTTTCCACTCCTTTTTGCAATGACTTCTTTCTCACTCTCTACAATACAATTCTCTGTTCGTGTCCTTTCTTAGGAACTGCCAAACGTGGGGCAGGCGCAGCTCTGTGACCTTCTGTCTAGGCCTCTGACAGGATCCCACCCCTGTTAGGGACCAACTACCTGAGCGGAGCTCAGCTAGCAACTGCCTAACTTTCTATCCAGGCCACTAGTTTTACCTAAGTGTGAAGAGTGCCCTAATAAATAGGAGCATCGCTCCCCCTGGTGGACTGGAGTATGAAATGTATTGTATGTTTGTGGTACCTGGTAAAGAGATCTCCTTTATTGCCTCCAAACGTAA
The DNA here is from genome assembly GCF_032444005.1 of Ranitomeya imitator. Lineage (NCBI taxonomy): Eukaryota > Metazoa > Chordata > Amphibia > Anura > Dendrobatidae > Ranitomeya > Ranitomeya imitator. The sequence goes on from NC_091282.1 coordinate 663,567,108, forward strand.
CATCACTCCCCCCTAGAGGAGAATGATATTACTGCAACAACCAGGACCCTGGGGCGCTGCATCAGCCTGTCAGCATTTTTAGTTGACAGGCAGATGTGCTTATCTGTTATAATTCCACCAGCGGCACTAAAAACCCTCTCTGACAGAACGCTAGCAGCAGGGCAGGCCAGGACCTCCAAGGCATAGAGAGCCAGTTCATGCCATGTGTCCAGCTTGAATACCCAATAATTAAAAGGCACAGAGGAATCACGGAGGATGTTTGTACGATCTGCAAGGTACTCCGTCACCATCTTCCCAAACATTGCACTTTTTGTGACAGCACCCCTTGCCTCTGTGCCGCCACGATGGGAGGGTCTGAGAAAACTGTCCCAGAACTTGGCCATTATTCCCCTGAGCTGGATTGTACTTCTGTCTCTCTCGCTTGGAGTCCTTGGTTGTACAACAAACTCTGACGTCTGCTGCCAGCGTTCTCACATGGGAATTTTCTAAGTAATTCTGCTATAAAGACCCTGTGGTACTGCAACATTTTAGTACACTTCTCTGCCTCAGGCAGAAGAGATTGAAAGTTCTCCTTGTAGCGTGGGTCTAGAAGTGTCACCATCCAGTAATGAGTTTCACCCAAATTTTTGATAATCTGAGGGTCACGTGAAATGCAGCGCAACATAAAGTCAGCCATTCGTGCCAGACTGCTAGCAGGCAAGACTTCTGTGTCCTCACCAACAGGACAACTGACCATGCTGTCCTCCTCATCCTCCTCCTCCCTGTCCTCAGGCCATCCCCGCTGAACATAAGCTAATACAGATATGTTTGTAGTACCGTCTATAGCACATGAAAGTAGCTCCTGTTCTTCCTCCTCCTCCTCATTGCCTACCAATCCATGTTGAGGAGACATGAGGCTGGGCTGAGTGTAATCCCCCTGTATGTTTCCTTGCTTCATGTCCTCGTGCTCCGCCTGCAATGCATCCTCTTTGATTATGAGCAGAAAGTTTTTCAGAATGCTGAGAAGCTGGATGGTGCTGCTAATTATGGCGTCATCACCGCTCACCATCTTGGTGCAGGCCTCAAAGTTTTGGAGGATGTTACATATGTCTGACATCCATGTCCACTCCTGAGGTCTTATGTGTGGAGTCTGACCTGAAATTCGACCGCCTTGTTGATGTTTTTAGTCAACAACGGCCCTCTTCTGCTCACAAATCCTTTCCAACATATGCAGGGTAGAGTTCCAGCGCGTGAGGACATCACACAACAGTCAGTGAGCTGGATGCTGAAAACGCTGCTGAAGCAGGGGAAGGGTGGCTGAAGCTGTAGCTGACTTTCTAAAATGGGCAGACAGACCAGCGTACTTTCACTAGCAGATCCGGCAGCTCCGGGTAGCTTTTCAGAAAATGTTGAACCACAAGGTTAAGCACATGGGCCAAGCAAGGTAAGTGTGTGAGCTCACCTTGCCTCAGAGCTGCCACCAGGTTACGGCCATTGTCACACACGACCATGCTTAGCTGTAGGTTCAGTGGTGTCATCCAAATATCTGACTGCTCTTCTGCATTGTCACCTATGCAGATTAGCTTCAGCACAGCCTGTTGCTGCTTGGCTGAGGCAGCGGTGCAGTGCTTCCAGCTTCTGACTGATGTGTTGATTTCAGAGACGGAGGATGAAGAGGAGGTGCAGGAGCTGTAGACTGTGGGGGCAACCCTGATTGACATAGGGCCAGCAATCCTCGGCGTGGGGAGGATGTGTTCCATCACAAGGTCCGACTGGGTACTGGCTTCGACTATGTTAACCCAGTGTGCCGTCATTGAGATGTACCGTCCCTACCACAAGCACTTGTCCATGGTTAGGTGGACTTTCCTGATAACAGCATTGTTGAGGGCACGGGTAATGTTGTGGGACACATGCTGGTGTAATGCCGCTACGGCACACCGGGAGAAATAGTGGCGACTGGGGACCGAGTAGCTTGGGACGGCCGCCAGCATCAGGTTGCGGAAAGCTTCCATCTCAACAAGCCTAAAAGGCAGCATTTCTAATGCAAGCAAAAGAGAAATATTAGAATTGAGGACTGTGGCATGTAGGGTGTTGGCTGGGTATTTCCGCTTGTGTTCCAAATACTGGGTAATAAACAACTGAATGCTGTGCTGGGACAAGGACATGGTCGGGCTTGCTGATGGTGCTGGCCACAACAGGTGCAGGGCTAGAGGCATCTTCGCATGCACGGGGGATTGGCTTCTATGCAAAACAGTGGAAGAAGCAGTGGTGTAACCGGCAGGCAGTCATCCTGGAGCCTGGGGTTCAGCCCACAAAGTTGGGTGCTTTGCTTGCATGTGCCTGATCATGCTGGTGGTGGTCAGGCAGGTTGTTTTGCTACCCCTGCTGATGCGGGCATGGCAGGTGTTGCAGATGACCTGTTTGGGGTTATAGGCAGAGTTTTTAAAAAATGGAAAGACTCGGGAAGATCTCACAGGAGGAATGGCAACTTCACTCATATTGGTGTTATGGGGAACGAATGTACGCCTTCTGTCTGTGGCCACCACACTGCTCCTTCCTGCCTGTTGGGGATATATGCCTCCTTCTCCATTTGTGCTGCTGTCCTCGCTATGCATGTCCTCCTGCCAGGTTGGGTCAGTCACTATGTCATCCAACACCTCGTCTTCCACATCCGCACCCTGCTCCTCCTCCTGACTTTCTGGAAATTGTGTCGCATTATCGTCCACCTCTTGTGACACTTTCCCACCATCGCCTTCGTGTGACCAGGTAGAGCTGCCCAAAGCTTGGTCAAAGCTTTGGGCAGCTCTACATGTGATCTCATCTTTGCCCACTTCAAGTTGACTGGCAGAGATTTCTGAATCTTGAAATGGAAAACTGAACAACTATTCAGAGAGTCCAAGTGTGGAATCAGTTGTCTCAGGGCACTCGGCATGGTGGGAGGAAGGAGGATCAGGGTGAGGAATATCCTGGCCACACTCAAGGCTACTGAGACTTGACCATGTGGAAGACAAGGTGGTGGTGGTGGCTAAGTGACTGGAAGCATTATCCGCTATCCAACCAACAACTTTTTCACACTGCTCTGGCTTCAATAGTGGTTTGCTGCGATCCTCTAGAAACTGGGACAGGAAGGTCGAGCGAGAAGATGTGGGTCCTTGTTGTTGTCCACTTTCACTTTGGCCTCGGCCTCGTCCTCTGGATGCACCATCAGCATAAAGTCCACTTCCCCGTCCCTTTCTCTTTGCCTTAACCATTTTAAATGGACTACTGCACTATTTCAAATGCTCAACACAAGCGTCTTTATTAGTAGCGGAATTATATGTGATTAGTATGCCTGCAAATCTACGATTTTTCAAACCCAAACACCAGGCAGGCCTCAGCCTGACCTAACAGACTGTATTCAATTTTTGGGCTTTTTTTAAAAAGTTAATTTATGCAAAATAGTGCTGTATAGAATTTGAGTATCACAAATCCAAAAAATAAGTACACCGGCCTACAATGTCCAAACTTGGAGCAGAAATATATGAGGGCTCTCACAGAAATACCACTCTGGCAAATCTGTGGCCTTTGAATTTTTTTTAATGCGAAATAGTGCTGTATAGAATTTGAATATCACACAGCCAAAAAATAAGTACACCGGCCTCCAATGCCCAAACTTGGAGCACAGAGATATATGACGGCTGTAACAGAAATACCACACTGGCAAATCTGTGGCCTTTGAATTTTTTTTGTGCAAAATAGTGCTGTATAGAATTTGAGTATCACACAGCCAAAAAATAAGTACATCTGCCTCCAACTTGGAGCACACAGATATATGAGGCCTTTTTCGGTGAATTTAAAACATAAAAAAAACAGGGGCACAAGGGTAGCACACAAAACTATGCTACGTATGCCTGACAAACTATAACTTTTCAACAGGCCTCAGTCTGACAGAACAGACTGTATATTTTTTTTTTTGGGGGGGGGGGGATTTTTGAAAAAAAAAAAAAAAGGTATATAGACAGTAAATAAGCTGCAGAAGCAGGCAGTTTTGGAGCTTTGGGAAGGATGCAGTGGGACCAATGGACGCACATACAGTGCCAGCAGGCCTTGCACTGATGTGGATATGCTGTGCCCTTCCTACCTAGCGCTGCAATATTGGGACCCACGAATTAGCCCTAAAAAGGACTTTTGGTTTCTGAGGAGTTGTGGATGTAAGAGTTGCAGACCTACACTAACTCTAAAACCACAATTCTGACCCTATCTCGGCAGCAGCTCTCCCTACTCTTGCTGAAACAGGAACAGAATGCGGCGAGCAGGGCAGCGCCAGGTCTCTGATACTCGGGATGATGCTGTACGGCCCAGCCAATCACTGCACGACCACAACAAAGATGGCTGCGGCGTTTCATGGCCTGGCAGACAATCCCTGCACCATGATTGGGTCTCTAAAGTCCGCCAAAACTGCTGGGTGGAGACTGCAGTTACTGCTGAATAATACCGGAAATGCTCGCTGCTCGTCGAGTACGCCGAGCATAGTGATACTCGGGCGAGTAATGAGTAGTGGCGAGCACGTTCGCTCATTACTAATCCTAGTACTTGTAAAGCGGGGAGTGCTGACCCCTAGGCAGATCTAATGTCACTCTAAGCGTCCCTACATAGGTTCCACACCTATCGCCGAGCAGAATGCCTAAACCCTGCCTGACTCTAGCAGTAAGCCCTGCTTAGTGATTGACAAGGTGAGCGCTGGTTGATCACCCCTATAACTAAGACAGATGGAATAGACAAACAAGGGGAATATTTAGCTTGAGTAGACTCAACGAAGTAACACAGATGTCCTCCAAACACCAAAGAGGAAGATAGCGGACTGCTATAGCTCTAAGCCACAACAGTGGGAAATAGAAATATCACCAGCAACTCCCAGCAGCAAGCAAGGAGTCTATACACACCTTTGGTCCAGGTGTGTCAATTAGAGAAGTTGCCACCGGGTCCTAAACTCAGAAGGACAAGGAAGGAGTCTGCAAAGCTAACCGCTGAGATCTTGTGCAGCTAGATGCAGTGCGATTGTCTGCAGCCTCTGACACACCCGTGACAGTCACATAGCATGCCCACAATATTCTCACATAGAAGCCAATATATTGTTTGCATAGCTGGGTATTCATTAGAGCGCCTGCATAGTAATTCAAGATTTTAATGCCAATTTTTGGTACTCTTTAATAATGACCCAATTAGGCCTCCTAACCCCTTGCTCTTAATCCCTTCTTACATTCCTATATAATCTTAGTATATAGAGGAAATCACTTACTTCAGCGTTATCAGTATTTGCTGAAGAATACTTAACGCTCACGCACAAAACTATTCCTAAACATCGCGTTGTGTAATAGTAAGAAATGTCTGGTCGAAACTTTTAGGTCACTGGAGTACAGTTCTATTACTTGGTGTAAATAGAGGAACTCTCAAAATAAGGACAGAAACTAGAAGATGATTTGAGGAAGTTTGCATTTTTCTTGCGGTCTATAAGGTTAACCTATAACACAACCACTGGAGTCTGCCGGCTAGAAAACAACAGGTTATGGGCTGATTTATCACTAATAATCTGAATACCAATTATCTAAATTGCAGTCCACAGACGGATGCCTCGTTAAACTGCAGGGAATATGAACTGCCCTAAGCTTGCAGCACAGTCACCATGGTGCGTACTCTTTATATATGACAACATATATGCAAATCAGAGGAACTTTTTGGCGATAAATCCTATTTGTTGTACACTGCTCAAAAAAATATAGGGAACATCCAACATCCTAAATATCACTGAATGCAATATTCCAGTTGTAAATCTTTATTCATTACAGAGTGGAATCTAAAACCTAAAAATGATCAACGTAAATCACAACTAATTTCTCACGGAGGTCTGGAGTTGGAATGAAGAAGGAAAGAAAGAAAATGAAGTTACAGGCTGATATAACTTCAGTGGAAATGCCTCAAGACAAGGAAATAATGCTTAGTAGTGTGTGGCCTCCATGTGCCTGTATGATCTCCCTACAATGCCTGGGCATGCTCCCGAAGAGGCAGCGGATGGTCTCCTGAGGGATCTCCTCCCAGACCTGGACTAAAGCATCCGCTAACTCCTGGACAGTCTGTGGTACAACGTGACGTTGGTGAATGGTACGAGACATGATGTCCCAGATGTGTTCAATCAGATTCAGGTATGGGGAACGGGTGGGCCAGTCCATAGCTTCAATGCCTTCATCTTGCAGGAACTGCTGACACTCTCCAGCCACATGAGGTTTTGCATTGTCCTGAATTAGGAGGAACCCAGGGCCAACCACATGTGAAATGGATTGTCACACAGTGTTGCTTCCTAAGTGGACAGTTTGATTTCACAGAACTTTAATTTACTTGGAGTTATATTCTGTTGTTTAAGTGTTCCCTTTATTTTTTTTGAGCAGTGTGTTTAAAAAGAAAGTCTGTCAGTGGTGGATTCAACCAATTTAACTGCATAGAATATTTTCACTCAGGGTACATGTGCTAAAATGCATCAAAGTGTCACCAAAGTGGATGACCTTTTATCAAATCTCAGCACATGCTACAGAACAGAATTCACGCAGAAGTTGACTTGTGCCAAAGATTTTAGATAATCTGCACCACTCATGAGCGTCATTGAACCCGTCATTGTACCATAAAGGTGTTTTGTCTTAATGCAATTTCCATCAACAGCACTGAAAAGTGCCAATGTATAGTCTTTTTACCTGGTGCCTCCCGCTGCCTTCTCTACTCAGCTCTGTACTCCATTCCTCCTGCTTCCACTTTCCTCAACCGCAGCGGTATGGAGAGTGTGGCGACGCTATGGAATAAAAATAGGAGAGGCATGAATTTTTGCCTGAATTTATTTTTTACAGTTTAAACAAAACAAAATATGTGAGACGCATTTACCAAGGTTTTCGTAAACAGTGATATTTCCATGGAAGTGACCCAAAGAGGATAAAAGCTAGAATGTTGCCAAGTGGTCACTCTCTCTGTTATGAATGAGGTCCACTTTGGAAGTGGGGACCGCATTGAGTAACTCGCAGAGAAAGGACCAAGGAGACAGCTGGCAGCCCATGCCCCCTGTGGCCCAGCATACCCATGAACTAACATCACCCGGTAATTGACAGATATTCTGCTTATACTTTTTGTCCTACCACTATTGTATCTGCTTATCTGCCCATTGTATGCAGTGGTTAAAAAAAGTATTCTGTCATTGCCAACAAAGAATATATAACAAAATATTGAGATGAACTTTTGTTAATGACCAAATACTTATTTTCCACCATAATTTGCAAAAGAAACCTTGCCAAATCAGATAAGGTGATTTTCTGGATTAGTTTTCTTATTTTGACTCTCATAGTTGTGGTCTACCTATGATATCAATTACAGGCCTCTCATTTTTTTAAGTGGGAGAACTTGCACAATTGGTTTCTGACTAAATACTTTTTTTCCCCCCACTGTATGTGCATGTAACCATTGCGTATATAAATTATAGATTTACTAGATGGAGGCCCGATGCTATCGCATCGGGAGAGCGTTAATGTTACGATGGGGGCAGGCTTTGCAGCATTGATAATCTCTCCCCCCATGTGCTCACCCACCTAGCCACTCTCTTCCCCATGTGCTGACTTCTCCTATCTGTGCTCTCTTCTTTGACCTGTCCCCCTTGTCTGCTGTCTCTCTCCTTCCTGTGCTGTGTTCTCCCCTCATGCGCTGTCCCATTTGAGCTGTCTCCCCCTGTCCTCTGTCTCTCTCACCCCTGTGCACTTTCCCTCTCCCCCATCTGCTGTCTTCTCCTCTTATGTCATCTTATATGCATTGTTTTTGTCCCAGAGATGCTGTTGCTCTTCAAGAGTCTCACTTGCCCATTGTTGTCTTCGACGTTTTGCTTTTGCTGCTTTCCTTTAATTGTTATTGGTGTACTTTTTAGGAGGAGCCATGTTGGCGTTAATATTTGCTTTTTAACGGAGCATTCCCACGAACTAAAGTTCATTTTAAAAATGGTCTGTGTCTGACCATGTACAGAACATACCACAGCTCCTGGGCGGGGGAGGAATAATAATAATAATTTTTATTTATATAGCGCCAACATATTCCGCAGCGCTTTACAAATTATAGAGGGGACTTGTACAGACAATAGACATTACAGCATAACAGAAATACAGTTCAAAACAGATACCAGGAGGAATGAGGGCCCTGTTCGCAAGCTTACAAACTATGAGGAAGCAAAAGATAATACTGACATCACAGCAGGAGATCGCAGAGGATACATTTTGTGAGGTAAAATATTGTTTAAAAATAGTCAGTGAAATATTTTACCTGACAAAATGAATCCTCGGTGATCCCCTGCTGTAATGTCAGCATTGTCTTTTGCTTCCTCCCCTGCCAAGGAGATGTGGTATGCTCCATGCATGGTCAGACACAGAAGATTTTTAAAATGAACTTTCGTTCCTTTAATGTGACCGGCGGCGTCAGTGAATCATTCGGCTGACCCCGGCGGCGGCGTGTTCGCCACGGCGACAGTGTTCCGCTGGTGGTACCACGCAAGAGGCTGCGTAGAGCATATACAGTGTGTGTTTGTGGTGCGTACAACATATACTGTGTGTGTGTGGTGCATACGGCATACACAGTGTGTGTTTGTGTGTGGTGCGTACAGTGTGTTAGTGTAAGTGGTGCGGCGGTGTTCCGCTTGTGGTACCGCGCAAGAGGCTGGTACCCCCAGCAGTTTCCATATTGAGACACCCATCACTTGGGTGTCCCAATATGGAGGTCGGTGAACTTCCACTGCTTGGAATTCTGGGATCCGGACACATCTGGATGGAACACGATGTGAAGACATTACAAGGTAAGTATATATTAAGATATAATTTAATCTTAGGCTGCTCTTTTATCTTGAAATTGCAATGGTATGCAATAAGCAATGCCGTATATATACCCTCAGGGCTTCACAATTCAAAAATAGCTATGGAGGATAACCAGCAATGACTAAAACATAACCTTTAATAGTAAAGTTAAAACTCTTGGGTCCCAACAAACACATACATAAGCCTACAAAAAAGTGCTCAAGTGAACCAGTGCTCAAGATAAAAAACATGGAACAGTCTTACCAGTCTAGACGGATGGATAGAAAGAAAGGTCTCCTAGTCTCCCAGAGTTTGAGAGTGGTGGTTCCAGGGCAAGGGAAAAAAGGGTGGGGATGGGGTTGCTTCCACTGTCTTCCCTGTAGCACCCTTGTATAGCTCCTGTCCTGACAAGGACAGGCCCCGAGTGAGCCCTACTATGGACACCCAACATCCAATATGTAAACCCAGATTGTCTAATATCTCCAACGCGTTTCAACTCCCATGCAGGAGAATCATCAGGGGAGTCTTTAAATAAATATGTGCCAGTGGGCCCAGTCGCCAATCCAGCAGCAAAGTACATATATGTCTGTATTATTATTATTATTATTATACATTTTTATAGCGCCATTTATTCCATGGCGCTTTACATGTGAATACGGTCAAATATAGACAAATACATTAAACATGAGCAAATAACAAGGCACACAGGTACATAAGGAGGGAGGACCCTGTCCGCGAGGGCTCACAGTCTGCAGGGTATGGGTGATGAAACACTAGGAGAGGGTAGGCAGGTTGTGTGGCGGTTCAGTAAGTTCAGGATCACTGCAGGCTGTAGGCTTGTTAGAAGAGGTGAGTCTTCAGGTTCTTTTTGAAGGTTTCTATGGTAGGCGAGAGTCTGATGTCTTGGGGTAGAGAGTTCCAGAGTATGGGGGAAGCACGGGAGAAATCTTGGATGCGGTTGTTGGAAGAAGAGATGAGAGGGGAGTAGGGAAGGAGGTCTTGAGAGGATCGGAGGTTGCGTGTAGGTAGGTAGCGGGAGACCATGTCACAGATGTATGGAGGAGACAGGCTGTGGATGGCTTTGTATGTCATTGTGAGGGTTTTGAACTGGAGTCTCTGGGCGATAGGAAGCCAGTGAAGGGCTTGACATAGGGGAGAGGCTGGGGAATAGCGGGGAGACAGGTAGATTAGTCGGGCAGCAGAGTGTAGGATGTATTGGAGTGGTGCCAGAGTGCTAGAGGGGAGTCCAGAGAGTAAGAGGTTGCAGTAGTCGAGGCAGGAAATGATAAGGGCATGCACTAGCGTTTTTGTGGTGTCGCGGTCAAGGAAAGCACGGATCCGGGAAATATTTTTGAGTTTGAGACGGCAGGAGGAGGCAAGGGCTTGGATATGTGGCTTGAAAGAGAGGGCAGAGTCGAGGATCACCCCTAGGCACCGGGCGTGTGGGACTGGAGAAAATGAGCAGCCATTGACATTGATGGATAGGTCTGTTGGAGGGGTAGAATGAGATGGGGGAAAGATGATGAATTCTGTTTTGTCCATGTTCAGTTGTAGAAAGCGAGCGGAAAAGAAGGCCGAGATAGCAGACAGACAGTGTGGGATTTTGGTAAGTAAGGAGGTGAGGTCAGGTCTGGATAGGTAGATCTGCGTGTCATCAGCGTAGAGGTGGTACTGCATACCGTGGGATTCTATGAGCTGTCCCAGGCCGAAAGTGTAGATGGAGAAGAGTAGGGTCCTAGAACAGAGCCTTGAGGAACACCAACTGACAAGGGGCGAGGTGAGGAGGTGGTGTGGGGGAGGGAGACACTGAATGTTCGGTCTGTCAGATATGACGAGATCCAGGAAAGGGCCAAGTCTGTAATGCCAAGAGATAAGAGGATTTGTAGCAGAAGGGAGTGGTCCACAGTGTCGAAGGCAGAAGAGAGGTCCAGGAGAAGGAGGACAGAGTAGTGTCGCTTGCTCCTGGCAGTTAGTAGGTCATTGGTGACTTTAGTTAGGGCAGTTTCAGTTGAGTGATGGGAACGGAAGCCAGATTGTAACCGATCAAAGAGGGAGCAGGAAGAGAGGTGGGAGGACAGTTCAAGATGGACGTGTTGTTCCAGCAATTTGGAGGCATAAGGGAGAAGAGATATCGGGCAATAGCTAGACACAGAGGATGGGTCGAGGAAGGGCTTTTTGAGGATGGGTGTGATCTTGGCATGCTTGAAGGATGAGTGGAAGACACCTGTTGTGAGTGAGAAGTTGAAGAGGTGCGTTAGGGTTGGGATGAAGACCGTGGAAAGGTTAGGGATGAGGTGGGATCGGAGCGGGTCGAGCGTGCAGGTGGTGAGGTGTGATCTTGACAGGAGGGTGGAGAGCTGATCTTCTGTCATGGTGGAGAAGCTGGTTTTGGAGGAGCAGCGTTGAGCAGCTAAGAGGGGCAGTGGGCGCTGTGGGCCAAAGCTTTCTCTGATCATATCGATCTTCTGTTTAAAGAAAGAGGCGAAGTCTTCAGCAGAAATGAGGGGAGAGGGAGGTGTGTTATGACCCGGTGGTCAGGACAATAATGGACCTGGTGGTTAAGAGCACACGGAATGACCTGATAGTTACTGATAATAAAGGACGAGCTCTGGGACGTGGGAACTCTGCTGACCGCAATCCCTAATCCTATCACACACACTAAAAATAGCCGTGGATTGCTCCTAACGCTCCCTATGCAACTCGGCACAGCCAAAGGAACTAGCTAGCCCTGAAGATAGAAAAATAAAGCCTACCTTGCCTCAGAGAAATTCCCCAAAGGAAAAGGCAGCCCCCCACATATAATGACTGTGAGTAAAGATGAAAATACAAACACAGAGATGAAATAGATTTAGCAAAGCGAGGTCCGACTTACTGAACAGACTGAGGATATTAAAGGTTGCTTTGCGGTCAGCACAAAAACCTACAAAAAGACCACGCAGAGGGTGCAAAAAGACCCTCCGCACCGATTCACGGTGCGGAGGCGCTCCCTCTGCGTCCCAGAGCTTCCAGCAAGCAAGACAACAATAAAAATAGCAAGCTGGACAGAAAAATAGCAAACCAAAGAAAAACAAGCAGGAACTTAACTTCTGCTGGGAAGACAGGTCACAAGAACGATCCAGGATTGAACTAGACCAATACTGGAACATTGACAGGTGGCATGGAGCAAAGATCTAAGTGGAGTTAAATAGAGCAGCCAGCTAACGAATTAACCTCGTCACCTGTGGAAGGAAACTCAGAAACACCCACAGCCACCACAGGAAGTCCATGGATAGAACCAGCCGAAGTACCATTCATGACCACAGGAGGGAGCCCGACAACAGAATTCACAACAGTAACCCCCCCCTTGAGGAGGGGTCACCGAACCCTCACCAGAGCCCCCAGGCCGACCCGGATGAGCCAAATGAAAGGCATGAACCAGATCGGCAGCATGAACATCAGAGGCAAAAACCCAGGAATTATCTTCCTGACCATAACCCTTCCACTTCACCAGGTACTGGAGTTTCCGTCTCGAAATACGAGAATCCAAAATCTTCTCCACCACATACTCCAACTCCCCCTCAACCAACACCGGGGCAGGAGGATCAACGGATGGAACCACAGGCGCCACGTATCTCCGCAATAACGACCTATGGAACACATTATGGATGGCAAAAGAAGCAGGAAGGGCCAAACGAAATGACACAGGATTGATAACCTCAGAAATCTTATACGGACCAATGAAACGAGGCTTAAACTTAGGAGAGGAAACCTTCATAGGAACATAACGAGACGACAACCAAACCAAATCCCCAACACGAAGTCGGGGACCCACACAGCGCCGGCGGTTAGCGAAACGTTGAGCCTTCTCCTGGGACAATGTCAAATTGTCCACCACATGAGTCCAAATCTGCTGCAACCTATCCACCACAGTATCTACCCCAGGACAGTCCGAAGACTCAACCTGCCCTGAAGAGAAACGAGGATGGAAACCAGAATTGCAGAAAAACGGCAAAACCAAAGTAGCCAAGCTGGCCCGATTATTAAGGGCGAACTCAGCCAACGGCAAAAAGGACACCCAATCATCCTGATCAGCAGAAACAAAGCATCTCAGATATGTTTCCAAAGTCTGATTAGTTCGTTCGGTTTGGCCATTTGTCTGAGGATGGAAAGCCGAGGAAAAAGACAAATCAATGCCCATCCTAGCACAAAAGGATCGCCAAAACCTCGAAACAAACTGGGAACCTCTGTCAGAAACGATGTTCTCCGGGATACCATGTAAACGAACCACATGCTGGAAAAATAATGGCACCAAATCAGAGGAGGAAGGCAATTTAGACAAAGGTACCAAATGGACCATCTTAGAAAAGCGATCACAAACCACCCAAATGACCGACATCTTTTGAGAGACAGGGAGATCCGAAATAAAATCCATAGAAATATGCGTCCAGGGCCTCTTCGGGACCGGCAAGGGCAAAAGCAACCCACTGGCACGAGAACAGCAGGGCTTAGCCCGAGCACAAGTCACACAGGACTGCACAAATGAACGCACATCCCGTGACAAAGACGGCCACCAAAAGGATCTAGCCACCAAATCTCTAGTACCAAAGATTCCAGGATGCCCAGCCAACACTGAACAATGAATCTCAGAGATAACTCTACTAGTCCATCTATCAGGGACAAACAGTTTCTCCGCTGGGCAACGGTCAGGTCTATCAGCCTGAAATTTTTGCAGCACCCGCCGCAAATCAGGGGAGATGGCAGACAAAATTACCCCCTCTTTGAGAATACCCGCCGGCTCAGGAACACCCGGAGAGTCAGGCACAAAACTCCTTGACAGGGCATCAGCCTTCACATTCTTAGAGCCCGGAAGGTACGAAACCACAAAATCAAAACAGGAGAAAAATAACGACCATCGAGCCTGTCTCGGATTCCACCGTTTGGCAGACTCAAGATAAGTCAAATTCTTGTGATCTGTCAAGACCACCACGCGATGCTTGGCTCCTTCAAGCCAATGACGCCACTCCTCGAATGCCCACTTCATGGCCAACAACTCTCGATTACCAACATCATAATTGCGCTCAGCAGGCGAAAACTTTCTAGAAAAGAAAGCACATGGCTTCATCACCGAGCCATCAGAACTTCTTTGCGACAAAACAGCCCCTGCTCCAATCTCAGAAGCATCAACCTCAACCTGAAACAGGAGCGAAACATCTGGCTGGCACAACACAGGGGCAGAAGAAAAACGACGCTTCAACTCCTGAAAAGCCTCTACAGCTGCAGAAGGCCAATTGACCACATCAGCACCCTTCTTGGTCAAATCAGTCAACGGTTTAGCAACACTAGAAAAATTAGCGATGAAGCGCCGATAAAAATTAGCAAAGCCCAGGATCTTTTGCAGGCTCTTCACAGATGTCGGCTGAGTCCAATCGTAAATGGCCTGGACTTTAACAGGGTCCATCTCGATAGTAGAAGGGGAAAAAATGAACCCCAAAAATGAAACCTTCTGAACTCCAAAGAGACACTTTGACCCCTTCACAAACAAGGAATTCGCACGAAGGACCTGGAACACCATTCTGACCTGCTTCACATGAGACTCCCAATCATCCGAAAAGACCAAAATATCATCCAAATACACAATCAGGAATTTATCCAGGTACTCTCGGAAGATGTCATGCATAAAGGACTGAAATACTGATGGAGCATTGGAAAGCCCGAATGGCATAACCAGGTACTCAAAATGGCCCTCGGGCGTATTAAATGCTGTTTTCCATTCATCGCCTTGTTTAATACGCACAAGATTATACGCCCCTCGAAGATCTATCTTGGTGAACCAACTAGCCCCTTTAATACGAGCAAACAAATCAGACAGCAACGGCAAAGGATACTGAAATTTGACTGTAATTTTATTAAGAAGGCGGTAATCAATACAAGGTCTCAAAGAACCATCCTTCTTGGCCACAAAAAAGAACCCTGCTCCTAACGGTGATGACGACGGGCGAATATGGCCCTTCTCCAAGGATTCCTTTATATAACTCCGCATAGCGGCGTGTTCTGGCACAGATAAATTGAACAATCGGCCCTTAGGAAACTTACTACCAGGAATCAAATTAATTGCACAATAGCAATCACTATGAGGAGGTAGGGCACTGGCTTTGGGCTCATCAAATACATCCCGATAATCCGACAAAAACTCTGGAACTTCAGAAGGAGTGGAAGGCGAAATAGACAAAAATGGAACATCACCATGTACCCCCTGGCAACCCCAGCTGGACACAGACATAGATTTCCAGTCTAATACTGGATTATGAACCTGTAGCCATGGCAACCCCAAAACGACCACATCATGCAGATTATGCAACACCAGAAAGCGGATAGCCTCCTGATGTGCAGGAGCCATGCACATGGTCAATTGGGTCCAGTACTGAGGCTTATTCTTGGCCAAAGGCATCGCATCAATTCCTCTCAATGCAATAGGATACTGCAAGGGCTCCAAGAAAAAACCACAGCGCCTAGCATACTCCAAGTCCATCAAATTCAGGGCAGCGCCTGAATCCACAAATGCCATAACAGAATAGGATGACAAAGAGCAAATCAGAGTAACGGACAATAGAAATTTAGACTGTACCGTACCAATGGTGGCAGACCTAGCGAACCGCTTAGTGCGCTTAGGAGAATCGGAGATAGCATGAGTGGAATCACCACAGTAAAAACACAGCCCATTCCGACGTCTGTGCTCTTGCCGTTCAGCTCTGGTCAATGTCCTATCACATTGCATAGGCTTAGGCCCATGCTCAGATAGTACCGCCAAATGGTGCACAGTTTTACGCTCACGCAAGCGTCGATCGATCTGAATGGCCAAAGACATAGACTCATTCAGACCAGCAGGCATGGGAAATCCCACCATGACATCCTTAAGGGCTTCAGAGAGACCCTTTCTGAAGATTGCTGCCAGGGCACATTCATTCCACTGAGTGAGCACAGACCACTTTCTAAACTTCTGACAATATATCTCCGCTTCATCCTGACCCTGACACAGAGCCAGCAAGATTTTCTCTGCCTGATCCACTGAATTAGGTTCGTCATAAAGCAATCCAAGCGCCAGAAAAAACGCATCAACATCACGCAATGCCGGATCTCCTGGCGCAAGGGAAAATGCCCAGTCTTGAGGGTCACCACATAACAAAGAAATAATGATCTTTACTTGTTGAACAGGGTCACCTGAGGAGAAAGGTTTCAAGGCAAGAAACAATTTACAATTATTTTTGAAATTCAAGAACTTAGATCTATCACCAAAAAACAAATCAGGAATTGGAATCCTAGGCTCTAACATCGGATTCTGAACCACAAAATCTTGAATGTTTTGTACCCTTGCAGTGAGATTATCCATACAAGAAGACAGACCTTGAATGTCCATGTTTACACCTGTGTCCTGAACCATCCAGAGGTAAAAGGGAAAAGGGAGACAAAACACACTGCAAAGAAAAAAAAATGGTCTCAGAACATCTTCTTATCCCTCTATTGAGATGCATTAGTACTTTGGGCCACCTGTACTGTTATGACCTGGTGGTCAGGACAATAATGGACCTGGTGGTTAAGAGCACACGGAATGACCTGATAGTTACTGATAATAAAGGACGAGCTCTGGGACGTGGGAACTCTGCTGACCGCAATCCCTAATCCTATCACACACACTAAAAATAGCCGTGGATTGCTCCTAACGCTCCCTATGCAACTCGGCACAGCCAAAGGAACTAGCTAGCCCTGAAGATAGAAAAATAAAGCCTACCTTGCCTCAGAGAAATTCCCCAAAGGAAAAGGCAGCCCCCCACATATAATGACTGTGAGTAAAGATGAAAATACAAACACAGAGATGAAATAGATTTAGCAAAGCGAGGTCCGACTTACTGAACAGACTGAGGATATTAAAGGTTGCTTTGCGGTCAGCACAAAAACCTACAAAAAGACCACGCAGAGGGTGCAAAAAGACCCTCCGCACCGATTCACGGTGCGGAGGCGCTCCCTCTGCGTCCCAGAGCTTCCAGCAAGCAAGACAACAATAAAAATAGCAAGCTGGACAGAAAAATAGCAAACCAAAGAAAAACAAGCAGGAACTTAACTTCTGCTGGGAAGACAGGTCACAAGAACGATCCAGGATTGAACTAGACCAATACTGGAACATTGACAGGTGGCATGGAGCAAAGATCTAAGTGGAGTTAAATAGAGCAGCCAGCTAACGAATTAACCTCGTCACCTGTGGAAGGAAACTCAGAAACACCCACAGCCACCACAGGAAGTCCATGGATAGAACCAGCCGAAGTACCATTCATGACCACAGGAGGGAGCCCGACAACAGAATTCACAACAGTAACATCCCCCTTGAGGAGGGGTCACCGAACCCTCACCAGAGCCCCCAGGCCGACCCGGATGAGCCAAATGAAAGGCACGAACCAGATCGGCAGCATGAACATCAGAGGCAAAAACCCAGGAATTATCTTCCTGACCATAACCCTTCCACTTCACCAGGTACTGGAGTTTCCGTCTCGAAATACGAGAATCCAAAATCTTCTCCACCACATACTCCAACTCCCCCTCAACCAACACCGGGGCAGGAGGATCAACGGATGGAACCACAGGCGCCACGTATCTCCGCAATAACGACCTATGGAACACATTATGGATGGCAAAAGAAGCAGGAAGGGCCAAACGAAATGACACAGGATTGATAACCTCAGAAATCTTATACGGACCAATGAAACGAGGCTTAAACTTAGGAGAGGAAACCTTCATAGGAACATAACGAGACGACAACCAAACCAAATCCCCAACACGAAGTCGGGGACCCACACAGCGCCGGCGGTTAGCGAAACGTTGAGCCTTCTCCTGGGACAATGTCAAATTGTCCACCACATGAGTCCAAATCTGCTGCAACCTATCCACCACAGTATCTACCCCAGGACAGTCCGAAGACTCAACCTGCCCTGAAGAGAAACGAGGATGGAAACCAGAATTGCAGAAAAACGGCAAAACCAAAGTAGCCAAGCTGGCCCGATTATTAAGGGCGAACTCAGCCAACGGCAAAAAGGACACCCAATCATCCTGATCAGCAGAAACAAAGCATCTCAGATATGTTTCCAAAGTCTGATTAGTTCGTTCGGTTTGGCCATTTGTCTGAGGATGGAAAGCCGAGGAAAAAGACAAATCAATGCCCATCCTAGCACAAAAGGATCGCCAAAACCTCGAAACAAACTGGGAACCTCTGTCAGAAACGATGTTCTCCGGGATACCATGTAAACGAACCACATGTGGGAAAAATAATGGCACCAAATCAGAGGAGGAAGGCAATTTAGACAAAGGTACCAAATGGACCATCTTAGAAAAGCGATCACAAACCACCCAAATGACCGACATCTTTTGAGAGACAGGGAGATCCGAAATAAAATCCATAGAAATATGCGTCCAGGGCCTCTTCGGGACCGGCAAGGGCAAAAGCAACCCACTGGCACGAGAACAGCAGGGCTTAGCCCGAGCACAAGTCACACAGGACTGCACAAATGAACGCACATCCCGTGACAAAGACGGCCACCAAAAGGATCTAGCCACCAAATCTCTAGTACCAAAGATTCCAGGATGCCCAGCCAACACTGAACAATGAATCTCAGAGATAACTCTACTAGTCCATCTATCAGGGACAAACAGTTTCTCCGCTGGGCAACGGTCAGGTCTATCAGCCTGAAATTTTTGCAGCACCCGCCGCAAATCAGGGGAGATGGCAGACAAAATTACCCCCTCTTTGAGAATACCCGCCGGCTCAGGAACACCCGGAGAGTCAGGCACAAAACTCCTTGACAGGGCATCAGCCTTCACATTCTTAGAGCCCGGAAGGTACGAAACCACAAAATCAAAACAGGAGAAAAATAACGACCATCGAGCCTGTCTCGGATTCCACCGTTTGGCAGACTCAAGATAAGTCAAATTCTTGTGATCTGTCAAGACCACCACGCGATGCTTGGCTCCTTCAAGCCAATGACGCCACTCCTCGAATGCCCACTTCATGGCCAACAACTCTCGATTACCAACATCATAATTGCGCTCAGCAGGCGAAAACGTTCTAGAAAAGAAAGCACATGGCTTCATCACCGAGCCATCAGAACTTCTTTGCGACAAAACAGCCCCTGCTCCAATCTCAGAAGCATCAACCTCAACCTGAAACAGGAGCGAAACATCTGGCTGGCACAACACAGGGGCAGAAGAAAAACGACGCTTCAACTCCTGAAAAGCCTCTACAGCTGCAGAAGGCCAATTGACCACATCAGCACCCTTCTTGGTCAAATCAGTCAACGGTTTAGCAACACTAGAAAAATTAGCGATGAAGCGCCGATAAAAATTAGCAAAGCCCAGGATCTTTTGCAGGCTCTTCACAGATGTCGGCTGAGTCCAATCGTAAATGGCCTGGACTTTAACAGGGTCCATCTCGATAGTAGAAGGGGAAAAAATGAACCCCAAAAATGAAACCTTCTGAACTCCAAAGAGACACTTTGACCCCTTCACAAACAAGGAATTCGCACGAAGGACCTGGAACACCATTCTGACCTGCTTCACATGAGACTCCCAATCATCCGAAAAGACCAAAATATCATCCAAATACACAATCAGGAATTTATCCAGGTACTCTCGGAAGATGTCATGCATAAAGGACTGAAATACTGATGGAGCATTGGAAAGCCCGAATGGCATAACCAGGTACTCAAAATGGCCCTCGGGCGTATTAAATGCTGTTTTCCATTCATCGCCTTGTTTAATACGCACAAGATTATACGCCCCTCGAAGATCTATCTTGGTGAACCAACTAGCCCCTTTAATACGAGCAAACAAATCAGACAGCAACGGCAAAGGATACTGAAATTTGACTGTAATTTTATTAAGAAGGCGGTAATCAATACAAGGTCTCAAAGAACCATCCTTCTTGGCCACAAAAAAGAACCCTGCTCCTAACGGTGATGACGACGGGCGAATATGGCCCTTCTCCAAGGATTCCTTTATATAACTCCGCATAGCGGCGTGTTCTGGCACAGATAAATTGAACAATCGGCCCTTAGGAAACTTACTACCAGGAATCAAATTAATTGCACAATAGCAATCACTATGAGGAGGTAGGGCACTGGCTTTGGGCTCATCAAATACATCCCGATAATCCGACAAAAACTCTGGAACTTCAGAAGGAGTGGAAGGCGAAATAGACAAAAATGGAACATCACCATGTACCCCCTGGCAACCCCAGCTGGACACAGACATAGATTTCCAGTCCAATACTGGATTATGAACCTGTAGCCATGGCAACCCCAAAACGACCACATCATGCAGATTATGCAACACCAGAAAGCGGATAGCCTCCTGATGTGCAGGAGCCATGCACATGGTCAATTGGGTCCAGTACTGAGGCTTATTCTTGGCCAAAGGCATCGCATCAATTCCTCTCAATGCAATAGGATACTGCAAGGGCTCCAAGAAAAAACCACAGCGCCTAGCATACTCCAAGTCCATCAAATTCAGGGCAGCGCCTGAATCCACAAATGCCATAACAGAATAGGATGACAAAGAGCAAATCAGAGTAACGGACAATAGAAATTTAGACTGTACCGTACCAATGGTGGCAGACCTAGCGAACCGCTTAGTGCGCTTAGGAGAATCGGAGATAGCATGAGTGGAATCACCACAGTAAAAACACAGCCCATTCCGACGTCTGTGCTCTTGCCGTTCAGCTCTGGTCAATGTCCTATCACATTGCATAGGCTTAGGCCCATGCTCAGATAGTACCGCCAAATGGTGCACAGTTTTACGCTCACGCAAGCGTCGATCGATCTGAATGGCCAAAGACATAGACTCATTCAGACCAGCAGGCATGGGAAATCCCACCATGACATCCTTAAGGGCTTCAGAGAGACCCTTTCTGAAGATTGCTGCCAGGGCACATTCATTCCACTGAGTGAGCACAGACCACTTTCTAAACTTCTGACAATATATCTCCGCTTCATCCTGACCCTGACACAGAGCCAGCAAGATTTTCTCTGCCTGATCCACTGAATTAGGTTCGTCATAAAGCAATCCAAGCGCCAGAAAAAACGCATCAACATCACGCAATGCCGGATCTCCTGGCGCAAGGGAAAATGCCCAGTCTTGAGGGTCACCACATAACAAAGAAATAATGATCTTTACTTGTTGAACAGGGTCACCTGAGGAGAAAGGTTTCAAGGCAAGAAACAATTTACAATTATTTTTGAAATTCAAGAACTTAGATCTATCACCAAAAAACAAATCAGGAATTGGAATCCTAGGCTCTAACATCGGATTCTGAACCACAAAATCTTGAATGTTTTGTACCCTTGCAGTGAGATTATCCATACAAGAAGACAGACCTTGAATGTCCATGTTTACACCTGTGTCCTGAACCATCCAGAGGTAAAAGGGAAAAGAGAGACAAAACACACTGCAAAGAAAAAAAAATGGTCTCAGAACATCTTCTTATCCCTCTATTGAGATGCATTAGTACTTTGGGCCACCTGTACTGTTATGACCTGGTGGTCAGGACAATAATGGACCTGGTGGTTAAGAGCACACGGAATGACCTGATAGTTACTGATAATAAAGGACGAGCTCTGGGACGTGGGAACTCTGCTGACCGCAATCCCTAATCCTATCACACACACTAAAAATAGCCGTGGATTGCTCCTAACGCTCCCTATGCAACTCGGCACAGCCAAAGGAACTAGCTAGCCCTGAAGATAGAAAAATAAAGCCTACCTTGCCTCAGAGAAATTCCCCAAAGGAAAAGTCAGCCCCCCACATATAATGACTGTGAGTAAAGATGAAAATACAAACACAGAGATGAAATAGATTTAGCAAAGCGAGGTCCGACTTACTGAACAGACTGAGGATATTAAAGGTTGCTTTGCGGTCAGCACAAAAACCTACAAAAAGACCACGCAGAGGGTGCAAAAAGACCCTCCGCACCGATTCACGGTGCGGAGGCGCTCCCTCTGCGTCCCAGAGCTTCCAGCAAGCAAGACAACAATAAAAATAGCAAGCTGGACAGAAAAATAGCAAACCAAAGAAAAACAAGCAGGAACTTAACTTCTGCTGGGAAGACAGGTCACAAGAACGATCCAGGATTGAACTAGACCAATACTGGAACATTGACAGGTGGCATGGAGCAAAGATCTAAGTGGAGTTAAATAGAGCAGCCAGCTAACGAATTAACCTCGTCACCTGTGGAAGGAAACTCAGAAACACCCACAGCCACCACAGGAAGTCCATGGATAGAACCAGCCGAAGTACCATTCATGACCACAGGAGGGAGCCCGACAACAGAATTCACAACAGAGGAGGTGCTGGGGGACGGAGTAGAGAATTGAAAGTGTTGAAAAGCTGTTTAGGGTTGTGAGACAGGGAGGATATGAGAGATGAGAAGTAAGTTTGTTTTGCGGCACCTAAAATCATCAGTAAAGGCTAGCTGTGTCTGCAGCTTATGGTAAGTCCTCAGTGTAATGCTGAAAGTCCCCTTCCTTTTATCTTGATCCAGGAATCCACAAGTCTGTTTCTCAGTTCCAACTTCCCATGCTATCGGGGCTGGTTTCTGGCCCATTATAATCCTGTCAATGGACTGGTCTTATATCTAATGAAGATCTGTTGGCAGTTCTACTGGGCTGGCAGCGCTCTGTTTCACTGGTGCTGATGAAAAGGGTTGTGAACGAGTGTGGTGCCTCATCAGTGACTGTGTGGGCCACATCATCTCACTCTCCGTGCCTCCCTGGACCTGTGTAAAACCGTGCCAAGCTGAGCTTACATGTCCCCAGGGGGTGAGGAACATCACATTAGTTCAAGTGAGAAGACCATACTACAGGATCTTGCTGACTTCAGTGACATCAGGTGGAGTGGCGAGGTGAGGGTTCGTCACATGTGGTGGCAGCGGAGGGATTCTATGTAATCTCTCCGATGCCATCCTTCATAGATGGCCATTATGTTATTAAGGGTATTCCTTGTTTTGCTTTTAAACTGTATTTCTTCACCCTCTATATTAATCTCAAGTGCTGCTCCATAAGTCTGTACAGCTTCCAGAAGTGCACATAAGTCCTTGTACTTAGTAAGATGTGCCAATATTATTAGACATACTCCAGTTTTCATATACAGGTCCTTCTCAAAAAATTAGCATATAGTGTTAAATTTCATTATTTACCATAATGTAATGATTACAATTAAACTTTCATATATTATAGATTCATTATCCACCAACTGAAATTTGTCAGGTCTTTTATTGTTTTAATACTGATGATTTTGGCATACAACTCCTGATAACCCAAAAAACCTGTCTCAATAAATTAGCATATTTCACCCATCCAATCAAATAAAAATGTTTTTTAATAACAAACAAAAAAACCATCAAATAATAATGTTCAGTTATGCACTCAATACTTGGTCGGGAATCCTTTGGCAGAAATGACTGCTTCAATGCGGCGTGGCATGGAGGCAATCAGCCTGTGACACTGCTGAGATGTTATGGAGGCCCAGGATGCTTCAATAGCGGCCTTAAGCTCATCCAGAGTGTTGGGTCTTGCGTCTCTCAACTTTCTCTTCACAATATCCCACAGATTCTCTATGGGGTTCAGGTCAGGAGAGTTGGCAGGCCAATTGAGCACAGTAATACCATGGTCAGTAAACCATTTACCAGTGGTTTTGGCACTGTGAGCAGGTGCCAGGTCGTGCTGAAAAATGAAATCTTCATCTCCATAAAGCATTTCAGCCGATGGAAGCATGAAGTGCTCCAAAATCTCCTGATAGCTAGCTGCATTGACCCTGCCCTTGATGAAACACAGTGGACCAACACCAGCAGCTGACATGGCACCCCACACCATCACTGACTGTGGGTACTTGACACTGGACTTCAGGCATTTTGGCATTTCCTTCTCCCCAGTCTTCCTCCAGACTCTGGCACCTTGATTTCCGAATGACATGCAAAATTTGCTTTCATCAGAAAAAAGTACTTGGGACCACTTAGCAACAGTCCAGTGCTGCTTCTCTGTAGCCCAGGTCAGGCGCCTCTGCCGCTGTTTATGGTTCAAAAGTGGCTTTACCTGGGGAATGCGGCACCTGTAGCCCATTTCCTGCACACGCCTGTGCACGGTGGCTCTGGATGTTTCCACACCAGACTCAGTCCACTGCTTCCTCAGGTTCCCCAAGGTCTGGAATCGGTCCTTCTCCACAATCTTCCTCAGGGTCCGGTCTCCTCTTCTCGTTGTACAGCGTTTTCTGCCACATTGTTTCCTTCCAACAGACTTACCATTGAGGTGCCTTGATACAGCACTCTGGGAACAGCCTATTTGTTGAGAAATTTCTTTCTGGGTCTTACCCTCTTGCTTGAGGGTGTCAATGATGGCCTTCTTGACATCTGTCAGGTCGCTAGTCTTACCCATGATGGGGGTTTTGAGTAATGAACCAGGCAGGGAGTTTATAAAAGTCTCAGGTATCTTTTGCATGTGTTTAGAGTTAATTAG
The DNA here is from genome assembly GCF_032444005.1 of Ranitomeya imitator. NCBI lineage: Eukaryota > Metazoa > Chordata > Amphibia > Anura > Dendrobatidae > Ranitomeya > Ranitomeya imitator. Next base: position 663,591,454 of record NC_091282.1, read on the forward strand.
TTGATTCAGAAGATTAGGGTAATAGGTCGTTTAGAGAACCTTTTCTTGATATGCTAATTTATTGAGACAGGTTTTTTGGGTTATCAGGAGTTGTATGCCAAAATCATCAGTATTAAAACAATAAAAGACCTGACAAATTTCAGTTGGTGGATAATGAATCTATAATATATGAAAGTTTAATTGTAATCATTACATTATGGTAAATAATGAAATTTAACACTATATGCTAATTTTTTGAGAAGGACCTGTACACCAGCATAGTTTTTGGTTTAGTGAACTCCTGTTATATCTGACGTCAATCTTCAGTGCTTGACATATGTAGAGCATCATGTGATACAGGTTATATAAACCCTTCAGCGCCAATGATTGAACTCTGTATAATATCGGCTACAGACGAGGAGGAATTTTTCAATAAATATCCCTGTGTATAAGGTACTTCACATTCCGGCATTACACATTCTTGGATACAGGCAAAGAAATAAAGCATCAGGCAGCACAATGGAAGAGGGGTCCATGTTATAAGGGCCTTGTCCTTTTTGGAGATGTCCACAACCTCTTTTCCTTCAACAGGTACTCTGAAAATCAGTTACGGTAAATGCTGGTCACTATCAAAACCAAGATAAAAGTTTTAAGTTGTGAGTCATTTAAGTCAGGGGCCATTTGGATGTTTCTACCACCATTTAGGGGCTGCACAAAATTATCAACTTGAAAATTGCTCTGCTGTATTTGATAGAGAATTAATTAACGCACCCATGGTGTGATGTCTGGAGCTGCTTCACTTTAGTGCAGCATGTGGTGTTAGGTGATCATGTTGCTTCTCACATTTGCTTTTTCCACATTTGCGATGTGATGATAAGTTTTGTAAAGAGCTTGCAGAAGTAAGTTGTACTGAACACGAGTGTATATTACACTGCAAGTCTCCTCACAGTGGGAAATCCATCACTGATCATCTTATATTTACATAATTTATACAATTGAAGCAGTGGGAGGTCTGCAGCCTATATACAATATTTTTTGGACTATAAGATGCACCGGACCTTAACACGCACCTAGGTTTTAGAGGAGGAAATTAGGGAAAAAAAGAAAAATTGAAGCAAAAAATGTAGTCAATTCTGTACTTAATATCCACTATTCTGGTATATATATAGTCCCCTCATGCCTATCCTGATACACATGGCCCCCTCATCCCTACCCTGGTATGCATGGCCCCCTCATCCCTATCCTGGTATACATGGATCCCTCATCCCTATCCAGGTATGCATGTACCCTCATCCCTATCCTGGTGTGCATGGCCCCTTCATCCCTATCCTGGTGTGCATGGCCCCCTCATCCCTATCCTGGTGTGCATGGCCCCCTCATCCCTATCCGGGCAGGAATGATCGCCCTCATCCCCATACTAGTATGCATGGCCCCATCCATACCTATCCTGGTATGCAGTGCCCCATCTCGTCCTAGTATGCATGGCCCCATCCATATCCTGGTGTGTATGTCCCCATCCCTATCCTGGTATGCATGGCCCACATCTCATCCTAGTGTGCATGGCCCCATCTCATCCTGGTATGCAGGGCCCCCATCTCGTACTAGTATGCATATCCCCATCACTATCCTAGTATGACTGGCCCCCATCCCGGTCCTAGTATGCATGGCCCCATCCTTATAATTGGCCCCACCGCAATCCTGGTATGCATGGACCCATCAGAAAACATAAAAAAACATTACTCTTACCTTCCTGTGCTCACAGTATTTTGTTCCGATGCCAGCAGCTGCTTTATGCTTGTAAGCAGCGCATGGCAGGGGCATTCTCACAAGCAGAGCACAGCTGCTGGAATACTCATTGCTCTGCACACCGGGACTGTGCGCGCAAAGAGCAGTGAGTATTCATTGCTCTTCAGTAGTGTGCACACTGTCAGACAGGTGAATATTCATTTATTTTAAGTAGCGCACACGTGACCACCGGCAGCAGCAGGAAGCCGGGGGCCATGTGTATTAAATTTGCCATTGGTGTCAGTAAAAATGCCTATAAAATTTTGCTTACTCAAAAAAATCTTATGTGGATTTTAGTTCCATGACAGTTTTCTCCAAGTATGGAATAAAATGGCCACATAACATAATTCAACTGTCGGTTTTCCTAGTTATGTGTGAGGACAGGAAGCAGTCTGAAAAATCATAGCTCCTGAGATCTGTGTCTTAACTGTCAGAGGAGCTGTACCATAAGCACACATACCGTGAGTTTCATAAGAAGGAGAAGAAATAAATCTTCTCCTTGTTTGACTACGCACAAAGTATTTTTTTCTCCAGCCTCAATCTTCTGTGCTTAGTCAGCAAAGGAGGTTTATTTTTGTTACATCACAGCTCTTCTCCAGCAGCTCACCAGTATATGTGCTTACAATACAACTCTGTCAGTTGAGAACACTGGTCTCAGGAGCCATAGTATTAGGCGTCGGGATTCTCCCGCTGCACAGGATAGATCCCAAGCATTATCTGCTTCTGCAGTCTCATCAGATTGCTCCTATGTAGCTGAATTACAGGCTTGCTATGAGGATACTAATAACTTTGTGGGGGCACCACAGAACATGAACAATTGGGATCCAACCCTGACCTCAGAAAACGAATCTGCACAAAAACAAGAAAAAGCTGAGGCCATACAAAACACCAAACAGCATGGATTTGTACAAAAACAACACAGCTTTATTAAGGTGCAAATACAGGACAGATCATTTTAAAAACATCTAAAAATACTTAGAACAATGCCTATAATATGGCAAGTGCCTGTACACAAGGTGAAAGGGGGAAAACAGGAACACATACAGATATATATATATGGGGATTGGTGATGCACGCATTTCCGGCCCGATGGCCGGAAGCGGTAGTTAAATGCCGCTGTCAGCGTTTGACAGTGGCATTAACTAGTTAATAACGGCAGGTGGATCACAATTCCACCTGCCGCTATTGCGCGCACATTTCAGCTGTGCAAAACAGCTGACATGTCGTGACTTTGATGTGGGCTCAAACGGGGAGACACGACATGCGCTGTACTAGTGCGGTGCATGTCGTGAAGGGGATATGTGAGTGCAGCCTTGCGCTCTGGAGTCTAAGTCCAGAGTTCACCTTATTGAGCACGTCTGTGATGTGGCGACTTCTCATTGGTGGTTGGACATTAGCTGCTCTGATGATGTGGCAGCTCTGGCAGTTCTGGCCCTGAAGCGATGCCTTGGCCGACTGGGCGTGAGTGTTTGGGGTGGAGCCTAGAGTAGAAAAGGCTCTCAGCGGCGCACGCGTCTTTTATGTTTTCTGTGCGTGGGTGGCTACTCTACCACTGTCTGCATGTTTGTGTGTGTCTTTGCCCAGAGACTGTACATGTAGGCAGGCAGGTTGCACACTGTGGTTTCATACTCTTAGCTCAACGTCTGAGTCTCTTGTCTGCTACATGCTTAGGGTGCCAGTCAGGCACAGGTTCAGCTGTGTCAGGACTGGGGTAACTTGCCACTTGGCTTAGCATCTGTTTCGTACATGTGCGCAATTGGCACAGTTCAGTTGCAGAGCAAGCTCAACCCTTATGCTATACTTCTCGGTGGAGGCACCTAGCGTCATATGAGTTCTTTCTCTTGGCTTAGCATCTGCTTCCAGGGCTACCACTAGGAATTTCGGGACCCCATACTGGCAACATTTTCGGGGCCCCCTTGAGACTCCGCCCAGGCTCCACCCCAGCCCCACCTCCACCCCTCAAACTGTCCACAGTCCCACCGCTCTACTCTACGCTAACCTATTAAAAATTTGTTAAAATATGCAATACAATATAGGTACATTTTTATTTATTTTTCAATTTTTAATATGACCAATAATATCATATACAAGGGACAAATACATATATTACCACCATATAGTGACCTGTAATACCACATACAAGGAACTAATACTGCCACACCATGGCCAGACCACATATTACCACCACAGTGACCTATACCATATACAAGGAACAAATACTGCCACACCACATCCAAATCACATATTACCACCACAATGACCAAAGAATAGCACATACATGGAACAAATACCACCACACCATGACCAGACCACATATTACCACCGCATGGTGACGAATAATACCACATACAGGGAACAAATACCGCTACAACATGGCCGGACAACATATTATTACCACCACATAGTGACTGAATATTAAAATACTGATCATTAGTAAAAAAAAACAATACTATCACCAAGAGGGCCATTATACACAGGAGATCTGTACTAAGTTTGCAGTGTCTGTGTACAGGTAATACAGTGATCACTGGTGACATTATACACAGGAGCTCTGTATATAGTGTCAGTGTAAAAGTAATACAGTGATCACTGGTGACATTGTACACAGGACCGCTGTATATAGTATACAGTGTATAGTGTCAGTGTACAGGTAACACACTGACTCATCAGTGATATCTCTAGGTGTATTCCTTCAGCTTCGCTTTTCATCTTAATCCAGCACAGACCACTATCACTTCTTCCAGCCAGGAGTCGTCTCTGCTGGAAATAACACAGTTATCTACAGCTCCGCTTGCAGAACACATTACTTTATTTTACTTAACATAGTGTCCCTCTGCACAGTAACAGGACCACCCCCCCATTTAAAACAGTATCCTAAAAAAATAAAATAAATACATCACCGCAGTAATAATATCCCTTAATTAGCCCCTATGGTAATAATATCCCCCACCCTGGCCCCATGTATCTCATTCCTGGCTCCAGCCATATGTTTTCCCATTCTGCCCTAATGATTATCCATCCTGCCCCATCTGTTCCATGATCCTGCCCCATCTGTTCCCATGATCCTGCCCCATCTGTCCCCATGATCCTGCCCCATCTGTCACCATGAGCCTGTCCCATCTGTCCCATGATCCTACCGCCCCATCTGTCTCCATCGTATCCATCCTGCACCATGATCCTGCTGCATCTGTCTCCATCCTGCCCCCTTGTCTCCCATCCTGCCCCTGTGTCTCACATTCTGCTGTCTCCCATCCTGCCCCCCTGTGTCTCACATTCTTCTCCGTGCCTCACATTCTGCCCCATGTCTCATTCTGCCCCCTGTGTCCCACATTCTTCCCCTGTGTTGTTGCTATTCCTTCTCCCTGTGTTTTCATTCTGTCCCCTGTGTTGTTTCCATTCCTGCCCCGTATTTTCATTCTGCCCCGTGTTGTTTCCATTGCTGCCCGTGTTTTCATTCTGCCCCCTGTGTTTTCATTCTGTGCCCTGTGCTGTTTTTATTCTGCCCCGTGTCGTTTTCATTCTGCCCCGTGTTTTCTTCATTCTGCCCCCTGTGTTGTCTTCATTCTGCCCTGTGTTTTCATTCTGCCCCCTGTGTTGTTTTCATTCTGCCCCCTGTGTTTTCTTCATTCTGCCCTCTGTGTTTTCTTCATTTTGCCCCCTGTGTTTTCATTCTGTGCCCTGTGCTGTTTTTATTCTGCCCCTGTGTTGTTTTCATTCTGCCCCTGTGTTGTTTTCATTCTGCCCCCTGTGTTGTCTTCATTCTGCCCTGTGTTTTCATTCTGCCCCCTGTGTTGTTTTCATTCTGCCCCCTGTGTTTTCTTCATTCTGCCCTCTGTGTTTTCTTCATTTTGCCCCCTGTGTTTTCTTCATTCTGCCCTCTGTGTTTTCATTCTGCCCCCTGTGTTGCTTTCATTCTGCCCCATGTTTTCATTTTTCTTCCTGTGTTGTTTTCACTCTGCCCCGTGTTTTCTTCATTCTGCCCCGTGTTTTCATTCTGCCCCTGTATTGTTTTCATTCTGCCCCCTGTGTTGTTTTCATTCTGCCCCCTGTGTTTTCATTCTGCCCCGTGTTGTCTTCCTTCTGCCCCGTGTTTTCATTCTGCCCCCTGTGTTGTTTTCATTCTGCCCCGTGTTTTCTTCATTCTGCCCCGTGTTTTCTTCATTCTGCCCCCTGTGGTTTCATCATTCTGCCCTTGTGTTTTCTTCATTCTGCCTCCTGTGTTTTCTTCATTTCGCTCCCTGTGTTTTCATTCTGCCCCCCTGTGTTGTTTTCATTCTGCCCCGTGTTTTCATTCTGCCCCGTGTTTTCTTCATTTTACTCCCTGTGTTTTCATTCTGCCCCCTGTGTTGTTTTCATTCTGCCCCGTGTTTTCATTCTGCCCCCTGTGTTGTCTTCATTCTGCCACATGTTGTCTTCATTCTGCCCCATGTTGTCTTCATTCTGCCCTGTTTTCATTCTGCCCCCTGTGTTGTCTTCATTCTGCCATATGTTGTCTTCATTCTGCCCCGTGTTGTCTTCATTCTGCCATATGTTGTCTTCATTCTGCCCCGTGTCGTCTTCATTCTGCCCCATGTTTTCTTCATTCTGCCCCATGTTGTCTTCATTCTGCCCTTTTTTCATTCTGCCCCCTGTGTTGTCTTCATTCTGCCATATGTTGTCTTCATTCTGCCCTGTGTTGTCTTCATTCTGCCATATGTTGTCTTCATTCTGCCCCGTGTTGTTTTCATTCTGCCCCATGTTGTCTTCATTCTGCCCCGTGTTGTCTTCATTCTGCCCCATGTTTTCTTCATTCCTGCCCCTTGTGTCTCCAATCTGTATTCAGCCGCCTTCAGTAAAAAAAAAAACACCTTTCTTCTTACCTGGCCGGGCTCCAGCGCCGACGTCCATCCCAGACATTTCAGCGCGGATTCGCCGGCGAATGACAATGACGTCATACGTCAGCGACGTGCGCGCTGACGTCAGCTGCCAGCCTCCGATTGGCTGGCGGCTTTAACTATTGCCTCGCGGGCTCAGACGGGCCCGCAAAGCAATAGAACCTGCGTCTTGGGGCCTGGGGCTCGGCCTGATGCGCAGATGAGACGGGGTCCGATTGATTTGTTTGAATTGAAGGCGGCTTTAATTCAAAGCTGAATATAAAGCGGAAAAAGAGCAATAATTGAAGACAAGAGCCAGACCAATCTTGAATGCGCCTATAATACATATAGAGGCAAAATTATTGGGACGCTTCAGCATTACATCTATGGGAGCTTTTATGACATTACATGCTAAATCCATATGCAAAAACATAGGTTTAATTTATCGATAATTATGATATGTTTATGGCTGGTGTAAGGTGCATTGTCAGCAAATAAGGAGCTGATGGGGTTATTCATTCCCTTTTAAATTGAGGATTCGCGACAAGTGGCTCTACACATTGAAGATGTTGCCTCAGAATATCATGGGGCTATTGTTCCCTCTACTAACTGTGGAAGGTTGGTTCACTTGGCTGCTCCTCGAGGTAGACATAGGCCCACGTATGGATAAAGTCTGTGGGTGATTTATTACATCATAAACCAAAAACCCAAACTGGTAACAGAAAAACAGCCTTTCTGGCTTAAACGAAAATCACAGTTTCCTGCCTAATGATTTAATATAAAAGATGGCTGTGATTTTTATGGCACAATATTGAGCCATTTATTATATGGCTATCATTTTTTGCTCTGAAGAAAATCCAATTTCACAGGCGGGTACTTGATTCCATATTTTTATTCATCAGTTTATACTTAGCCTATACACAATAGTGTTTTACTCTCTGAACCCGATAATCATCTCTATTAATTCCTGTGGTTACTACAACTGGCGTCTACCGAGCCTCTGATCTGCTGGTTAACCTTTATAATGGGGGACCTGCTCCATTCTGTTGTACGTTTCTGTCTGGACACAGTATGGCTGCTATTTTTTTCTTTTTCAGTGATGCCTTTTATTGATTTTTAGCCCTTTTTTCGGGTAAATTGTCCAGAATAGTCAGAAATCAAACATATATAAAGATTAAATATTTTAGTGAGGTACACAAATATGCAATAAAAATGAAAAGTTAATAATTAATCTGGGGGTCCAAGGTGGATCTAGGTGTATAAACTGACCTGGTAGTAGTATACAGCCACCCTTGTTTATAGAGCCAATACCGTCAGGATAATCAGAGGTCTTTGGTTCATATATAGTTAGCCATCTACTTGCTGTTGGGAGATATATAATTAAAGGGAACCTGTCACCTGAATTTGGCGGGACCGGTTTTCGGTCATATGGGCGGAGTTTTCGGGTGTTTGATTCACCCTTTCCTTACCTGCTGGCTGCATGCCGGCCGCAATATTGTATTGAAGTTCATTCTATGTCCTCCATAGTACACGCCTGCGCAAGGCAATCGGCCGGAAATGAGCGCATCGCCGACCCCGTCACATGATCGGGGGTCGGCAATGCGCCAGGATGGTAACCGTAGAGGTCCTTGAGACCTCTATGGTTACTGATGCCGGCCTGCTGTGAGCGCCACCCTGTGGTCGGCGCTCATAGCAAGCCTGCATTTCTGCTGCATAGCAGCGATCTGATGATCGCTGCTATGTAGCTGAGCCGATCGAGTGGTGCCCGCTTCTAGCCTCCCATGGAGGCTATTGAAGCATGGCAAACGTAAAAATATGCAAAAAAATATATATAAAAGTTTAATCACCCCCTTTCACCCCATCCAAAATAAAACAATAAAAAAAAAATCACACCTACACATATTTGGTATCACTGGATTCAGAATAGCCCGATCTATCAACAAAAACAAAAAAAGCATTAACCTGATCGCTAAACAGCGTAGCGAGAAAAAAATTTGAAACGCCAGAATTACGTTTTTTTGTCACCGCAACATTGCATTAAAATGCAATAACGGGCGATCAAAAGAACGTATCTGCACAAAAGTGGTATCATTAAAAACGCCAGCTCGGCACGCAAAAAATAAGCCCTCAATCAACTCAGATCACGAAAAATGGAGACGCTACGGGCATCGGAATATGGCGCTTTTTTTGTTTGTTTGTTTTTAGCAAAGTTTTGAATTTTTTTTCACCACTTAGATAAAAAATAACCTAGACATGTTTGGTGTCTATGAACTCGTAATGACCTGGAGAATCATAACATCAGGTTAGTTTTAGCATTTAGTGAAGCTAGCAAAAAAGCCAAACAAAAAACAAGTGTGGGATTGCACTTTTTTTGCAATTTCACCACACTTGGAATTTTTTTCCCCGTTTTCTAGTACAAGACATGGTAAAACCAATTGTGTCATTCAAAAGTACAACTGGTCCCGCAAAAAATAAGCCCTAACATGGTCATATTGACGAAAAATAAAAAAGTTATGGCTCTGGGAAGGAGGGGAACGAAAAGCGAAAACGCAAAAATGAAAAAGGGCCGCGGCGTGAAGGGGTTAAGTTAGTTAATTTATTAAGTCAATTGTAGTCAGAAGATCCCCAACCAACTGCTTCAATTATCTCTATCTAACTGGGTCTCCATTAGGAAGGCCAAACTAAGTGAAAATATGTCAAAGACTGTTAAAACTAATGGGGAGAGAAGATGAAAGACTTTAGTGAATCCCTTGGATCTCAACCAGTAAAATTCATGAGCACTAGAAGAAATCTAGGTTAAACCAGAGGCTACACTTTGGCAGAGGAGAAAAAATAATTTGCTGAAGTATTTAACAAAATCCTCAATAGATAAGGAGACACAAACCCAAGACTTCTCTCAATTTGGTCCAATTTGTGGGCCAAACTCACACATATCTATGAATGAGTCCGTGATGTGATGGCATTCATGTGCTGCCCAATAAAACACACAGATGTATCGGAGGTATAGTCGTGTCACAATGGCCACAAAAGTCTCATTTTCACAGTCATATACTTCCGATTCACAAAAAAAGGGGCATCTCTCCACGCAGAGAGATGGGTAGCCATCCAGGTTTTTGAGTCAATCACTCCAATGAAGTCAGTGAATAGGCTCATTTCTAGTGCAAAGACACTAACAGACTGCTAGATTTCAAAGGAACAATCGTTCACGATAACCATGCAGTCTAAACAAGCTGCCGGTCACCCGACAAATGAACAAAATGTTTGTTCGCTGGGTGAAATGATCTTTTGGTTTGCACTAAAGATCATTGTTCTTGGCAATGTATTGTCCTGTGTAAACAGGACTTGTGCTGCCGAGAACAATTTCAGCTTATGGGCACTAAACCATTATTGATTAGTCAGTGTGCATCTGAAGCAAAGTCTGAGGCCGGGCTTCACACTAGGCGTAAGTAAATATGGTCCTTTTTTTTTTTACAGCCGTAATACGCAGTAATTGTCCCAAAACACTGTTCCGTATTCAATGCGAGGATGCGATTTTTACGCACAAATTTATCCATGTGTCATCCGTATGGCATCCGTATGGCTTCCGTACGGCGACATTTTTCTCGCAGGCTTGCAAAATGGACATATCATGGATCCATCGGCTCAAATATTCTTAAAAACATATATACAGTATATATATACATATATATGTCAGTGAGACACACGTATATATATTTATATTTAATTCAGCACTAGATAGCAAAAAAGTCGGTAATTCAATTGCCGGCTTTTCCTATCTCCTTCACAAACCCGACATGATATGAGACACGGTTTACATACAGTAAACCGTCTCATATCCCTTCTTTTATTACATATTCCTCTTTAGTAATGTAAGAAGTGTCTTGGTGTCAAATTTGGGGCATCTAGCTATTAAATTAAAGGGTTTAATCCCAGAAAAAATTGGCGTGGGCTCCCGCGCAATTTTCTCCGCCAGAGTGGGAAAGCCAGTGACTGCGGGCAGATATTGATAGCCTAGAGAGGGACCATGGTTATTACCCCCAACCCCCCCCCCCAGCTAAAAAATCTGCCCCCAGCCACCCCAGAAAAGGCACAACTGGAAGGCCGGCGTCACACATGCGAGTTTTACGGACGTAAGAGCGCAGAATCTACGTCCGTAAAACTCGCAAAAAATACGGCACAATTATTCTCTATGCCCCTGCTCCTATTTGCCGTATTTTACTGATCAGTATTATACGGCTTTCTACGGCCGTACAAAATCGCAGCATGCTGCGTTTGTCACCGTACTGCGCAAGAAATACGCCAATGAAAGTCTATGGAAGCGTGAAAAATACGGATTACACACGGACAAGCAGTGTGACTTGCGAGAAATACGCAGCGCTGTTAGAGAGAAAAGCCGGTAATTCAGTGCGGTGTACAGTAAAATCACACTGACAGCTTACAGTAGAATAGGTAGAATAAATGTGTACACATAGAATAGGTATATATATATATATATGTCAGTGAGACACATATATGTATATATATTAATATTTATTCCAGCGCTAGACAGCTTGAAAGCCGGTAATTCAATTACCGGCTTTTTCCTTCTCCTTCCTAAAACCCGACATGATTTGAGACATGGTTTACATACAGTAAACCATGTCTTCTCTCCATTTTTTTTGCAGATTCCACACTACTAATGTCAGTAGTGTGTATCTGCAAAATTTGGCCGTTCTAGCTCTTAAAATAAAGGGTTAAATGGCGGAAAAAATTGGCGTGGGCTCCCGCGCAATTTTCTCCGCCAGAGTAGTAAAGCCAGTGACTGAGGGCAGATATTAATAGCCTGGAGAGGGTCCATGGTTATTGGCCCCCCCCTGGCTAAAAATATCTGCCCCCAGCCACCCCAGAAAAGGCACATCTGGAAGATGCGCCTATTCTGTCACTTGGCCACTCTCTTCCCATTCCCGTGTAGCGGTGGGATATGGGGTAATGAAGGGTTAATGCCACCTTGCTATTGTAAGGGGACATTAAGCCTAATTAATAATGGAGAGGCGTCAATTATGACACCTATCCATTATTAATCCAATTGTAGTGAAGGGTTAAATAAAACACAAACACATTATTTAAAATTATTTTAATGAAATAAAAACAATGGGTGTTGCAGTATTTTATTCAACGCCCAATCCAGTCACTGAAGACCCTCGTTCTGTGAGTAAAAAAACATAATAAACCAACAATATACTTACCCTCCGCAGATCTGTAACGTCCAACGATGTAAATCCTTCTGAAGGGGTTAAAACATTTTGCAGCAAGGAGCTGTGCTAATGCAGGCTGCTCCTCGCTGCAAAACCCCAGGGAATGAGGCTAAAAATAGATCAATGATCTATATTTAGCTTTATTTGCGGTGAGGCGCCCTCTGCTGGCTGTTCATAGATCGTGGGAAATTACCTAGAAAGCCAGGGAGCTTTCTAGGTAATTTCCCACGATCTATGAACAGCCAGCAGAGGGCGCCTCACCGCAAATAAAGCTAAATATAGATCATTGATCTATTTTTAGCCTCATTCCCTGGGGTTTTGCAGCGAGGAGCAGCCTGCATTAGCACAGCTCCTTGCTGCAAAATGTTTTAACCCCTTCAGAAGGATTTACATCGTTGGACGTTACAGATCTGCGGAGGGTAAGTATATTGTTGGTTTATTATGTTTTTTTACTCACAGAACGAGGGTCTTCAGTGACTGGATTGGGCGTTGAATAAAATACTGCAACACCCATTGTTTTTATTTCATTAAAATAATTTTAAATAATGTGTTTGTGTTTTATTTAACCCTTCACTACAATTGGATTAATAATGGATAGGTGTCATAATTGACGCCTCTCCATTATTAATTAGGCTTAATGTCCCCTTACAATAGCAAGGTGGCATTAACCCTTCATTACCCCATATCCCACCGCTACACGGGAATGGGAAGAGAGTGGCCAAGTGCCAGAATAGGCGCATCTTCCAGATGTGCCTTTTCTGGGGTGGCTGGGGGCAGATATTTTTAGCCAGGGGGGGGGCCAATAACCATGGACCCTCTCCAGGCTATTAATATCTGCCCTCAGTCACTGGCTTTACTACTCTGGCGGAGAAAATTGCGCGGGAGCCCACGCCAATTTTTTCCGCCATTTAACCCTTTATTTTAAGAGCTAGAACGGCCAAATTTTGCAGATACACACTACTGACATTAGTAGTGTGGAATCTGCAAAAAAAATGGAGAGAAGACATGGTTTACTGTATGTAAACCATGTCTCAAATCATGTCGGGTTTTAGGAAGGAGAAGGAAAAAGCCGGTAATTGAATTACCGGCTTTCAAGCTGTCTAGCGCTGGAATAAATATTAATATATATACATATATGTGTCTCACTGACATATATATATATATATACCTATTCTATGTGTACACATTTATTCTACCTATTCTACTGTAAGCTGTCAGTGTGATTTTACTGTACACCGCACTGAATTACCGGCTTTTCTCTCTAATATATGTGTCTACTGACATATATATATATATATATATATATATATATATATATATAGACAGTATATATATATTTTCTTTTCTTTTTGGGACACATGGATCACTTCTATAGCGGTATGTTGGTTTTGCTAGCCTGCGAGAAAACCACGCAGTACGGATGCCATACGGATTACATACGGAGGATGCCATGCGCAAAAAACGCTGACACACCCTGCCTACGGAGGAGCTACGGACCACTTTTTTCGGGACTTTTCAGTGTATTACGGCCGTAATATACGGACCGTATTGTTTTACGCTGTGTGTGACGCCGGCCGAAGATGCACCTATTCTGGCACTTAGCCTCTCTCTTCCCACTCCCGTGTAGCGGTGGGATATGGGGTAATGAAGGGTTAATGTCACCTTGCTATTGTAAGGTGATACTAAGCCAGGTTAATAATGGAGAGGCGTCAATTATGACACCTATCCATTATTGATCCAATAGTACGAAATGGTTAATAAAACACACACACATTATTACAAAGTATTTTAATGAAAAAGACCCTTGTTACCTGAAACAAAGTTAAAAAAACAAACAACAATATTCCATACCTTCCGTCGTTACAGTCTTGTCCCATGCTGTAAATCCATCTGAAGGGGTTAAATCATTTTACACCCAGGAGCTCTGCTAATGCAGCTGTGCTCCTAACTGTAAACCTTGGTGAATGAATGGAATGCAGGGGAATGTACTGTAGTTACCTCGAGTCGCGGTGATGCGCCCTCTGCTGGATGAACTCATATGAACTCGAGCGTGGGAAAATATTCTGAAAAGTTGAGAATATGGCTTTTCTGCCATCTAGCACTGAATTAAATATATATATATATATATATATATGTCTCACTGACATATATATATATATATATACCTATACTATATGTACACATTTATTCTACCTATTCTATTCTGTCAGTGCGATTTTACTGTACACCGCACTGAATTACCGCATTCTCTATAGAACACCGCTGCGTATTTCTCGCAAGTCACACGCATGGTCCGTGTGTAATCCGTAATTTTCTCGCCCCATAGACTTTCATTGGTGTATTTTTTGCGCAATACGCTGACTAACGCAGCATGCTGCGATTTTCTATGCCCGTAACATACCGTATATTACGGAAGCGTAATATACGGCAGATAGGAGCTGGCCCACAGAGAATCATTGGGCCGTGTGCAATGCGTTTTTTTCTGGACGTATTTTCTGCACTCATACGTCCGTAAAACTCGCTAGTGTGACGCCGGCCTGACTGTGTAAACAGGATAAGAAAAGACCGCTGATCAGCAAACAACATTTACCAAGAAAAAAATCTTTCTGCCATATTCAATTTTTTGGACACTAGAAAACTGTTGAGGAAGGTGCAAAATATCTAAGACACATCATAACACAACATAGGGATTTTTACTTTTTTGGCACATATAACTTTGCAGCACTTTGCTAAGTATATCCATTTATAAGTGAATAGCCAATAAAGGACTTGAAAGAGCCAACAGTTCAGATTTCAGTGAAAAAAATTTGATTACAAAACAAGAAATTTGGCAATGAACAAAATGACTCAATAACAGTTACTCAATGAAAAAGTTAAACCATAAAAATGTAAAATAAAATACAATCCCTTCTTTCCAGGGGCAGACACTGACAGCTTGGGGCCCCTGTGCAATAAATGGAGGGGGGTCCTTTTATAGCGACAAAGCTATATATATATATATATATATATACAGTTAGGTCCATACAGTTAGGTCCAGAAATATTTGGACAGTGACACAAGTTTTGTTATTTTAGCTGTTTACAAAAACATGTTCAGAAATACAATTATATATATAATATGGGCTGAAAGTGCACACTCCCAGCTGCAATATGATAGTTTCCACATCCAAATCGGAGAAAGGGTTTAGGAATCATAGCTCTGTAATGCATAGCGTCCTCTTTTTCAAGGGACCAAAAGTAATTGGACAATGGACTCTAAGGGCTGCAATTAACTCTGAAGGCGTCTCCCTCGTTAACCTGTAATCAATGAAGTAGTTAAAAGGTCAGGGGTGGATTCCAGGTGTGTGGTTTTGCATTTGGAAGCTGTTGCTGTGAGCAGACAACATGCGGTCAAAGGAACTCTCAATTGAGGTGAAGCAGAACATCCTGAGGCTGAAAAAAAAGAAAAAATCCATCAGAGAGATAGCAGACATGCTTGGAGTAGCAAAATCAACAGTTGGGTACATTCTGAGAAAAAAGGAATTGACTGGTGAGCTTGGGAACTCAAAAAGGCCTGGGCGTCCACAGATGACAACAGTGGTGGATGATCGCCGCATACTTAATTTGGTGAAGAAGAACCCGTTCACAATATCAACTGAAGTCCAGAACACTCTCAGTGAAGTAGGTGTATCTGTCTCTAAGTCAACAGTAAAGAGAAAACTCCATGACAGTAAATACAAAGGGTTCACATCTAGATGCAAA
Source organism: Ranitomeya imitator (assembly GCF_032444005.1). NCBI lineage: Eukaryota > Metazoa > Chordata > Amphibia > Anura > Dendrobatidae > Ranitomeya > Ranitomeya imitator. Next base: position 663,607,045 of record NC_091282.1, read on the forward strand.
CCATTCATCAATAACAAAAATAGACAGGCCAGAGTTAAATTTGCAGAAAAACACCTCAAGAAGCCAGCTCAGTTCTGGAAAAGTATTCTATGGACAGATGAGACAAAGATCAACCTGTACCAGAATGATGGGAAGAAAAAAGTTTGGAGAAGAAAGGGAACGGCACATGATCCAAGGCACACCACATCCTCTGTAAAACATGGTGGAGGCAACGTGATGGCATGGGCATGCATGGCTTTCAATGGCACTGGGTCACTTGTGTTTATTGATGACATAAGAGCAGACAAGAGTAGCCGGATGAATTCTGAAGTGTACCGGGATATACTTTCAGCCCAGATTCAGCCAAATGCTGCAAAGTTGATTGGACGGCGCTTCATAGTACAGATGGACAATGACCCCAAGCATACAGCCAAAGCTACCCAGGAGTTCATGAGTGCCAAAAAGTGGAACATTCTGCAATGGCCAAGTCAATCTCCAGATCTAAACCCAATTGAGCATGCATTTCACTTGCTCAAATCCAGACTTAAGACGGAAAGACCCACAAACAAGCAAGACCTGAAGGCTGCAGCTGTAAAGGCCTGGCAAAGCATTAAGAAGGAGGAAACCCAGCGTTTGGTGATGTCCATGGGTTCCAGACTTAAGGCAGTGATTGCCTCCAAAGGATTTGCAACAAAATATTGAAAATAAAAATATTTTGTTTGGGTTATGTTTATTTGTCCAATTACTTTTGACCTCCTAAAATGTGGAGTGTTTGTAAAGAAATGTGTACAATTCCTACATTTTCTATCAGATATTTTTGTTCAACCCTTCAAATTAAACGTTACAATCTGCACTTGAATTCTGTTGTAGAGGTTTCATTTCAAATCCAATGTGGTGGCATGCAGAGCCCAACTCGCGAAAATTGTGTCACTGTCCAAATATTTCTGGCCCTAACTGTATATATTTGGACAGAGAAAACATTTTTCTAATTTTGGTTCTAGACATTACCACAATGAATTTTAAACAAAACAATTCAGGTGCAGTTGAAATTCAGACTTTCAGCTTTCATTTGAAGGTATCCAAATTAAAATTGGATGAAGAGTTTAGGAGTTTCAGCTCCTTAACAAGTGCCACCCTGTTTTTAAAGGGACCAAAAGTAATTGGACAATTGACTCCATGGCTATTTCATGGAAAGGTGTGGGCAATCCCTTCGTTATGTCATTCTCAATTAAGCAGATAAAAGGCCTGGAGTTGATTTGAGGTGTGGTGCTTGCATTTGGAAGGTTTTGCTGTGAAGTAAACATGCAGTCAGAGGAGCTCTCCATGCAGTTGAAACAAGCCATCCTTAAGCTGCGAAAACAGAAAAAACCCATCCGAGAAATTGCTACAATATTACGAGTGGCAAAATCTACAGTTTGGTACATCCTGAGAAAGAAAGAAAGCACCGGTGAACTCATCAATGCAAAAAGACCTGGGCGCCCACAGAAGACAACAGTGGTGGATGATCGCAGAATTATCTCCATGGTGAAGAGAAACCCCTTCACAACAGCCAACCAAGTGAACAACACTCTCCAGGAGGTAGGCGTATCAATATCCAAATCTACCATAAAGAGAAAACTGCATGAAAGTAAATACAGAGGGTTCACTGCACGGTGCAAGCCACTCATAAGCATCAAGAAGAAAAAGGCTAGACTGGACTTTGCTAAAAAAACATCTAAAAAAGCCAGCACAGTTCTGGAAGAACATTCTTTGGACAGATGAAACCAAGATCAACCTCTACCAGAATGATGGAAAGAGGAAAGTATGGCGAAGGCGTGGTACAGCTCATGATCCAAAGCATGCCCCATCATCTGTAAAACACGGCGGAGGCAGTGTGATGGCTTGGGCATGCATGGCTGCCAGTGGCACTGGGTCACTAGTGTTTATTGATGATGTGACACAGGACAGAAGCAGCCGAATGAATTCTGAGGTCTTCAGAGACATACTGTGTGCTCAGATCCAGCCAAATGCAGCAAAACTGATTGTCCATTTGTAGTATGAAACAACGACCAATGACCCAAAACATAAAGCCAAAGCAACCCAGGAGTTTATTAAAGCAAAGAAGTGGAATATTCTTGAATGGCCAAGTCAGTCACCTGATCTCAACCCAATTGAGCATGCATTTCACTTGTTAAAGACTAAACTTCAGACAGAAAGGCCCACAAACAAATAGCAACTGAAAACCACCGCAGTGAAGGCCTGGCAGAGCATCAAAAAGGGGGAAACACTGCGTCTGGTGATGTCCATGAGATCAAGACTTCAGGCAGTTATTGCCAACAAAGGGTTTTCAACCAAGTACTAAAAATGAACATTTTATTTAAAATTATTGAATCTGTCCAATTACTTTTGGCCGTTTTAAAAACAGAGTGGCACATGTTAAGGAGCTGAAACTTCTAAACCCTTCATCCAATTTTAATGTGGATGCCCTCAAATGAAAGCTGAAAGTTTGAACTTCAACTGCATCTGAATTGTTTTGCTTAAAATTTATTGTGGTAAGGACTATAACCAAAATTAGAAAAATGATGTTTCTGTCCAAATATATATGGACCTAACTGTATATATATATATATATATATATATATATGTGTGTATATATATATATCCACACATATACATGTATATATGTTACATAGTCTCCTTTATTTTGTATATTGCCGTCCCTTATTATACAGTGCCCTCTCTTGTTATACAGTGCTGTTCCTTACATATTGGATTATATAGAGCTCTGTTTTTTTTTACATACCGTCCTGTCTTGCTAGAAGTATAATGCAATGATGGCTGATGGAGCATGGGAAAGCTTCTTTTCTAATGGAGGAGCTGATGAACTGGTCATCTGGTCACCGACTCCTACATCAGCAGTCATTTTATATCTAAAAAGAGTGGGGACTATGTAATAAAAGGGCGCTGTGAATAAGAAAAAAACCAAGAATACACTATATAAAAGATAGCACTGTACATAACAGCAGAGGAAGCTATATAATAAGGTATGGCATCATATATTACTATAGAGGATAGTAAGTAATAAGGGATGATGTTATACATAATAAAAGAGGAAACTATGTAACTAAGGATGGTGTTATACAGAATTAGTGCGTACACTATATACTAAGGGACTGTGTTATACATAATAAGTACGTACACTCTATACTCAGGGACTGCCTTAGACACAATAAGCGTTAATAATGTCTTCCTCCACCTCCCCTGTTCCTAATTTCATTATGAGTCCCCCTTCCTCCCATCCCAATCCCCAACACCCTTCATTGTCCTCCTCCCCTGCATCCCATTATTGTCCTCTCCCCCACCCCATCATTGCCCTCTTCACCACCTCCATCATTGCCTTCTCCACCACCACTATCATTGCTTTCTAGGTAAGCCAGGGAGCTTTCTAGGTAATTTCCCACGATCTATGAACAGCCAGCAGAGGGCGCCTCACCGCAAATAAAGCTAAATATAGATCATTGATCTATTTTTAGCCTCATTCCCTGGGGTTTTGCAGCGAGGAGCAGCCTGCATTAGCACAGCTCCTTGCTGCAAAATGTTTTAACCCCTTCAGAAGGATTTACATCGTTGGACGTTACAGATCTGCGGAGGGTAAGTATATTGTTGGTTTATTATGTTTTTTTACTCACAGAACGAGGGTCTTCAGTGACTGGATTGGGCGTTGAATAAAATACTGCAACACCCATTGTTTTTATTTCATTAAAATAATTTTAAATAATGTGTTTGTGTTTTATTTAACCCTTCACTACAATTGGATTAATAATGGATAGGTGTCATAATTGACGCCTCTCCATTATTAATTAGGCTTAATGTCCCCTTACAATAGCAAGGTGGCATTAACCCTTCATTACCCCATATCCCACCGCTACACGGGAATGGGAAGAGAGTGGCCAAGTGCCAGAATAGGCGCATCTTCCAGATGTGCCTTTTCTGGGGTGGCTGGGGGCAGATATTTTTAGCCAGGGGGGGGGCCAATAACCATGGACCCTCTCCAGGCTATTAATATCTGCCCTCAGTCACTGGCTTTACTACTCTGGCGGAGAAAATTGCGCGGGAGCCCACGCCAATTTTTTCCGCCATTTAACCCTTTATTTTAAGAGCTAGAACGGCCAAATTTTGCAGATACACACTACTGACATTAGTAGTGTGGAATCTGCAAAAAAAATGGAGAGAAGACATGGTTTACTGTATGTAAACCATGTCTCAAATCATGTCGGGTTTTAGGAAGGAGAAGGAAAAAGCCGGTAATTGAATTACCGGCTTTCAAGCTGTCTAGCGCTGGAATAAATATTAATATATATACATATATGTGTCTCACTGACATATATATATATATATACCTATTCTATGTGTACACATTTATTCTACCTATTCTACTGTAAGCTGTCAGTGTGATTTTACTGTACACCGCACTGAATTACCGGCTTTTCTCTCTAATATATGTGTCTACTGACATATATATATATATATATATATATATATATATATATATAGACAGTATATATATATTTTCTTTTCTTTTTGGGACACATGGATCACTTCTATAGCGGTATGTTGGTTTTGCTAGCCTGCGAGAAAACCACGCAGTACGGATGCCATACGGATTACATACGGAGGATGCCATGCGCAAAAAACGCTGACACACCCTGCCTACGGAGGAGCTACGGACCACTTTTTTCGGGACTTTTCAGTGTATTACGGCCGTAATATACGGACCGTATTGTTTTACGCTGTGTGTGACGCCGGCCGAAGATGCACCTATTCTGGCACTTAGCCTCTCTCTTCCCACTCCCGTGTAGCGGTGGGATATGGGGTAATGAAGGGTTAATGTCACCTTGCTATTGTAAGGTGATACTAAGCCAGGTTAATAATGGAGAGGCGTCAATTATGACACCTATCCATTATTGATCCAATAGTACGAAATGGTTAATAAAACACACACACATTATTACAAAGTATTTTAATGAAAAAGACCCTTGTTACCTGAAACAAAGTTAAAAAAACAAACAACAATATTCCATACCTTCCGTCGTTACAGTCTTGTCCCATGCTGTAAATCCATCTGAAGGGGTTAAATCATTTTACACCCAGGAGCTCTGCTAATGCAGCTGTGCTCCTAACTGTAAACCTTGGTGAATGAATGGAATGCAGGGGAATGTACTGTAGTTACCTCGAGTCGCGGTGATGCGCCCTCTGCTGGATGAACTCATATGAACTCGAGCGTGGGAAAATATTCTGAAAAGTTGAGAATATGGCTTTTCTGCCATCTAGCACTGAATTAAATATATATATATATATATATATGTCTCACTGACATATATATATATATATATACCTATACTATATGTACACATTTATTCTACCTATTCTATTCTGTCAGTGCGATTTTACTGTACACCGCACTGAATTACCGCATTCTCTATAGAACACCGCTGCGTATTTCTCGCAAGTCACACGCATGGTCCGTGTGTAATCCGTAATTTTCTCGCCCCATAGACTTTCATTGGTGTATTTTTTGCGCAATACGCTGACTAACGCAGCATGCTGCGATTTTCTATGCCCGTAACATACCGTATATTACGGAAGCGTAATATACGGCAGATAGGAGCTGGCCCACAGAGAATCATTGGGCCGTGTGCAATGCGTTTTTTTCTGGACGTATTTTCTGCACTCATACGTCCGTAAAACTCGCTAGTGTGACGCCGGCCTGACTGTGTAAACAGGATAAGAAAAGACCGCTGATCAGCAAACAACATTTACCAAGAAAAAAATCTTTCTGCCATATTCAATTTTTTGGACACTAGAAAACTGTTGAGGAAGGTGCAAAATATCTAAGACACATCATAACACAACATAGGGATTTTTACTTTTTTGGCACATATAACTTTGCAGCACTTTGCTAAGTATATCCATTTATAAGTGAATAGCCAATAAAGGACTTGAAAGAGCCAACAGTTCAGATTTCAGTGAAAAAAATTTGATTACAAAACAAGAAATTTGGCAATGAACAAAATGACTCAATAACAGTTACTCAATGAAAAAGTTAAACCATAAAAATGTAAAATAAAATACAATCCCTTCTTTCCAGGGGCAGACACTGACAGCTTGGGGCCCCTGTGCAATAAATGGAGGGGGGTCCTTTTATAGCGACAAAGCTATATATATATATATATATATATACAGTTAGGTCCATACAGTTAGGTCCAGAAATATTTGGACAGTGACACAAGTTTTGTTATTTTAGCTGTTTACAAAAACATGTTCAGAAATACAATTATATATATAATATGGGCTGAAAGTGCACACTCCCAGCTGCAATATGATAGTTTCCACATCCAAATCGGAGAAAGGGTTTAGGAATCATAGCTCTGTAATGCATAGCGTCCTCTTTTTCAAGGGACCAAAAGTAATTGGACAATGGACTCTAAGGGCTGCAATTAACTCTGAAGGCGTCTCCCTCGTTAACCTGTAATCAATGAAGTAGTTAAAAGGTCAGGGGTGGATTCCAGGTGTGTGGTTTTGCATTTGGAAGCTGTTGCTGTGAGCAGACAACATGCGGTCAAAGGAACTCTCAATTGAGGTGAAGCAGAACATCCTGAGGCTGAAAAAAAAGAAAAAATCCATCAGAGAGATAGCAGACATGCTTGGAGTAGCAAAATCAACAGTTGGGTACATTCTGAGAAAAAAGGAATTGACTGGTGAGCTTGGGAACTCAAAAAGGCCTGGGCGTCCACAGATGACAACAGTGGTGGATGATCGCCGCATACTTAATTTGGTGAAGAAGAACCCGTTCACAATATCAACTGAAGTCCAGAACACTCTCAGTGAAGTAGGTGTATCTGTCTCTAAGTCAACAGTAAAGAGAAAACTCCATGACAGTAAATACAAAGGGTTCACATCTAGATGCAAACCATTCATCAATAACAAAAATAGACAGGCCAGAGTTAAATTTGCAGAAAAACACCTCAAGAAGCCAGCTCAGTTCTGGAAAAGTATTCTATGGACAGATGAGACAAAGATCAACCTGTACCAGAATGATGGGAAGAAAAAAGTTTGGAGAAGAAAGGGAACGGCACATGATCCAAGGCACACCACATCCTCTGTAAAACATGGTGGAGGCAACGTGATGGCATGGGCATGCATGGCTTTCAATGGCACTGGGTCACTTGTGTTTATTGATGACATAAGAGCAGACAAGAGTAGCCGGATGAATTCTGAAGTGTACCGGGATATACTTTCAGCCCAGATTCAGCCAAATGCTGCAAAGTTGATTGGACGGCGCTTCATAGTACAGATGGACAATGACCCCAAGCATACAGCCAAAGCTACCCAGGAGTTCATGAGTGCCAAAAAGTGGAACATTCTGCAATGGCCAAGTCAATCTCCAGATCTAAACCCAATTGAGCATGCATTTCACTTGCTCAAATCCAGACTTAAGACGGAAAGACCCACAAACAAGCAAGACCTGAAGGCTGCAGCTGTAAAGGCCTGGCAAAGCATTAAGAAGGAGGAAACCCAGCGTTTGGTGATGTCCATGGGTTCCAGACTTAAGGCAGTGATTGCCTCCAAAGGATTTGCAACAAAATATTGAAAATAAAAATATTTTGTTTGGGTTATGTTTATTTGTCCAATTACTTTTGACCTCCTAAAATGTGGAGTGTTTGTAAAGAAATGTGTACAATTCCTACATTTTCTATCAGATATTTTTGTTCAACCCTTCAAATTAAACGTTACAATCTGCACTTGAATTCTGTTGTAGAGGTTTCATTTCAAATCCAATGTGGTGGCATGCAGAGCCCAACTCGCGAAAATTGTGTCACTGTCCAAATATTTCTGGCCCTAACTGTATATATTTGGACAGAGAAAACATTTTTCTAATTTTGGTTCTAGACATTACCACAATGAATTTTAAACAAAACAATTCAGGTGCAGTTGAAATTCAGACTTTCAGCTTTCATTTGAAGGTATCCAAATTAAAATTGGATGAAGAGTTTAGGAGTTTCAGCTCCTTAACAAGTGCCACCCTGTTTTTAAAGGGACCAAAAGTAATTGGACAATTGACTCCATGGCTATTTCATGGAAAGGTGTGGGCAATCCCTTCGTTATGTCATTCTCAATTAAGCAGATAAAAGGCCTGGAGTTGATTTGAGGTGTGGTGCTTGCATTTGGAAGGTTTTGCTGTGAAGTAAACATGCAGTCAGAGGAGCTCTCCATGCAGTTGAAACAAGCCATCCTTAAGCTGCGAAAACAGAAAAAACCCATCCGAGAAATTGCTACAATATTACGAGTGGCAAAATCTACAGTTTGGTACATCCTGAGAAAGAAAGAAAGCACCGGTGAACTCATCAATGCAAAAAGACCTGGGCGCCCACAGAAGACAACAGTGGTGGATGATCGCAGAATTATCTCCATGGTGAAGAGAAACCCCTTCACAACAGCCAACCAAGTGAACAACACTCTCCAGGAGGTAGGCGTATCAATATCCAAATCTACCATAAAGAGAAAACTGCATGAAAGTAAATACAGAGGGTTCACTGCACGGTGCAAGCCACTCATAAGCATCAAGAAGAAAAAGGCTAGACTGGACTTTGCTAAAAAAACATCTAAAAAAGCCAGCACAGTTCTGGAAGAACATTCTTTGGACAGATGAAACCAAGATCAACCTCTACCAGAATGATGGAAAGAGGAAAGTATGGCGAAGGCGTGGTACAGCTCATGATCCAAAGCATGCCCCATCATCTGTAAAACACGGCGGAGGCAGTGTGATGGCTTGGGCATGCATGGCTGCCAGTGGCACTGGGTCACTAGTGTTTATTGATGATGTGACACAGGACAGAAGCAGCCGAATGAATTCTGAGGTCTTCAGAGACATACTGTGTGCTCAGATCCAGCCAAATGCAGCAAAACTGATTGTCCATTTGTAGTATGAAACAACGACCAATGACCCAAAACATAAAGCCAAAGCAACCCAGGAGTTTATTAAAGCAAAGAAGTGGAATATTCTTGAATGGCCAAGTCAGTCACCTGATCTCAACCCAATTGAGCATGCATTTCACTTGTTAAAGACTAAACTTCAGACAGAAAGGCCCACAAACAAATAGCAACTGAAAACCACCGCAGTGAAGGCCTGGCAGAGCATCAAAAAGGGGGAAACACTGCGTCTGGTGATGTCCATGAGATCAAGACTTCAGGCAGTTATTGCCAACAAAGGGTTTTCAACCAAGTACTAAAAATGAACATTTTATTTAAAATTATTGAATCTGTCCAATTACTTTTGGCCGTTTTAAAAACAGAGTGGCACATGTTAAGGAGCTGAAACTTCTAAACCCTTCATCCAATTTTAATGTGGATGCCCTCAAATGAAAGCTGAAAGTTTGAACTTCAACTGCATCTGAATTGTTTTGCTTAAAATTTATTGTGGTAAGGACTATAACCAAAATTAGAAAAATGATGTTTCTGTCCAAATATATATGGACCTAACTGTATATATATATATATATATATATATATATGTGTGTATATATATATATCCACACATATACATGTATATATGTTACATAGTCTCCTTTATTTTGTATATTGCCGTCCCTTATTATACAGTGCCCTCTCTTGTTATACAGTGCTGTTCCTTACATATTGGATTATATAGAGCTCTGTTTTTTTTTACATACCGTCCTGTCTTGCTAGAAGTATAATGCAATGATGGCTGATGGAGCATGGGAAAGCTTCTTTTCTAATGGAGGAGCTGATGAACTGGTCATCTGGTCACCGACTCCTACATCAGCAGTCATTTTATATCTAAAAAGAGTGGGGACTATGTAATAAAAGGGCGCTGTGAATAAGAAAAAAACCAAGAATACACTATATAAAAGATAGCACTGTACATAACAGCAGAGGAAGCTATATAATAAGGTATGGCATCATATATTACTATAGAGGATAGTAAGTAATAAGGGATGATGTTATACATAATAAAAGAGGAAACTATGTAACTAAGGATGGTGTTATACAGAATTAGTGCGTACACTATATACTAAGGGACTGTGTTATACATAATAAGTACGTACACTCTATACTCAGGGACTGCCTTAGACACAATAAGCGTTAATAATGTCTTCCTCCACCTCCCCTGTTCCTAATTTCATTATGAGTCCCCCTTCCTCCCATCCCAATCCCCAACACCCTTCATTGTCCTCCTCCCCTGCATCCCATTATTGTCCTCTCCCCCACCCCATCATTGCCCTCTTCACCACCTCCATCATTGCCTTCTCCACCACCACTATCATTGCTTTCTCGCCAACCACCCCATATCATTGCCCGTTCCACAACCTTCATCATTTCCTCCTCCCCCACCATCCCCATCATTGTATTTTCCTGCACCACTCCCATTATTGTCCATTCCACCATCTCCATCATTTCTTCCTCCCCCACCATCCCCATTATTGCCCTTTCCATCACCACCATCATTGTCCTTTCCACCACCACCATCATTGCATTTTCACCACCAACCCATCATAGCTCTTTCCACCACATCAATCACTTCCTTCTCCCCTACCATCCCCATCATTGCCCTTTCCACCACATCCATCATTGTCCTTTCCACCACCACCATCTTTGCCCATTCCACCACCTCCATCATTTCCTCCTCCCCTCCACCATCATCATTGTCCTTTCCACCACCATCATCCTTGCCCATTCCACCACCTCCATCATTTCCTCCCCCTCCACCCACATTATTGCCCTTTCCACCACATCCATCATTGCATTCTCTCCCCACATCATTGTCTATTCCACCACTTCCATCATTTCCATTTCCATCACTTCCACCACTTCCTCCATAATGGAGGTGGTGGAATGGGCAATGATCGGGGTTCATTGCCCATTCCACCACCTCCATTATTTCCTCCTCCCCCACTATCCCATCCTTGCCCATTCCACAAATTCCATCATTTACTCCTCCACCACCATCCTCATCATTGCCCTCTCAATCACCCCATCATTGCCTTTTCCCCATCAGCCCCATCATTGCCCTTTTCACCACATCCATCCTTTCCTCCTCCCCCACCATCCCCATCCTTTTCCATTCCACCACTTCCATCATTTCTTCCTACCCCACCATGCTCATTATTGCCCTCTCCATCACTCCATCATTGCCTTCTCCCCATCAGCCCCATTATTGCCCTCTTCTCCCCCTACACACACACAGACACACACAGCACCATTCACCTCTCTGCACATTGCCCCGCAGTGCTATGCATGCACGCACACACACACACAGCGCACGTACACATGTCATGGTTTGGATAGGGTTAATGCCCTGCCCTCTCAGCGTTAATTGTTGTGGCCTCCTTTTGGACCTGGAAGGGATATTTATACCCACGCTGGACTTGGATTCTCTGTCAGTTATACTTTTGTCTTTGTGCCTGACCCCCTGGTGTGCGTGTTGTTTGTTTGCTCTCTGTGCTCAATACGGTCTGTTTGATTCTCTTGACTTTCTAACCTCCGGCCTCCACCTGACTATCCTTCTGCCTCACCCTCCTGTACCTCGCCAGTTATTGTCCTCGGCATGTTTGACTACTCTCCAGCGCCATTCGCCTTTTTTGCACCTCAGCGCCTGAATCCATCCCTGGCCACTCCCCCTCTGTCACATGGTTTAAGTCCTGTTTGCTGCAATTTTCTCTTGTAGGCAGCGGAGATGCAGGAATCTTTCCCTGCCTGCCGCACATGAGGGCAATCTGGCCAGGGGTCCCCCGGAGGCTCGGGGCCGGATAAATATGTCAGATTTCCCTCATTATTAGCCACCCTGCAGGGCCCCCCCTTCACCTCCGGGACCCGATGCAATCGCACAGGCTGCACATGCGGTATGTCCGCTCATGCTTCTTTCATAACATATGGGTACAGAGAAGAGATTAGCATATCAGGTAAAATTTGACTGTTCGTGTGTATTTTCCAGGAAATTTTATTTGCGGAAAAGTTATTCTGCACAAATTTATTGTGCATATTATCCTCTAGAGCAGAGGTCTCAAACTGCATTCCTCGAGGGCCACAAACAGGTCATGTTTTCAGGATTTCCTTGTCTTGCACAGGTGATAATTGAACCACTTGCACAGATAATGATTCCAGCACCTTGTGCAAAGCGAAGGAAATCTTGAAAACACGAAAGGTTTGCAGCCCTCGTGGAATGCACTTTGAGACCCCTGCTCTAGAGTCTCCCTAGACCCCGGAGCATAATAAATGTAATAAATGTAAGATGTAAAGGGAGGGGAGCTAACCTCCAGAGGTGGGCTCTTGGTAAACAGCGTTGAATCCTGTTTCCTGTGCATTTGAATGCTGCAGTTATAAGGACTATAGTGTTGTTTTGTTTATATGTCTATTTCTTTTGTTTGTACTGGTTTATGAAGCGTGCTTTAATAAACCAGTTTGAGGTCTAAGGGATAAGGTTTCTCCTTGTGGAGAGTGACATACCATCTCTGGCTTGTCAAGGTAAGGAGGCTTATTTGCCGTGCAATGCTCCTCTGGGAAATTTAATATGCAAATTGCCTCTTCAGAGAAAAACAGGACTTGAACTCTATAGCACCACCTGTTGGAAGTAGCGATCCTACAAGTCACAATCAACCCTTTAACGAGTCTTGTAACATGACTTAGGATAAAAGCTAAATCAGTATCTCAATTTGCAGACATGGTGTTTCTGGCTGTTGGACCTTGTCAGTGCAAAGTGACCCCCGAGGCTGACATTCCTGAGTTGGGGGGCTTCCGGGAAGAACTTTGTGACTGCTCAACTAGAGGACATTAGGCTAAAGGGGGCATTTGAAAATATCACCATGATAAAGGGGATTACTCAAGAGCAAGGGGATGACTGACTGTTCTGATGGAACTGCACATGTGGATATACCTGAAGCCACATCGAATCCCTGAAGCCCGCCATTAAGTGATTTTGAAGGAGGCCAGAAAAATATTGACCCTGTGCGTCATCAAAAAGTCAAAGAGCAGATGGTCCAGTCCCATTGTCCTTGAACCGAACCGAAGCCAAATGGAAAATGGTAGTTTTTTTTAATAATTACTGTAAGATGAATGAGGTGTCCAAGTTTGATGCCTATCTCATGGGGTCAGCAAGATACAGCACCACCATAGACTTAAAGAAAGGGTACTGGCAAATTCAGATGTACCAAATGGCCACAGAAAAGATGGCCTTCTGTACACCTGCTGGGTGGCGCCACCATCTTTTTCAGCAGTGCAGCTCTTTCAGGCTCCGCCAGGGTTGTGAGTACTGGTGGTAATGGAACACCCACCAGGGCCTTGGGGTACTCGGTACCGGGTCTGGTCATTCTTAAAGGGATGTCACGGTGGCTGCGACCCGATCCGTGGCCCTGGGTGCCCAATTAAAGGGAAAGTCTTTTAGGGGTTTTAAGAATAAATTCTATTGTTCGTGACACCACCTGTGGTATTCAGTCAGTGGGACCGTCGCTGCTTAAAGGGGTCCTCTGGGGTGATGGTATGGCAGCTAGATGGTATAACTTCCCACAGGTGAAGTATGTCCCCAGGGCTCCCACGGTGTGTGGCAAAGGTGGTGTATGCCGACGAATAATTGGAGGACACAGAGTTTGCAGTCTTTTACCTGGTTTACTGACAGTAGCAGTCCAGGGTACCAGGTGCAGGGAAGCTGAAGTCCAGCCGGCTTAGAGGCAATAAGGGATCCCACTTCAGGTGAGGTCCGTAAGCCTTTCCTAATTGCACCACATGGCGAGGTCCCTGCAGCTTAAAGCTTGCTGACAGGGTCCCCTCTCTCCTGCCCTAAGACAGATGTCAGTACGATAGGCAGTTCGAGCCTGTTTATAGGATCTCTTAGATGATGCAGCTCTTTGGCTTACTGCTTCACCTCAGACTTGTTACGGGCAATTGACTTATAGTCCTATGCCCTCTGGTTCTGCCGCGCATCCTGGAGAAGAAAACGACCTCGGACTCTCGGTACCCGGCTTCTGCGCTCTGGCTCTGAGGGTGTCTTTTCGCTGATCTCCTCCTGAGCCCTTTCCTCCACTGTGCATCTTCCCTCTAAGCTCCTTCATAATTCAACTCCTCATGATATCTCTCCTTCCAGGGGTAGCAGCTCCCTCGTGGCTGCACGGCCCCTACATCTGCTCCAGACGTCCTTCTCCTCTCCTCTCCCAGACTCCCTAAGACTAACTGGCTCCTCCTCCAGAACAGGATACATATAGCTAAGGGATGCTCCCCTGAATCCGGGTTCAGAGCTCCCCTCCTGGCCTAGATTCAGATGTGTTGAATGTAAATAAATTGCCCCCACGTAAGGGCAATGAGGTACTCGGTACCGGGTCCTTCTTTCCTTCCCGGGCCGAGCCCAGTCTGCTCCTCTCCTCTCCTCCTGACTATCTCCTTCCTGTTATGACCTGGTGATCAGGACAATAATGGACCTGGTGGTTAAGAGCACACGGAATGACCTGATAGTTACTGATAATAAGGACGAGCTCTGGGACGTGGGAACTCTGCTGACCGCAATCCCTAAACCTATCAAACACACTAGAAATAGCCGTGGATTGCGCCTAACGCTCCCTATGCAACTCGGCACAGCCTAATAAACTAGCTAGCCCTGAAGATAGAAAAATAAAGCCTACCTTGCCTCAGAGAAATTCCCCAAAGGAAAAGGCAGCCCCCCACATATAATGACGGTGAGTAAAGATGAAAATACAAACACAGAGATGAAATAGATTTAGCAAAGTGAGGCCCGACTTACTGAACAGACCGAGGATAGGAAAGGTTACTTTGCGGTCAGCACAAAAACCTACAAAAAGACCACGCAGAGGGCGCAAAAAGACCCTCCGCACCGACTCACGGTGCGGAGGCGCTCCCTCTGCGTCCCAGAGCTTCCAGCAAGCAAGACAACAAATTAAATAGCAAGCTGGACAGAAAAATAGCAAACCCAAGAAATACAAACTGGAACTTAGCTTCTGATGGGAAGACAGGTCACAAGAACGATCCAGGAGTGAACTAGACCAATACTGGAACATTGACAGGTGGCATGGAGCAAAGATCTAAGTGGAGTTAAATAGAGCAGCAGCTAACGAATTAACCTAGTCACCTGTGAAACTCAGAAACACCCACCAGAGGAAGTCCATGGACAGAACCAGCTGAAGTACCATTCATGACCACAGGAGGGAGCCCGACAACAGAATTCACAACACCTTCCCCTCCAGTCAGCTTCTCTCTCTGCCTCACTTCCTAACCAAACCCCCAGTTTTACCCAAGTGTGAGGAGTGGCCTAATAGATTGAACCTTTTGCTCCCCCTGGTGGCCGGCGTGTGAAGTGTGTGTGTGGCTGTGATACCTGGTAGGGTGAACTCCTTTGGTGCCATCAGATGTAACATCACTCCCCCTGGTGGAAGAGCGACATCACTGCAACGACCAGGACTCTGGGGCGCTGCACTCTCCCCCCGTTAAATCCAGCACTCCCGGGCTAGGAAAAGAACACAACAATTACAGGTTAACAAAAGACATGCAAAATTTTTGATATGCTTTAAACAAATAAATTAACAGTGCTTCCCTTTATGGGAGGTGAGAACACTTGAACTTTGCAAACAAAAACATATTCACAATATGCATATTATAAATGAGAACAGTTACTAAGTTTCTATGAAATACAATTACCCATACAGGTATTCTATCTTACTAAGTGCAAGTACCCTCTAAGGGTATACTATCATTAACCCTTAATGTGCAATTTTAACCTTTTCTTTATTCTTCTTCTTAACATGCAGGGCTTTCTGTCTACCCCTATGAGCCTACCACATTTTTCTTCCTAAAACCTTACTTTTATCTAAAGTACGTCATTAACATTCTATCATTTACTAACTTTCTAGCTACATACTATCTACTATGTAAACATTATCAAAGTGCAACAAGTAAACATTCCCTTTAAGAGGAAAAATCAGTCTTTTCTGAGGTAGTGCAAACAATCAACAAGTCACTAATAAACTTTAAGACAAGAGAAACTTTCACGTCGTCATCAGGAATCGTTTCTTCGCAAAGTCTTCTTGCTTGTAAAACCAGTAGAGAGCACCTTTAAGAAGGTGCAAACGTTTTACAGGGACAGTTTGTGAATCATTCACCGTCCATGATTCGGTAGTCTCTTGATAACCGCAAAACTTGTGCAAGAACTTAGAAACAATAGGGATCCCGGGTAAACAAAGGGATCCCTTTAAAAGTTAACCCTGAACGGGTTTAAGCAGCAAAAGAAGGAAACAGTTAACTATATACATTTTCCATGGCTTTGAGGTTTATTGAAGTTCTGAGGGCATTTGCATCCAGGGACCGGTACGGTATCTGGTAACCTTTGGCATCGGACAATCCGTATATATGTACTCGTCCGCTTCGATTCCATGGATCAGTTGCTCTGGCACGGTCAGGTCAGGGGCTGCGAATGCGGTCTGCAGGGTATTCACCGCATCAGCTTGTGCGGTCACGTCTTGCGTGGTTGTGAGGGTGATCAAGTCAGGCTGCCAGCCATCGGGTGACAACATTAAAGGGGCACTTTTTCTCACTTCTCGTGCATGCCAACCGTCATCTTTCCAATAGCGGTTGTATGTGACTATGTCTCCCTTTTGTGCCTCGTAGGCAGCACAGTCGGTTCCCACAGGAGATGATCTTTTGTGGTCGATAGCGGGGGCCCCAATTGGTGGCTCTATCTCTTGTATATACCCCGTCCCAGTCTCGTGGGGAGAGACCACTACTACCCCCCACCGCACCGGAAGCGCAGGGGACAGGTCATTTGCGGCGAGCGACCGCCGGGATCAGCCCAGTCTCGGGGGTGCCGGTATCCTTCATACCTGTACTAGCCACGGTCACCCCGGCACCGAGCCGCTCCACCGTCCGGGATGCGGAAACCATTAGCGGCACAGATGATAGCTCCGCCTCGGTGTTCTCTCGGGATAGGATGGATCTCGTCGCCCGCTGCGCCGCAAAGCCGTTGTGCTGCGACAGTCGATGCAACTGTTCCACCCATAGCTGCACGAAGTCGATCTCCTCTAGCGGTGGCATGTCCGAATAGTCCTCCTCCGACGACTTGAGGCCATAAGCAGACAAGTCGCTCTCTCCCAGGTCCCCGCCGGTAGCCATCTCTGCTTCGGGATCTTCGCTCGCTCTCACATGCGGCTCCTCCATTTTCTGGGATTTGAGCTCCTGCATTCTCGTCATCCTGCAGCCGTAGTCGGAGAGGGCGGTCGCTACTTCTGGCGCCGCTTTCGTGGTCTCCTCCCATGGCACGCCCTCCTTCTCCTGCGCTCCTCGTGGCGCGGCAATGGCAGCGGTTTTGGCGGGAATCTTTGCGGTAAATTGCAATTCACAGTTCTTAAGCAGACATGACCCGAATTCTCAGGCTTAAGTAGATCCTGTTCGTGACGCCAAAGAATGAATTGCCCCCACGTAAGGGCAATGGGGTACTCGGTACCGGGTCCTTCTTTCCTTCCTGGACCAAGCCCAGTTTGCTCCTCTCCTCTCCTCCTGACTATCTCCTTCCCCTCCAGTCAGCTTCTTTCTCTGCCTCACTTCCTAACCAACCCCCAGTTTTACCCAAGTGTGAGGAGTGGCCAAATAGATAGAACCTTTTGCTCCCCCTGGTGGCCGGCGTGTGAAGTGTGTGTGTGGCTGTGATACCTGGCAGGGTGAACTCCTTTGGTGCCATCAGACGTAACATCGCTCCCCCTGGTGGAAGAACGACATCACTGCAACGACCAGGACTCTGGGGCGCTGCATAAGTGCCTTACCTTATAGAAAGAATCCTCCTTGCCTCCAAGCATGACATCACCCTCCCAGAAGGGAAGGCATCATCACTGCAGTAACCGGCTACCTGGGGTGCTGCAGTAAGTTTTGTCACTGTGCGGTCATCATCTTTTTGATCAGGGACTCCTTCCATGCGGTCACCACTGTTTTCTGGGTCATCTAGGTCTGCAAGAGTCGTCGGGCCAGCTCCTCCATCTCTGCGCTAAGGAGCTCCAGATCCACCGCTATCCACCATCGCTCTCACAGGGTAACGTGCAGCCATGCTGCGGCCACGCTTTCCCGCATCTTCTTCCTTCTTTTCACTTCATGGGCGGTGTCTGCTCCACTTTCCCACCGGCTATCTCCGGGGGCAGATCCATCCTCCTGTTCTGGTGGCATTAAAGTCTCTGTAGGGGGTGGATCCAGCTTTTGTGCCAGTTCTTGAGCTTGATTTTTCCAAAGCGTTTGATACCGTGCCGCACAAGAGGTAGGTACACAAAATGAGAATGCTTGGTCTGGGGGAAAATGTGTGTAAATGGGTTAGTAACTGGCTTAGTGATAGAAAGCAGAGGGTGGTTATAAATGGTATAGTCTCTAACTGGGTCGCTGTAACCAGTGGGGTACCGCAGGGGTCGGTATTGGGACCTGTTCTCTTCAACATATTCATTAATGATCTGGTAGAAGGTTTACACAGTAAAATATCGATATTTGCAGATGATACAAAACTATGTAAAGCAGTTAATACAACAGAAGATAGTATTCTGCTACAGATGGATCTGGATAAGTTGGAAACTTGGGCTGAAAGGTGGCAGATGAGATTTAACAATGATAAATGTAAGGTTATACACATGGGAAGAAGGAATCAATATCACCATTACACACTGAACGGGAAACCACTGGGTAAATCTGACAGGGAGAAGGACTTGGGGATCCTAGTTAATGATAAACTTACCTGGAGCAGCCAGTGCCAGGCAGCAGCTGCCAAGGCAAACAGGATCATGGGGTGCATTAAGAGAGGTCTGGATACACATGATGAGAGCATTATACTGCCTCTGTACAAATCCCTAGTTAGACCGCACATGGAGTACTGTGTCCAGTTTTGGGCACCGGTGCTCAGGAAGGATATAATGGAACTAGAGAGAGTACAAAGGAGGGCAACAAAATTAATAAAGGGGATGGGAGAACTACAATACCCAGATAGATTAGCGAAATTAGGATTATTTAGTCTAGAAAAAAGACGACTGAGGGGCGATCTAATAACCATGTATAAGTATATACGGGGACAATACAAATATCTCGCTGAGGATCTGTTTATACCAAGGAAGGTGACGGGCACAAGGGGGCATTCTTTGCGTCTGGAGGATAGAAGGTTTTTCCACCAACATAGAAGAGGATTCTTTACTGTTAGGGCGGTGAGAATCTGGAATTGCTTGCCTGAGGAGGTGGTGATGGCGAACTCAGTCGAGGGGTTCAAGAGAGGCCTGGATGTCTTCCTGGAGCAGAACAATATTGTATCATACAATTATTAGGTTCTGTAGAAGGACGTAGATCTGGGGATTTATTATGATGGAATATAGGCTGAACTGGATGGACAAATTTCTTTTTTCGGCCTTACTAACTATGTTACTATGTTACTATGTTACTATGACCCATGGCAACACATCTTCTCCCTTCTTTATCTGCCTCGTGGTGCAATAATGGCGGCCATTAAACAATCTCTTACAGTCCGTTACAGTCCATGGTGCACAGGACCCATTTCAATAGGTCGGTCCATCCTGTTCGTGACGCCAAAATGAGTTGCCCGCCAGGGCTGTGGGGTACTCGGAACAGGGTCCGGTACTCAAAGGGAGATGTCACGTTTGCGGCGACTCGGTTAAAGGGAATGTCCTTAAAGGGGTTTTGAATAAAGTTTATGTTCGTGACGCCACCTGTGGTATTAGGTCAGTGGGGACCGGCGCTGCTTAAAGGGGTCCACTGGGGTGATGTTAAGGCAGCTGAGATGGTATAACTTCCCACAAGTGGAGTATGTCCCCAGGGCTCCCGATGTATAGCTGGAGATGGTGAGTGGTATAGTAAAGAATGGAGGACACCGGTGTGCAGTCTCTTCACCTGGTTCACTGAATTCTTCAGGCAGCTGCAGTCCAGGGCACCAGATTACATGTACAGACAGGGTCTGGCCAGCTTGGAAGCAAGTTCAGAGTCCCCTTTACCAGATGGAGATGGAAGCCTTCCTACCAGCGCTTTGATGTAGTCCCTTGCTGCTTGTAGTTTCTATCAAGGTCCTCACAATTCTCTCTGTCCTCCATAAAGGTGGGACACAAACCCGTGTGACAGGTGGCTCGAGGCTTTTTATAGGGTCTCTATCAGGACCCGGGCTCTATGTGCCACCGTGTCTCCTGGGTATTAGGGCGGACAGGTTACGTGTAGTCCAGCTGTCCTGCCGGTTTCTGCTGCAAGCCTTAGAGTCCCTCACAGCCTCGGTCTTCCAGCTGCCGGTGTCTGCGCTCTGCCAGAGAGGTAGCCCAATCACAGCTGTCCTCCCCTGTTGTCCTTCTGCTGCACTTCACTCTCCTCCACGCTCACTCTACGCTATTCTTCCTTCTCTGTTTCTCTGTCCAGGAGCTGCAGCACTCTCTTGGCTGCACCGCCCCCTCAGTCTTCCAGACTGCTCTCTTCCTTCCTTCCTCTTTCTGCCAGGAGCTGCAGACCCCCACGTCTGCTCAGCTATACTCCTCTCATACCAGCACCGCCTAGCTGAAGTTCCGTGACAAGCTCCTCTCTGGCTATTTCTGACACTCTGACTGACTTTCCCTCCAGACCAGAATGTTTATATAGGGGAGCCACCCACAAGCTCGATCAGAGCTCCCCTTCTGGCCTGGAGTGAGAACATATTGTATGCTTGTTTTTACCTGATAAAGAAGATCATCCTTCGCTTCCAAGAATGACATCACTCTCCCCCGTGAGGAAAGCAATGCCACTGTGATAACCAGGACCCTGGGGTGTCACACATGCATAAGGTCCAGGTGGTACTGAATGCATTGAGGAAGGCAGGGATTACCATAAACTCAAACTAGTCTGCCGTGGGGAAGCAGGAGGCCAAACACCTATGCTATATCGTTGGTAGGGGCAAAATCAAGCCTCAGGCGAGCAAGCTGGAGGTGATACAAAATTGGCCTCAACCAGTTTCCAAGAAATAGGTTAGGGTGTTTCTCGGAATGTGGGATACTATGAGCGGTTCATCCCGAATTTCGCCTTGACAGACCTCTTTAAAGGCACAAAGTTTCAATGGCCAAGTGGACTTCCGAAGTGGAAACAGCTTTTCAGGAGTTGAAGCTAGCCCTGTGTAAAAAAGCTGGGCTTGGTCGCACTGGACCTCACAAAGGAGTTCGAGGTACAGATGGATGCTTCAGAAGTCAGGTTGGGAGCAGTGTTGCCAGAGGACATAAATGGGGAGGAACATCCAATCATTTAACTAAGTGAGAAAAATTATGCCATTGTGGAAAAAGAATGTTTGCCATCAAATGGGCGATTGACACTATGAAGTACTAACTGCTGGTTTGAAAGTTCAGGTTGGGGTCAGACCATGCTCCTCTGAGATGGATTTGGGAAAAGAACGGGAAGAATGCCTGCGTGACTAGGTGGTTTCTGGCACTCCAGGACTTTAGCTTCCATGTGGAGCATAGGCTAGGGAAACTACATGCTAATGTATATGCCCTTTCGAGGCTTCCCTGTCTAGTAACTGAAAATGACAAACCTCCTGGCTATGGGCAGAGGGGGGTATGTAAGAGGGTCACTGCTAATTTTCCGGTGGGGAGATATGTATCACTGAGGTTATCTTCTATATATAAACCTGGAAGTTTTGCTCCAGCATGTTATGTGCTGAGAGGGGTTAATCAGCCATGACAGGTACAGGTCTATCATGAATAGCTGAAGAGGTGGGTGGGACAGCTCTTCACCATATCTCCATCCTAAGGAGGAGTCCAGGAGCTAAAAGTGAAGTCTGCAGACTTAATGATTGTTCAGTGCACTGTGGAGAGGAACGGACCTCCAGAGCTGGGCTCTTGGCAAACAGAGCTGAATATTGTTTCTTATACGGGCAGAACCTCACAGCTATAAGAACTATAGTGAGTGCTGTTTTATTTATGTAACAAAGACTGAATATGTCTATTTCTTTTGCTTAGACTAGTTTATGAAGCCTGTTTAAATAAACCAGTTGAAAAGTTAAACAACAAGCATTGCTGTGACCACCTCATTAAGCAGTCGAGTGAGGCGATCTACCACGATATACATCCAATTTTATCTAAATCTTTAACTCCTTAACGACCGCAGATACGCCTTTTAACGGCAGCAGTTAAGGGTACTTAAACCACAGCGTTGTTAATTAACGGCGCTGTGGAAAAAGTGAATAGCACCCCCCAGAGTCGAATTTTCTCTGGGCTCTTGGTTGCTGTAGAATGTAAGCCCGCAAGGGCAGGGTCCTCGCCCCTCTGTATCAGTCCGTCATTGTTAGTTTGTTTACTGTATGTGATATTTGTAACTTGTATGTAACCCCTTCTCATGTACAGCACCATGGAATCAATGGTGCTATATAAATAAATAATAATAATAATAATAACATGATTCAGGGGGTTTTTACCAACCCCGGGTTGTGGTCGCCGGTAATTAACCGTTTACCGGCGGTCGAAAAAAAAAAAAAAAAAAACGCGATTTCCCATTTAATTTCTCTGTCCTTTGATGTGATCGCACATCAGAGGACAAAGAAATGGGGTCCCCGATAACCCCCCGATACTCACCTGTCTCCCCCTTTGCTCCTCGTGGCTCACTATGGGCATTGCCATCTTTTTCCGGCAAAAAAATGGCGGGCGCATGCACAGTGCGCCCGCCGGCCGGCCCCCGGAAAATCTTTGGGGTCTCGGCTGCCAGGGCAGGGGTAGCCAAAACCCCAAAGAACATGATCAGGGTTGGTTTTTACCGACCCCTGTTTTGCGATCGCCAGTAATTAACTGTTTACCGGCGGTCACAAAAAAAAAAAGCGATCTGTCATTCTCTGTCCTCTGATATGATCGCACATCAGAGGACAGAGAAATAGGCAGATTCGGGGACCCTGTTATACTTACCAGTGTCCCTGGATCCTCCTGCGTCCCCTCCTGCCCGCCGGCTTCTTCATCGGGAAAGAAAATGGCTGGGCGCATGCGCAGTGCGCCCGTTATGATCTGCCGCCCAGCAGCTAGAGGAGTTGGGGCTAAAATTAGGGTTAGGGTTGGGGCTAAATTTAGGGTTAGGGCTAGGGTTAGGCTTCTTTCACACTTGCGTCGGTACAGGGCTGTCGCAATGCGTCAGCCCGACGTACCGACGCACGTTGTGAAAATTGTGCACAACATGGGCAGCAGATGCAGTTTTTCATCGCATCCGCTGCCCAGTCTATGTCCTGGCGAGGAGGAGGCAGAGTTACGGCCACGCATGCGCGGTCGGAAATGGCGGACACGATGTACAAAAAAAATGTTACATTGAACGTTTTTTTTGTGACGACGGTCCGCCAAAACACAACGGATCCAGTGCACGACGGACGCGACGTGTGGCAATCCGTCGGGAATACAAGTCTATGGGCAAAAAAGGCATCCTGCGGGCACATTTGCAGGATCCGTTTTTTGTCCAAAACAACGGATTGCGACGGATGCCATACGACGCAAGTGTGAAAGTAGCCTTAGGGCTAGGGTTAGGGTTGGGGCTAAAGTTAGGGCTAGGGTTAGGGTTGTGGCTAAATTTAGGGTTAGGGTTAGGGTTGGGGCTAAATTTAGGGTTAGGGTTAGGGCTAAAGTTAGGGTTAGGGCTAGGGTTAGGGTTGGGGCTAAAGTTAGGGTTAGGGCTAGGGTTAGGGTTGGGGCTAAAGTTAGGGTTAGGGTTGGGGCTAAAGTTAGGGCTAGGGTTGGGGCTAAAGTTAGGGCTAGGGTTGGGGCTAAAGTTAGGGCTAGGGTTGCAGCTAAAGTTAGGGTTAGAGTTGGGATTAGAGTTAGGGTTTGGATTAGGGTTGGTATTAGGGTTAGGGTTGGCATTAGGGTTACGTTTGGTATTAGCATTAGGTTTGGGATTAGGGTTAAGGTTAGCGTTGGGATTAGGGTTAGGGGTGTATTGGGATTAGGGTTAGGTTTGAGGTTAGGGTTGAGATTAGGATTAGGGGTGTGTTGGATTTAGGGTTTTGATTAGGGTTATGATTAGGGTTGACATTAGGGTTGTTTTGGGGTTAGGGTTGTGATTATCGTTAGTATTGTGATTAGGATTCTGGATCGGGTTGGGATTAGGGTTAGGGGTGTGTTGGGATTAGGGTTGGAGTTAGAATTGGTGGGTTTCCACTGTTTAGGTACATTAGGGGGTCTTCAAACACGACAGCCAATTTTGCGCTCAAAAAGTCAAATGGTGCTCCCTCCCTTCTGAGCTCTGCCGTGCGCCCAAACAGTGGTTTACCCCCACATATGGAGCATCAGCGTACTCAGGATAAATTGGACAACTTTTAGGGTGAAATTTCTCTTGTTACCCTTGTGAAAATAAAAGCTTGGGGGCTAAAAAATCTTTTTTGTGGAAAAAAAAATATTTTTTATTTTCACGACTCTGCATTATAAACTTCTGTGAAGCAGTTGGGCATTCAAAGTTCTCACCACACATCTAGATAAGTTCCTTGGGGGGTCTAGTTTCCAAAATGGGGTCACTTGTGGGGGGTTTCTACTGTTTAGGCACATTAGGGGCTCTGCAAACGCAACATAAAGCCCGCAGACCATTCTATCAAAGTCTGCATTCCAAAATGGCGCTCCTTCCCTTCCGAGCTCTGCCGTGCGCCCAAACAGTGGTTTACCCCCACATATTTGGTACCAGCATACTCAGGACAAATTGGAAAACAACTTTTGGGTCCAATTTCTCTTGTTACCCTTGTGAAAATAAAAACTTGGGGGCTAAAATTCTTTTTTGTGGAAAAAAATATATTTTTTATTTTCACGACTCTGCATTATAAACTTCTGTGAAGCACTTGGGCATTCAAAGTTCTCACCACACATCTAGATAAGTTCCTTGGGGGTCTAGTTTCCAAAATGGGGTCACTTGTGGGCGGTTTCTACTGTTTAGGCACGTCAGGGGCTCTCCAACCGCGACATGGCGTCTGATCTCAATTCCAGCCAATTCTACATTGAAAAAGTAAAATGGCACTCTTTCTCTTCCAAGCTCTGCGGTGCGCCCAAACAGTGGTTTACCCCCACATATGGGGTATCGACGTACTCATGAGAAATTGCTCAAATACTTTTGTGGTCTAATGTCTCCTGTTAGCCTTGTGAAAATAAAAATTTGGGGGCAAAAATATCATTTTCGTAGAAAAAATGCAATTTTTTTTATTTTCACGGCTCTACGTTATAAACTTCTGTGAAGCACTTGGGGGTTCAAAGTGCTCACCACACATCTAGATAAGTTCCTTAAGGGGTCTAGTTTCCAAAATGGTGTCACTTGTGGGGGGTTTCCACTGTTTAGGCACATCAGGGGCTCTCCAAACGCGACATGGCGTCCGATCTCAATTCCAGCCAATTCTACATGGAAAAAGTAAAACGGCACTCCTTCTCTTCCAAGCCCTGCAGTGCGCCTAAACAGTGGTTTACCCCCACATATGGGGTATCGACGTACTCAGGATAAATTGCACAACAACTTTTGTGGTCTAATTTCCTCTGTTACCCTTGTGAAAATAAGAATTTGTGGACGAAAAGATCATTTTTGTGTAAACAAATGTGATTATTTATTTTCACGGCTCTATGTTATAAACTTCTGTGAAGCACTTGGGGGTTCAAAGTGCTCACCACACATCTAGATAAGTTCCTTAAGGGGTCTAGTTTCCAAAATGGTGCCAATTGTGGGGGGTTTCCGCTGTTTAGGCACAACAGGGGCTCTCTAAACATGACATGGCATCCAATCTCAATTCCAGCCAATTCTGCATTGAAAAAGTCAAACGGCACTCCTTCTATTCCAAGCTCTGCGTTGCGTCCAAACAGTGGTTTACCCCCACATATGGGGTATCGGCGTATTCAAGAGAAATTGCACAACAAAATGTATGGTTAAATTTCTGTTTTTACACTTGTAGAAGTAAAAAAAATGGTTCTGAAGTAAAATGTTTGCAAAAAAAAGTTAAATGTTCATTTTTTCCTTCCACATTGTTTCAGTGCCTGTGAAGCACATAAAGGGTTAATAAACTTCTTGAATGTGGTTTTGAGCACCTTGAGGGGTGCAGTTTTTAGAATGGTGTAACACTTCGTTATTTTCTATCATATAGACCCCTCAAAATGACTTCAAATGAGATGTGGTCCCTAAAAAAAAGAAATGGTGTTGTAAAAATGAGAAATTGCTGGTCAACTTTTAACCCTTATAACTCCCTAACAAAAAAAAATTGTTGTCAAAATTGTGCTGATGTAAAGTAGACATGTGGGAAATGTTATTTATTAACTATCTTTTGTGACATATCTCTCTGATTTAAGGGTATAAAAATACAAAGTTTGAAAATTGCAAAATTTTAAAAATTTTCGGCATATTTTCATTTTTTTCATAAATAATCGCAAGTAATATCAAAGAATTGTTACACTATCATGAAGTACAATATGTCACAAAAAAACTATCTCATAATTAGCGGGATCTGTTAAAGCGTTCCAGAGTTATAACCTCATAAAGTGACAGTGGTCAGAATTGTAAAAATTGGCTCGGTCATTAAGTACCAAATTGGCTCTGTCACTAAGGGGTTAATACAGTACGATTAACTTATGATATATTGGTTCTATATGTTGTAAGAATGACTATTATTAATTGTGCTGCCATATACTATCAGCAATAAATTGTCTAAAAATTATGCATATTTCTTGCCAGTGACTGAATATAAGACACAAGTCAAAAATTTAAAGAAAGGAAAAATAAGTAAAATAACAAGAGTTATTTGTTTTGTCTCCCCAGCGCTTGTCAGTCTTTCTAAGTAATCATTTTGCTACGAAGAGGACAGAAAGAAGATGTTTTGAGGGAAACTTGGAAGCCAGCAGCCATTTCCCTTCAGATTGTTAAGATCTTAGTTGCCAAGAATGTGCAATATGCATTTCTGAGAATTATGTCACCACAGACTTGACACTTTATGGGCAATGCAGTAGCTGAAGTTTTACAGCAGTCTTGTATAACTGAAACACAGGACTCCAAATCAAACCTTAGCTGTGAAATTAGTTTTTTGGGAAAGACATGTTATTTCTGCAGCTGCGTGCAAACTTTATTATCCTGTAGCGTTATTGCAAAATGAACCCGCTGAGGAATTAATAGCAAGTGTTTTTCCTGGGATTTGGAGACATTATATATATATTCTTTCTCTTATGAGCCTACAGGCCATAGTAGAACTCTCAGTGGATACTAAATATATAGATACCAATAAACTTTTTGGAGAGGAGAGAGAAAATGTAAGTGCTTAAGATGGCTAGTCCAGCAATAGAGAAAACAGATGAAATGAGACAACCAAAAACCATTCGTGGTTAACAGCCAAACTCAAAGAGTAAATAAACTTTACACTTTTTAAATAATTTTCTCCACACTGGAAAGTTATGAAACTTTGCAAATCACTTTATTAGGAGATTTGTCTTCATTACTGTAAAAAAAATGTCCATGTAAGTCTATTTCCCTGCTGTCAGCTGTACTGGTATTAGAAGTACTCATTTGGAGTACAGATGATGGCAGTGATGAACCTGTCTCTTCCTCTAAGGCATTTTACTATAAGGACAATCTCCTCTCTCACTACCCCCTGTATAGTAGACTGTAGTGGAAATGTATTTACTTCCATAAGCACCCTTTTCTCATCATGTCCCCCACCCCTCAAAGGATACATATGCACATATAGGTCTAACTTAGAGGCGGAGGCAGAAGCTGACCCATCACTGCCATCATCTGTACTCCAAATTAGTCAATGCAGCTAATGGCAGGGAAATAGACTGGTGAAAATCCGGGGTTTGGAATGTTTCAGGAATGTTTCTTACAGCAGAGAGTGGCTTCAAAGATCTCTGAGTTCTTGGTACAATGCACAGAGAAATCTGTCATATTAACAGGAAAAATGTAATGCCGCATGCTACTTGTGCTACTGAGAACAGTCTGAGGGACCTAAACATGCTCCCATTGAGCACATCTGGGACAACATTGGTCGGTAATAGTATGGGAAGCTGCCAGCAGCGGATCTTGATCATTTATAGTGGCGAGATCTCATCTCCCGAGATCTTGGTGCCGAGATCTCCATCTGCGCATGCGCCTCCCCAGCAGCCATTTTCCTGGAGTCCACCGCATAGTAAACCAGGTAACTGCAGGGGCTCTGGGCTTTCACAAAATATCGCCAGAGCCCCCGCACCACTGAACACCTGCAGCGGCGCACATCCAAACACCCCCTCATCCCAGCCTGTGGCCTGCAGCAATGCTCCACTCTTGCCTCCTCCAGCAGCAACCTTGGGACACCGCATTAACCTAACTATCCCTGTGTGGCCCATTCAAAAAACTTAAACCATAATCAGGTTCCTTGCATCATGTTCTCATACACTTTATGCAGTTATTAGCCCTCTGTGTCTGTACTGTTACATACTTACGCTGATAACTGGTTCATGCAGGTTTACATGAGCACCCGATTCTTACACTATGGCTGGTCCAAACAACGAAAGCAATTGTTACCATCCACCTTTCGTGTCTCCCCTTTTTCCTCATAGTTTGTAAGCTTACGAGCAGGGCCCTCATTCCTCTTGGTATCTATTTTGATCTGTGTTTATTGTTTTGCTGTAATGTCTATTGTCTGTACAAGTCCCTTCTATAATGTAAAGTGCTGCGGAATATGTTGGCGCTATATAAATAAAACTAGTTGGTGGCCCGATTCTAACGCATCGGGTATTCTAGAATATGCATGTCCACGAAGTATATTGCCCAGCTACGTAGTATATTGCCCAGTCCACATAGTATACAGCACAGAGCCACGTAGTATATTGCCCAGTCACATAATAGATTGCCCAGTTACGTAGTATATTGCCCAGTCACGTAGTGTACAGCACAGAGCCACGTAGTGTATTGCCCAGCCCATGTAGTATATTGCCCAGTCACGTAGTATATTGCACAGCCCATGTAGTATATTGCCCAGTCACGTAGTATATTGCACAGCCCACGTAGTATATTGCCCAGTCACGTAGTATATTGCACAGCCCACGTAGTATATTGCCCAGTCACGTACTATATTGCACAGCCCACGTAGTATATTGCCCAGTCACGTAGTATATTGCCCAGCCACGTAGTATATTGCCCAGCCACGTAGTAAATTGCCCAGTCACGTAGTATATTGCACAGCCCACGTAGTATATTGCCCAGTCATGTAGTATATTGCCCAGCCACGTAGTATATTGCCCAGCGACGTAGTATACAGCACAGACCATATTGCCCAGCCACGTAGTATATTGCCCAGTTGCGTAGTATATTGCCCAGTGACGTAGTATACAGCACAGAGCCACGTAGTATATTGCCCAGCTACGTAGTATATTGCCCAGCCACGTATGTCACAGGTTAAAAAATAAACATACTCACCTTCCGATCCGAGGACCCCTTGTAGTTCTGTCGGCAGCTTCCAGTCGCAGGATGTGATGACGTCGCGGTCACATGACCGTGACGTCATAGCAGGTCCTTCTCCCATACCATCGTTGGCACTGGAACTTGCCGCTTGCATGGAGCAGTTACCGGAGTGTGGCGAGGAGTGGGAAAGGTGGCGGAAGGTGAGTATATAATGATTTTTTATTTTTTTAAATTATTTTTAGCATTACATCCTTTTACTATTGATGCTGCGTAGGCAGCATCAATAGTAAGCACTTGGTCACACGGGGTTAATAGCGGCGGTAACGGAGTGCGTTACCCGTGGCATAACGCGGTCCGTTACCGCCTGCATTAACCCTGTGTGAGTGGTGACCGGAGGTGAGTGTGCGGGCGCTGACTGCGGGGACTAAGGAGCATCCATTTTCTTCTGGACTATACTATGTGACTGGGCAATATACTACGTCACTGGGCAATATACTAAGGTTGCTGGGCAATATACTCCATGGGCTGTGCAATATACTACATGGCTGGGCAATATACTACGTGGCTGGGCAATATGCTACGTGGGCCGTGCAATATATTACGTGGCTGGGCAATATACTACGTGACTGGGCAATATACTATGTGACTGGGCAATATACTACGTGGCTGGGCAATATACTGCGTGACTGGGCAATATACTACGTGGGCTGTGCAATATACTACGTGGACATGCATGTTCTAGAATACCCGATGCGTTAGAATCGGGCCACCATCTAGTAAGAACATAAAGGCCCATCTCAGTTTTGCTACAAAACATATTGATGATCCCCAAGACTTTTGAGGAAATACTCTGTGGACTAATGAGACAAAAGTTGAACTTTTTGGAAAGTCTATGTACCATTACATTTGGCATAGAGGTAACTCAGCATTTCAGAAAAGGAATATCAAACAACAGTAAATTATGGTGGTGGTAGTGTGATCGCTTGGGGCTGTTTTGTTGCCTCATTTGCTGTGGTAAAAGAAACAATGAATTCTGCTGTCTAACAAAAAATCCTGATGGAGAATGTTGACCCTATTGCAGGGCAAGTGATAATAGAGCTGAAGCAGAAATGAATTGAGGCTTGCAAGGGAGACCAAAAGCAGTAAAAAGATCATTTTGGGCATGTCAATAGCAAGAGAAAAGTCAAAGATGCTATAGGATTTTTACAGGATAAAAAGGGGAAGTCGTCAAAAATGATGTTGAGAAGGAATTAATTTAAATCTCCAGGCAGTAGCGTAGCTACTGGGGGGGCAGAGGGGGCCACCGGATTCAAGTTAGTCTGCAGTTAGCTATTAGTTATTAGTTAGCTATTCGATTTTCCATGCATGGTGAATTATACATAGAGTGGATATTGTTTGGGTAATTATACATAGAGTGGATATTGTTTGGGTAAAATTTTGATCAGGACTTTGAGACGTTTATTTTGACTACTTGTGGTCCTGGGTTATTCAAATAAATCGCTTATGTTGCGCATAATCAAACGCATTCAATCGTACGTAAATTCAATTTGAAAAGAGGTACCCTGGACCACTACTACTCAAAATGACCAGATCAATGTCCTGAACAATATTTGTCAAAAAAAATATCAACTCTATGTGTAGTCCCGAAGTTATTCACGTAAATTGCTTATGTCGCGAATAAACAAACGCACTCAATCGTACGTAAGTTCAATTTGAAAACAGGTACCCTGGACCACTAGTACTCAAAATGACCAGATCAATGTTCTGAATAGTATTTGCCCAAAAAATTATCAAGTCTATGTGTAGCTCAGAAGTTATTCACGTAAATCGCTTATGTCGCGCATAATCAAACGCACTCAATCGTACGTAAGTTCAATTTGAAAAGAGGTACCCTGGACCACTAGTACTCAAAATGAACATATCAATGTCCTGAACAATATTTACCAAAAAAATATCAACTCTATGTGTAGTTCAGAAGTTATTCACGTAAATCGCTTATGTCGCGAATAAACAAACGCACTCAATCGTACATAAGTTCAATTTTAAAACAGGTACCCTTGACCACTAGTAGTCAAAATGACCAGATCAATGTCCTGAACAATATTTACCAAAAAAATTATCAACTCTATGTGTAGTTCTGAAGTTATTCACGTAAATCGCTTATGTCGCAAATAAACTAACGCACTCAATCGTACCTAAGTTCAATTTGAAAACAGGTACCCTGGACCACTAGTACTCAAAATGACCAAATCAATGTCCTGAATAATATTTACCCAAAAAAATATCAACTCTATGTGTAGTTCAGAAGTTATTCACGTAAATCGCTTATGTCGCAAATAAACAAACGCACTCAATCGTACGTAAGTTCAATTTGAAAAGAGGTACCCTGGACCACTAGTACTCAAAATGACCAGATCAATGTCCTGAACAATATTTACCCCAAAAAATATCAACTCTATGTGTAGTTCATAAGTTATTCACGTAAATCGCTTATGTCGCGAATAAACAAACGCACTCAATCGTACGTAAATTCAATTTGAAAAGAGGTACCCTGGACCACTAGTACTCAAAATGAACATATCAATGTCCTGAACAATATTTACCCAAAAAAATATCAACTCTATGTGTAGTTCAGAAGTTATTCAATTCAATACTGATAAACAATCAGTAGATTTGGCTTCCAGTACCATCTCTATGCTGATGACACCCAACTATACACTTCTTCTCCTGATCTCACGCCTGCCTTATTAGAAAACACCAGTGATTGTCTTACCGCTGTCTCTAGCATCATGTCCTCCCTCTATCTGAAACTAAACCTGTCAAAAACTGAACTCCTCGTGTTTTCTCCCTCTACTAACCTACCTTTGCCTGACATTGCCATCTCCGTGTGCGGTTCCACCATTACTCCAAAGCAACATGCCCGCTGCCTTGGGGTCATCCTTGATTCTGACCTTTCATTCACCCCCCACATCCGATCACTGGCTCGCTCTTCTTACCTGCATCTCAAAAACATTTCTAGAATTCGCCCTTTTCTTACTTTCGACTCTGCAAAAACTCTTACTGTTTCACTTATTCATTCTCGTCTGGACTATTGTAACTCTCTACTAATCGGCCTCCCTCTTACCAAACTCTCCCCGCTCCAATCTGTCCTGAATGCTGCTGCCAGGATCATATTCCTCACCAACCGTTACACCGATGCCTCTACCTTGTGCCAGTCATTACACTGGTTACCCATCCACTCAAGAATCCAGTACAAAACTACTACCCTCATCCACAAAGCACTCCATGGCTCAGCACCACCCTACATCTCCTCTCTGGTCTCAGTCTACCACCCTACCCGTGCCCTCCGCTCCGCTGATGACCTCAGGTTAGCATCCTCAATAATCAGAACCTCCCACTCCCGTCTCCAAGACTTTACACGTGCTGCGCCGATTCTTTGGAATGCACTACCTAGGATAATACGATTAATCCCCAATCCCCACAGTTTTAAGCGTGCCCTAAAAACTCATTTGTTCAGACTGGCCTACCGCCTCAATGCATTAACCTAACGATCCCTGTGTGGCCTATATTAAAAAAAAAAAAAAAAAAAAAAAAAAATTAATTAACTGGTTCATGCAGCTTTACATGAACACCCAAGCCTTACACTATGGCTGGTCCGAATAACTATAGCAATTGTTACCATCCACCTCTCGTGTCTCCCCTTTTCCTCATAGTTTGTAAGCTTACGAGCAGGGCCCTCACTCCTCTTGGTATCTGTTTTGAACTGTATTTCTGTTATGCTGTAATGTCTATTGTATGTACAAGTCCCCTCTATAATTTGTAAAGCGCTGCGGAATATGTTGGCGCTATATAAATAAAAATTATTATTATTATTATTATTATTATTATTCACGTAAATCGCTTAAGTCGCGCATAATCAAACGCACTCAATCGTACGTAAGTTCAATTTGAAAAGAGGTACCCTGGACCACTAGTACTCAAAATGAACATATCAATGTCCTGAACAATATTTACCAAAAAAAATATCAACTCTGTGTAGTTCAGAAGTTATTCACGTAAATCGCTTATGTCGCACATAATCAAACGCACTCAATCGTACGTAAGTTCAATTTGAAAAGAGGTTCCCTTGACCACTAGTACTCAAAATGAACATATCAATGTCCTGAACAATATTTACCCAAAAAAATATCAACTCTATGTGTAGTTCAGAAGTTATTTACATAAATCGCTTAAGTCGCGCATAATCAAACGCACTCAATCGTACGTAAGTTCAATTTGAAAAGAGGTACCCTGGACCACTAGTACTCAAAATGAACATATCAATGTCCTGAACAATATTTACCAAAAAAAAATCATCTCTGTGTAGTTCAGAAGTTATTCACGTAAATCGCTTATGTCGCACATAATCAAACGCACTCAATCGTACGTAAGTTCAATTTGAAAAGAGGTTCCCTGGACCACTAGTACTCAAAATGAACATATCAATGTCCTGAACAATATTTACCAAAAAAATATCAACTCTATGTGTAGTTCAGAAGTTATTCATGTAAATCGCTTATGTCGCGAATAAACAAACGCACTCAATCGTACCTAAGTTCAATTTGAAAAGAGGTACCCTGGACCACTAGTACTCAAAATGACCAAATCAATGTCCTGAATAATATTTACCAAAAAAAATATCAACTCTATGTGTAGTTCAGAAGTTATTCACGTAAATCGCTTATGTCGCGAATAAACAAACGCACTCAATCGTACGTAAGTTCAATTTGAAAAGAGGTACCCTGGACCACTAGTACTCAAAATGACCAAATCAATGTCCTGAATAATATTTACCCAAAAAAATATCAACTCTATGTGTAGTTCAGAAGTTATTCACATAAATCGCTTATGTCGCAAATAAACAAACGCACTCAATCGTACGTAAGTTCAATTTGAAAAGAGGTACCCTGGACCACTAGTACTCAAAATGACCAGATCAATGTCCTGAACAATATTTACCAAAAAAATATCAACTCTATGTGTAGTTCAGAAGTTATTCACGTAAATCGCTTATGTCGCGAATAAACAAACGCACTCAATCGTGCGTAAATTCAATTTGAAAAGAGGTACCCTGGACCACTAGTACTCAAAATGAACATATCAATGTCCTGAACAATATTTACCCAAAAAAATATCAACTCTATGTGTAGTTCAGAAGTTATTTACGTAAATCGCTTAAGTCGCGCATAATCAAACGCACTCAATCGTACGTAAGTTCAATTTGAAAAGAGGTACCCTGGACCACTAGTACTCAAAATGAACATATCAATGTCCTGAACAATATTTACCAAAAAAAATATCAACTCTGTGTAGTTCAGAAGTTATTCATGTAAATCGCTTATGTCGCGAATAAACAAACGCACTCAATCGTACCTAAGTTCAATTTGAAAAGAGGTACCCTTGACCACTAGTACTCAAAATGAACATATCAATGTCCTGAACAATATTTACCAAAAAAATATCAACTCTATGTGTAGTTCAGAAGTTATTCATGTAAATCGCTTATGTCGCGAATAAACAAACGCACTCAATCGTACCTAAGTTCAATTTGAAAAGAGGTACCCTGGACCACTAGTACTCAAAATGACCAAATCAATGTCCTGAATAATATTTACCAAAAAAAATATTAACTCTATGTGTAGTTCAGAAGTTATTCACGTAAATCGCTTATGTCGCGAATAAACAAACGCACTCAATCGTACGTAAGTTCAATTTGAAAACAGGTACCCTTGACCACTAGTACTCAAAATGAACATATCAATGTCCTGAACAATATTTACCAAAAAAATTATCAACTCTATGTGTAGTTCAGAAGTTATTCACGTAAATCGCTTATGTCGCGAATAAACAAACGCACTCAATCGTACGTAAATTCAATTTGAAAAGAGGTACCCTGGACCACTAGTACTCAAAATGAACATATCAATGTCCTGAACAATATTTACCCAAAAATATATCAACTCTATGTGTAGTTCAGAAGTTATTCACGTAAATCGCTTATGTCGCGAATAAACAAACGCACTCAATCGTACGTAAATTCAATTTGAAAAGAGGTACCCTGGACCACTAGTACTCAAAATGAACATATCAATGTCCTGAACAATATTTACCCCAAAAAATATCAACTCTATGTGTAGTTCAGAAGTTATTTACGTAAATCGCTTAAGTCGCGCATAATCAAACGCACTCAATCGTACGTAAGTTCAATTTGAAAAGAGGTACCCTGGACCACTAGTACTCAAAATGAACATATCAATGTCCTGAACAATATTTACCAAAAAAAATATCAACTCTGTGTAGTTCAGAAGTTATTCACGTAAATCGCTTATGTCGCACATAATCAAACGCACTCAATCGTACGTAAGTTCAATTTGAAAAGAGGTACCCTTGACCACTAGTACTCAAAATGAACATATCAATGTCCTGAACAATATTTACCAAAAAAATATCAACTCTATGTGTAGTTCAGAAGTTATTCATGTTAATCGCTTATGTCGCGAATAAACAAACGCACTCAATCGTACCTAAGTTCAATTTGAAAAGAGGTACCCTGGACCACTAGTACTCAAAATGAACATATCAATGTCCTGAACAATATTTACCAAAAAAAATATCAACTCTATGTGTAGTTCAGAAGTTATTCACGTAAATCGCTTATGTCGCGAATAAACAAACGCACTCAATCGTACGTAAGTTCAATTTGAAAAGAGGTACCCTGGACCACTAGTACTCAAAATGACCAGATCAATGTCCTGAATAATATTTGCTGAAAAAATTATCAAGTCTATGTGTAGTTCAGAAGTTATTCACGTAAATCGCTTATGTCGCGCATAATCAAACGCACTCAATCGTACGTAAGTTCAATTTGAAAAGAGGTACCCTGGACCACTAGTACTCAAAATGACCAGATCAATGTCCTGAACAATATTTACCAAAAAAATTATCAACTCTATGTGTAGTTCTGAAGTTATTCACGTAAATCGCTTATGTCGCAAATAAACTAACGCACTCAATCGTACCTAAGTTCAATTTGAAAACAGGTACCCTTGACCACTACTACTCAAAATGAACATATCAATGTCCTGAACAATATTTACCAAAAATAATATCAACTCTATGTGTAGTTCAGAAGTTATTCACGTAAATCGCTTATGTCGCAAATAAACAAACGCACTCAATCGTACCTAAGTTCAATTTGAAAAGAGGTACCCTGGACCACTAGTACTCAAAATGACCAAATCAATGTCCTGAATAATATTTACCCAAAAAAATATCAACTCTATGTGTAGTTCAGAAGTTATTCACATAAATCGCTTATGTCGCAAATAAACAAACGCACTCAATCGTAAGAAAGTTCAATTTGAAAAGAGGTACCCTGGACCACTAGCACTCAAAATGACCAGATCAATGTCCTGAACAATATTTACCCAAAAAAATATCAACTCTATGTGTAGTTCAGAAGTTATTCACGTAAATCGCTTATGTCGCAAATAAACAAACGCACTCAATCGTATGTAAGTTCAATTTGAAAAGAGGTACCCTTGACCACTACTACTCAAAATGAACATATCAATGTCCTGAACAATATTTACCAAAAAAATATCAACTCTATGTGTAGTTCAGAAGTTATTCATGTAAATCGCTTATGTCGCGAATAAACAAACGCACTCAATCGTACGTAAGTTCAATTTGAAAAGAGGTACCCTGGACCACTAGTACTCAAAATGAACATATCAATGTCCTGAACAATATTTACCCAAAAAAATATCAACTCTATGTGTAGTTCAGAAGTTATTCACGTAAATCGCTTATGTCGCAAATAAACAAACGCACTCAATCGTATGTAAGTTCAATTTGAAAAGAGGTACCCTGGACCACTACTACTCAAAATGAACATATCAATGTCCTGAACAATATTTACCAAAAAAATATCAACTCTATGTGTAGTTCAGAAGTTATTCATGTAAATCGCTTATGTCGCGAATAAACAAACGCACTCAATCGTACGTAAGTTCAATTTGAAAAGAGGTACCCTGGACCACTAGTACTCAAAATGACCAGATCAATGTCCTGAATAATATTTATCAAAAAAAAATATCAACTCTATGTGTAGTTCAGAAGTTATTCACGTAAATCGCTTATGTCGCGAATAAACAAACGCACTCAATTGTACGTAAGTTCAATTTGAAAAGAGGTACCCTGGACCACTAGTACTCAAAATGACCAGATCAATGTCCTGAATAATATTTGCCGAAAAAATTATCAAGTCTATGTGTAGTTCAGAAGTTATTCACGTAAATCGCTTATGTCGCGCATAATCAAACGCACTCAATCATAGGTAAGTTCAATTTTAAAAGAGGTATCCTTGACCACTAGTACTCAAAATGACCAAATCA
This sequence comes from Ranitomeya imitator, assembly GCF_032444005.1. Taxonomy (NCBI): domain Eukaryota; kingdom Metazoa; phylum Chordata; class Amphibia; order Anura; family Dendrobatidae; genus Ranitomeya; species Ranitomeya imitator. The sequence continues at coordinate 663,644,841 of NC_091282.1, forward strand.
ATGTCCTGAATAATATTTGCCAAAAAAATAACAACTCTATGTGTAGTTCAGAAGTTATTCATGTAAATCGCTTATGTCGCGCATAATCAAACGCACTCAATCGTACATAAGTTTAATTTGAAAAGAGGTACCCTGGACCACTAGCACTCAAAATGACCAGATCAATGTCCTGAATAATATTTGCCCAAAAAAATATCAACTCTATGTGTAGTTCAGAAGTTATTAACGTAAATCGCTTATGTCGCGAATAAACAAACGCACTCAATTGTACGTAAGTTCAATTTGAAAAGAGGTACCCTGGACCACTAGTACTCAAAATGAACATATCAATGTCCTGAACAATATTTACCCAAAAAAATTATCAACTCTAAGTGTAGTTCAGAAGTTATTCACGTAAATCGCTTATTTTTGTATGTTAACGGAAACTTGGAAGAGTTTCACCAGTAACTTGCTAGGACTATCATCAAAATGTACTTCATGGCCAGAATGTTGTCAACTATATCCAGTAAGACATTAATTATTCACAGAATCAGCTTACCTTGAACCACAAGTAGTCAAATGAAACAAGTTCAAGTTCTGCACATAATCTGAAATAAAATATCAGAATTCTGTATAGTGCAAAAGCGAAAAGGAAAAATCACTTATTTCCATGTGTGAAAATAAACATGTTAAAATGTCCTTAAAGAAGTTGTCCACTACTATAAAGTTTTTTTTTTTTTTCATAAATCTTGCTATTATGTGCCACTGAAAACATCTACTGTGTTTATTTTAGCAATATTACCTGTTATCATGCTGTAGCAGCACACCTTTAGTGCTGGATCCAGCTCTCATGGGGTTAATCGACAACTTCCTTATTGTGCCCTAATACTACAAGTTCCATGATGCTTTGCACTGCCACTAAGCCAGAACCTACCACACCCACTCCAAAAACACACCCAAACCCCTCCCTCCTCTCTTCAAAAATATTTGTGGTGTCATTTCTTTCCAACTCCTCTTTTACATTTGTCCAACCCACACTCCATTACACATAGATAGATAGATAGATAGATAGATAGATAGATAGATAGATAGATAGATATTAGATAGATAGATAGATGATAGATAGATAGATAGATAGATATTAGATAGATATTAGATAGATAGATAGATGATAGATGGATAGATAGATAGATAGATAGATAGATAGATAGATAGATATTACATAGATAGATATTAGATAGATATGGGATAGATATGGGATAGATATGGGATAGATAGATATTAGATAGATAGATATTAGATAGATAGATAGATAGATAGATAGATAGATAGATAGATAATAGATAGATAGATATTAGATAGATTGTTCTGTCCTCACTAGCTGAGGCAGGCTCATACGTAGCTATACAGTCAGCTAAACCGCTATACCGGGGTCCAATAAGGAGACTGTGGTTGAGTCTGTGCTTTATTAAACGTAGTGGTATATTGATGCGGTGAAACTGTGAACAATGATATACATAGAATCAGTGCATGGCATAGAACAGATACATAATACACATGATATACATTATGCATAACATTTAGAAAGCTAGTGACTAAACTGGGAGTACAACTGGTTAAACTAAGCTAATATAGAGCAGGAATATCTATAGGAAGCATAAAGACATACCGGCAATGCAATCGCAAGGGGGATGAAGTGAAGCGTCTTTCCTTGAAGGCAAACTGAAGAAAGTGAAAGGAAAAATGGACGGAAATGGAGGCTGAGCTACCATAATGCATTGCAAAGGAGGAGGAGAATCAGACATGGATAATACAAAAACAAGATTGAACTGCCAACATAACTGACCGCTAGAGGGAGCCAAAGCATCACAGATGAATAAAGGCATGAATATATCAATACTGTATACTGAGGAAACTGCAATTACGCAAGCAAATAATCAGGGTAACAATATTAGATGGCGGAGACAGAACACTCCCCGTCTGGCATCAACGGATGTCACTACTCCTTTCTTCCGAAGGCAACAATAGGACCAGTTCAGATACCGGTCTGGAAAATGTCTTAGGTTCATTCCCTTTGGTCATCCTTAGCTCAACTTTGTGGACGTTGCCGTCCTTGCTCGGGAACGTTGTGGTAACTAGACCAAGTGGCCACTGGTTCCGGTGAATCTGACAGTCTTTCACAAGAACAAGGTCACCTATGTTCAGATTAGGTTTAGTAGATTGCCACTTCGTCCGTGGCTGCAGGGTAGACAAATATTGTTTGCGCCACCTGTCCCAGAAAGTATTTGCAAGACTTTGTACCTGTCTCCATTGGCGCTTGTAGAGGTCCTTCGCGTCGAATCCTCCTGGAGGGGCACTGGACAGTCCTGTTTTCTGGGTAAGTAAAGTAGCTGGAGTCAATAACAAGGGCTCCTCAGGGTCGTTAGGAACTGGAACCAGGGGTCTTGCATTGATTATAGCTGCAGCTTCAGCCATGAAGGTGATTAGGCTTTCGTGGGTAAGCCTCGCTGCTCCTTTAGATTTTTCCATGTCACGAGTTCTGGTGGTCCCGAATGAGCGAGCTATATGAGTCAGGCAGGTAATGGCTCGAGTAAGTGACTTCCAACTTGAGAATCTGTCGAACCTGCAAGATCAAAGCTGGATAACAGAGGTCATTGTATGTAGTGTAGACACCTGAGGGCGGATTTCAGCATCTGAGTCCTCTCCTACTAGTTCAAAGGTGTCTGGAAAACATTCCTCAATGTACAATAGTTTTGGTCCAGAGAGCCACGTTCTGCTTCCTAGTCGACTTGCGTCAACTGCTCTAGTTGCATGATCTGCGGGATTCTGGTCTGTAGGTATGTAATGCCACTGCTGTGGGTGAACTGATCTCCTGATTCGTAGCACTCTGTTATTGACATAAACGTAGAATCGCCTGGTTTCGTTGTGGATATATCCCAGGACTACTTTGCTGTCTGAGTAGAACTTGGCTTGTGTCAGGTCGATATCCATTTCGGATGCGATGAACTCCACTAACTCAATGGCTAAGACTGCGGCACAAAGCTCTAACCTGGGTATAGTGTGCTCTGGTTGTGGTGCGAGTTTGGCCTTTCCCATGATGAAACCAATGTGGCATTGACATTTAGAGTCTACAGTTTTGAGGTAGGCAACAGCGGCAATTGCTTTGACAGAAGCATCTGCAAATACGTACAGTCTTTGGCTCTGTATCTCAGTAGATGACACAGGGGTGTATGGACTTGGCATATGCAAGTTGGAGAGTGCCGCTAACGAGTTCTTCCACTCTTCCCACTGGATCCTCTTATTAGGTGGCAGAGGTGCATCCCAGTCAGATGTTTCCCTAGTTAAGTCTCTTAGTAGGGCCTTGCCTTGTATAGTAACAGGAGCTGCGAAACCCAAGGGGTCGTACAGACTGTTGATGGTAGACAGGACGCCTCTACGTGTGAAAGGCCTTTCTTCCTGGCTGACCTGAAAGGTGAAAGTGTCTGATTGTAGATTCCAGAGAAGCCCGAGGCTGCGTTGCATTGGTGCGGGGTCTGACCCCAGGTCCAGGTCTCTGAGACCATTACATAGGTCTTGAGAAGGGAACGCTTCCATGAGTTCTTGGCTGTTTGAGGCTATTTTATGAAGCCTAAGGTTCGAGCAGGCAAGCATGTCCTGAGCTCTTCTGAGAAGACTGATGGCAGTCTCATTTGAAGGCATGGCTTTTAGACAGTCGTCGACATAAAAGTCCTTTTCTATGAATTGTCTGACATCTGCTCCGTATTCTGGTTCTCCTTCCTGAGCTGACCTTTTGAGTCCGTAAATGGCGACTGCAGGTGAAGGACTGTTGCCAAAGATGTGCACTCTCAAGCGATACTCTGTGACTTCTTTAGTAGGATCATTGTCTCTGTACCAGAAGAATCTTAGGAAGTTCCTGTCTCTCTCTCTCACAAGGAAACAATGGAACATTTGCTGGATGTCAGCGATGAAGGCAATGGAATCCTTACGGAAGCGCATAAGTACACCCAGTAGTTTGTTATTGAGGTCTGGTCCTGTGAGCAGAACGTCATTCAGGGAGACATCATTAAATTTAGCACTGGAATCAAACACGACTCTGATCTGGCCTGGTTTCTTAGGGTGGTATACTCCGAACATGGGTAGGAACCAGCATTCTTCAGAGTCTTTGAGAGTGGGAGCTAGTTCTGCGTGACGGTTTTCAAAAATCTTTGACATGAAGGAGAAAAAGTGATCTTTCATCTCTGGTTTCTTTTGCAGATTACGAATGAGAGAGGAGAAACGTTGTAATGCCTGATTTCTGTTGTTCGGTAGACGTAGTCTGTGGGTTTTGAAGGGAAGAGGTGCGACCCAGCTGTTGGTCTCATCTTTAACGAGTCCCTTGTCCATTACCTCTAAGAACAACTTGTCCTCTACCGACATTGCCACTTGGTTGTCCTGCTTAGTTCTCTGGAAGACTGTGCACCCTAACTGATCCTCATAGCTTCCCGACACTATACTGCTGTCGTGAGTAAAGTCTATTAAATGGTTGGGCAGTTGGATGCTGTGTGGCAGTTCCCTGACATGGAACTCATTGTTACAAGGTTGAAACAGAGATGGACGTCCTTTCTCCAATGTATTTGTCAGCATGCTTGTCACAGAAGATGGGGTGTGCATGCGTCCCAAGCATACGTTGCCAAATATGACCCATCCTAGGTCTAGCCTTTGGGCATAAGGAGCATTGTGGAGTCCGTTGATATGACGTCTCACTTTATGAACCTGTAGGATATCTCTCCCCAACAGCAGAATTATCTGGGCCTGATGGTCGAGTTCCGGTATGAGGTGTGCTATTTGTTTTAAGTGAGCGTGATGGATTGCTACATCTGGCGTAGGGATTTGAGATCTGTTGTCTGGGATCTGGTTACATTCGATGATCGTAGGTAGTGGTAGGCAGTAGAGTTGAGCGACCTTGACCTTTTTAGAGTCGAGCCGGGTTTTGCGAAACCCGACTATGTCCAAAGTCGGGTCGAGTGAAATCGGCCGATTATGACGTAAAGTCGGGATCGACCGAAACACGAAACCCAATGCAAGTCAATGGGGCAGCATAGTCGGCAGTGAGTGGGGGCCAGGAAAACACCTAGAGTGGCCATTTTAATGTCAAAACCATCCATTCTTCTTAATGAAGCTTGTCAAGCGTAATTTACCTTATAATAATTGGAAGGCATTTGAAATTGGGGGTCATTTGGCTAAAGTTGTGGGGGGTAGGGCTGGTTCAAGTAATTAGTGGGCCCAGGAAATCTGGACCACGTCACGGCAGTGGAGCAGGGAGAGGTAAGTATTTCAACTTTGCAAGTGCTGTGAACCTGAGCAAGCAGGGGGGGCCCACTCGTTGGCATTGGCACTGGCACAGGGCCCCTCAAAGTACAGCGGTGTGTTTGCACGGCGGGGGCGCCTCCCACCGGCAGCAACACTTTTGCGTACTATGAGAGGCCCTGTGCCAGTGACGTCGCCAACTAGTATTCCTCCCCCCACCTGATGAAGGAACCTGCACTTTCATCTGCACCTTCCTCTTTGTCCCCGTGTAAGGTGGTATGGTATGCGGGAAGAGCAACCTGACTTTCAGCAGGGTCACAATGTTGTTGTGTAGCGTGCACGGGGAATGTTGCGTTATGGGTCAATGTACCAGCAGACTCATCTATCACTGGCTGGGCAATGGGCACGATGAAGTGGAAACACAGATATAGGCCCAAAGAAGAAAGTGGGCTAAATGCAGTTCAAAATTGGTAACACAGGAATAACCAGGGGGCATTGCAGTGGAGGACAACTGGAATGAGAGGCTGACACAGAGAGTAGGGCCAAATCAGTAAGTAGTCGAAATGCAGTTCAAAATTGGCAACCGTAGTAAACAGGCGGCACAGCTTTGTTCAGTGGAGGAGAACAGCAAGGAGTGGCAGACACCGATAGTAGGCCCCAACCCAACTAGTAGGCCAAATGCAGTCTAACATTAACAACTACTTAACGAGCGCCTGAAAACGGAATTTCAGGACAGGAAACCAGGAGAACAGCAAGGAGTGTCAGACACCGATAGTAGGCCCCAAACCAACTAGTACGCCAAATGCAGTTGTTCCGTTTAACCACAATTTAATGAGAGCCTGAAGATAGAAGTTCAGGAAAGGCAACCTGGGGAACACCTTGGAGTGTAACACACCCTCTCGCTACACCCCATACCCAATTTGAAGGCCTAATGCAGCGTAGTTTCCAACAACTACTAAACGAGAGCCGGAAGATCGAAGCTCAGGAAAGGCAACCTGGGGAACACCTTGGAGTGTAACAAACCCTCTCTCTACACCCCATACCCAATTTGTAGGCCTAATGCAGCGTAGTTTCCGACAACTACTAAACGAGAGCATGAAGATCGAAGCTCAGGAAAGGCAACCTGGGGAACACCTTGGAGTGTAACACACCCTCTCTCTACACCCCATACCCAATTTGTAGGCCTAATGCAGCGTAGTTTCCGACAACTACTAAACGAGAGCCGGAATATCGAAGCTCAGGAAAGGCAACCTGGGGAACACCTTGGAGTGTAACACACCCTCTCTCTACGCCCCATACCCAATTTGTAGGCCTAATGCAGCGTAGTTTCCGACAACTACTAAACGAGAGCCGGAATATCGAAGCTCAGGAAAGGCAACCTGGGGAACACCTTGGAGTGTAACACACCCTCTCTCTACACCCCATACCCAATTTGAAGGCCTAATGCAGTGTAGTTTCCAAGAACTACTAAACGAGAGCCGGAAGATCGAAGCTCAGGAAAGGCAACCTGGGGAACACCTTGGAGTGTAACACACCCTCTCGCTACACCCCATACCCAATTTGAAGGCCTAATGCAGCGTAGTTTCCAACAACTACTAAACGAGAGCCGGAAGATCGAAGCTCAGGAAAGGCAACCTGGGGAACACCTTGGAGTGGAACACACCATCTCTCTACACCCCATACCCAATTTGAAGGCCTAATGCAGAGTAGTTTCCAAGAACTACTAAACGAGAGCCGGAAGATCGAAGCTCAGGAAAGGCAACCTGGGGAACACCTTGGAGTGTAACACAACGTCTCTCTACACGACGGAAGGGCTGATTCTTAGGAAGGAAGGCTGTTGGAAATAAGCATTGCGCGTCCGAGGGTGATTATATTCTTATTAGGTATATACTCACCCTCGGACGCGCCCTGCTTCTTTATTTGGAATGAATGTTTATTTGCAATGTGGTGTTGACTTTCTCTATTATTTTGGTAATTAATGATTTTATTATTTTCATTATTTTGCATCTTCTCGGCAATAATATAAAGAAGACGCGACAGGACAACACTCGGTGGATGCCATATGTGTGTTTTCAATTTAAAAAAACTTTCAGTTAACTACTTGCAGGAGAAAGTAATTGTAGCTGGTGGCCATTTTTAGTACTGTACCAGATTAGAGTTGTGTGTTTGTTTTTAATGTTAAAATGTCTGCATTTGATATCTCACCAGTATTTTCTTTTTTATAAGCAAAATACTTATTTTTATATTTTCTGATGTTGGTTCCAGGGGTACACGGCCAGCAGTGCCCTGGTCAGTGTAGTAGTAGTTGAAAGAATGGACCGCAGACAGGCATCGAAGGCCTAAAATAATAACACATGGCTGTAGGCAATTTTAAATTGGTTCCAGGGGTACACGGACAGCAGTGGTGTGGTCAGTGGAGGCCTAGTGGAAGGAGTGACCGCAGACAGGCATCGAAGGCCTAAAATAATAACACATGGCTGTAGGCAATTTTAAATTGGTTCCAGGGGTACACGGGCAGCAGTGACCTGGTCAGTGTAGTAGTAGTTGAAAGAATGGACCGCAGACAGGCATCGAAGGCCTAAAATAAAAAAATTGGGCTGGCTGTAGGCAATTTTAAATTGGTTCCAGGGGTACACGGGCAGCAGTGGTGTGGTCAGTGGAGGCCTAGTGGAAGGAGTGACCGCAGACAGGCATCGAAGGCCTAAAATAATAACACATGGCTGTAGGCAATTTTAAATTGGTTCCAGGGGTACACGGGCAGCAGTGACCTGGTCAGTGTAGTAGTAGTTGAAAAAATGGACCGCAGACAGGCATCGAATGCCTAAAATAATAACACATGGCTGTAGGCAATTTTAAATTGGTTACAGGGGTACACGGACAGCAGTGACCTGGTCAGTGTAGTAGTAGTTGAAAGAATGGACCGCAGACAGGCATCGAAGGCCTAAAATAAAAAAATTGGGCTGGCTGTAGGCAATTTTAAATTGGTTCCAGGGGTACACGGACAGCAGTGGTGTGGTCAGTGGAGGCCTAGTGGAAGGAGTGACCGCAGACAGGCATCGAAGGCCTAAAATAATAACACATGGCTGTAGGCAATTTTAAATTGGTTCCAGGGGTACACGGACAGCAGTGGTGTGGTCAGTGGAGGCCTAGTGGAAGGAGTGACCGCAGACAGGCATCGAAGGCCTAAAATAATAACACATGGCTGTAGGCAATTTTAAATTGGTTCCAGGGGTACACGGGCAGCAGTGACCTGGTCAGTGTAGTAGTAGTTGAAAGAATGGACCGCAGACAGGCATCGAAGGCCTAAAATAAAAAAATTGGGCTGGCTGTAGGCAATTTTAAATTGGTTCCAGGGGTACACGGGCAGCAGTGGTGTGGTCAGTGGAGGCCTAGTGGAAGGAGTGACCGCAGACAGGCATCGAAGGCCTAAAATAATAACACATGGCTGTAGGCAATTTTAAATTGGTTCCAGGGGTACACGGGCAGCAGTGACCTGGTCAGTGTAGTAGTAGTTGAAAAAATGGACCGCAGACAGGCATCGAATGCCTAAAATAATAACACATGGCTGTAGGCAATTTTAAATTGGTTACAGGGGTACACGGACAGCAGTGACCTGGTCAGTGTAGTAGTAGTTGAAAGAATGGACCGCAGACAGGCATCGAAGGCCTAAAATAAAAAAATTGGGCTGGCTGTAGGCAATTTTAAATTGGTTCCAGGGGTACACGGACAGCAGTGGTGTGGTCAGTGGAGGCCTAGTGGAAGGAGTGACCGCAGACAGGCATCGAAGGCCTAAAATAATAACACATGGCTGTAGGCAATTTTAAATTGGTTCCAGGGGTACACGGACAGCAGTGGTGTGGTCAGTGGAGGCCTAGTGGAAGGAGTGACCGCAGACAGGCATCGAAGGCCTAAAATAATAACACATGGCTGTAGGCAATTTTAAATTGGTTCCAGGGGTACACGGACAGCAGTGACCTGGTCAGTGTAGTAGTAGTTGAAAGAATGGACCGCAGACAGGCATCGAAGGCCTAAAATAAAAAAATTGGGCTGGCTGTAGGCAATTTTAAATTGGTTCCAGGGGTACACGGGCAGCAGTGGTGTGGTCAGTGGAGGCCTAGTGGAAGGAGTGACCGCAGACAGGCATCGAAGGCCTAAAATAATAACACATGGCTGTAGGCAATTTTAAATTGGTTCCAGGGGTACACGGACAGCAGTGACCTGGTCAGTGTAGTAGTAGTTGAAAAAATGGACCGCAGACAGGCATCGAATGCCTAAAATAATAACACATGGCTGTAGGCAATTTTAAATTGGTTACAGGGGTACACGGACAGCAGTGACCTGGTCAGTGTAGTAGTAGTTGAAAGAATGGACCGCAGACAGGCATCGAAGGCCTAAAATAAAAAAATTGGGCTGGCTGTAGGCAATTTTAAATTGGTTCCAGGGGTACACGGACAGCAGTGGTGTGGTCAGTGGAGGCCTAGTGGAAGGAGTGACCGCAGACAGGCATCGAAGGCCTAAAATAATAACACATGGCTGTAGGCAATTTTAAATTGGTTCCAGGGGTACACGGACAGCAGTGGTGTGGTCAGTGGAGGCCTAGTGGAAGGAGTGACCGCAGACAGGCATCGAAGGCCTAAAATAATAACACATGGCTGTAGGCAATTTTAAATTGGTTCCAGGGGTACACGGACAGCAGTGACCTGGTCAGTGTAGTAGTAGTTGAAAGAATGGACCGCAGACAGGCATCGAAGGCCTAAAATAAAAAAATTGGGCTGGCTGTAGGCAATTTTAAATTGGTTCCAGGGGTACACGGGCAGCAGTGGTGTGGTCAGTGGAGGCCTAGTGGAAGGAGTGACCGCAGACAGGCATCGAAGGCCTAAAATAATAACACATGGCTGTAGGCAATTTTAAATTGGTTCCAGGGGTACACGGACAGCAGTGGTGTGGTCAGTGGAGGCCTAGTGGAAGGAGTGACCGCAGACAGGCATCGAAGGCCTAAAATAATAACACATGGCTGTAGGCAATTTTAAATTGGTTCCAGGGGTACACGGACAGCAGTGACCTGGTCAGTGTAGTAGTAGTTGAAAGAATGGACCGCAGACAGGCATCGAAGGCCTAAAATAAAAAAATTGGGCTGGCTGTAGGCAATTTTAAATTGGTTCCAGGGGTACACGGACAGCAGTGGTGTGGTCAGTGGAGGCCTAGTGGAAGGAGTGACCGCAGACAGGCATCGAAGGCCTAAAATAATAACACATGGCTGTAGGCAATTTTAAATTGGTTCCAGGGGTACACGGACAGCAGTGGTGTGGTCAGTGGAGGCCTAGTGGAAGGAGTGACCGCAGACAGGCATCGAAGGCCTAAAATAATAACACATGGCTGTAGGCAATTTTAAATTGGTTCCAGGGGTACACGGGCAGCAGTGACCTGGTCAGTGTAGTAGTAGTTGAAAGAATGGACCGCAGACAGGCTTAGAAGGCCTAACATAACAAACTTGGGCTGGCTGTAGGCACTTTTAAATTGGTTCCAGGGGTACACGGGCAGCAGTGGTCTGGTCAGTGGAAGTCTAGTGGAAGGAGTGACCGCAGACAGGCTTCCAAGGCCTAACATAACAAACTTGGGCTGGCTGTAGGCACTTTTAAATTGGTTCCAGGGGTACACGGGCAGCAGTGGTCTGGTCAGTGGAAGTCTAGTGGAAGGAGTGACCGCAGACAGGCTTCCAAGGCCTAACATAACAAACTTGGGCTGGCTGTAGGCACTTTTAAATTGGTTCCAGGGGTACACGGGCAGCAGTGGTCTGGTCAGTGGAAGTCTAGTGGAAGGAGTGACCGCAGACAGGCTTCCAAGGCCTAACATAACAAACTTGGGCTGGCTGTAGGCACTTTTAAATTGGTTCCAGGGGTACACGGGCAGCAGTGGTCTGGTCAGTGGAAGTCTAGTGGAAGGAGTGACCGCAGACAGGCTTCCAAGGCCTAACATAACAAACTTGGGCTGGCTGTAGGCACTTTTAAATTGGTTCCAGGGGTACACGGGCAGCAGTGGTCTGGTCAGTGGAAGTCTAGTGGAAGGAGTGACCGCAGACAGGCTTCGAAGGCCTAACATAACAAAATTGGGCTGGCTGTAGGCACTTTACATTGGTTCCAGGGGTACATGGGCAGCAGTGTATGGTCAGTGGAAGTCTAGTGGAAGGAGTGACGGCAGACAGTCTTCGAAGGCCTAACATAACAAAATTGGGCTGACTGTAGGCACTTTTAAATTGGTTCCAGGGTAACACGGCCAGCAGTGGCCTGGTCAGTGTAGTAGTTGTAGAAAGAAGGGACCGCAGACAGGCTTCGAAGGCCTAACATAACAAAAATGTCAAAACAATGGTATTGTCAGTGCCAGGCATTGAAGGATGTCAGCGGCTAGACTACACATTGGTGAAGCTGTGAGAGATAATTTTGCTAGTGGTAGAGCACTGTTTGAGCTGGGGGGGGGAACTGTCTTGTGGCCGGCGGTACAGGCACAGGGCCCCTCATATTACAACGGTGTGTCTGACGTTGGGTGCGCACCACCACCGCCAGAGACACTTTATTGTACTATGAGGGACCCAGTGGCAGTGCCGTCGACCAAAAGCGGCCACACCCACCTCTTCAGACAAACAGCACTCTCAAGGGTCCAAGCGCAAAGTGGCGATAGCACGGCCCCGTGTGGGGAGTTTGGCCATTTCGTGAGGTGGAAACATGTCGTATGCTGGACAATCAGGTGAAGAAAATTACGAGATTGGAAAAGTCATTCAGAATAGTCCACAGGCAAGACCTTTTCATAGGAAAGCTAGGTGTCAGCCGGGCAGGGTGGGGCAAAAGATTTTGAAATCCAGTTGTGGTTCATTTTAATGAAGGTTAGATCATCTACATTTTGGGTAGCCAGACGAGTCCTTTTTTCTGTTAGTATTGAACCTGCAGCACTGAATACTCTTTCTGATAGGACACTAGCTGCCGGGCAAGCAAGCTCCTGCAATGCATATTCTGCCAATTCTGGCCAGGTGTCTAATTTGGATGCCCAGTAATCAAATGGGAATGACGGTTGAGGGAGAACGTCGATAAGGGATGAAAAATAGTTTGTAACCATACTGGACAAATGTTGTCTCCTGTCACTTTGAATTGATGCTGCAGTACCTGTCCTGTCTGCGGTCATAGAAAAATCACTCCACAACCTGGTCAGAAAACCCCTCTGTCCAACGCCACTTCTGATTTCTGCCCCTCTAACACCTCTGGTCTGCTGGCCCCTGGAGCTCGTGTGAGAACGATCACGGGCGCTGTGTGCAGGGAATGCCAGAAGCAAACGGTCAACAAGAGTTGATTGTTTTGTTGCTAATATTAGTTCCAAGTTCTCATGTGGCATAATATTTTGCAATTTGCCTTTATAGCGAGGATCAAGGAGGCAGGCCAACCAGTAATCGTCATCGTTCATCATTTTTGTAATGCGTGTGTCCCTTTTGAGGATACGCAAGGCATAATCCGCCATGTGGGCCAAAGTTCCCGTTGTCAAATCTGCGGTTGTGCTTGGTTGAGGGGCAGTTGCAGGCAAATCTACGTCACTTGTGTCCCTCAAAAAACCAGAACCCGGCCTTGCCACGCCACCAATTTCCCGTGCCCCCGGGAAAGCTTCCTCATTAAAAATATACTCATCCCCATCATCCTCCTCATCCTCCACCTCCTCTTCGCCCGGTACCTCGTCATGTACACTGCCCTGACCAGACAATCGCTGACTGTCATCAAGGCTTTCCTCTTCCTCTGGTGCAGACGCCTGATCCTTTATGTGCGTCAAACTTTGCATCAGCAGACGCATTAGGGGGATGCTCATGCTTATTATGGCGTTGTCTGCACTAACCAGCCGTGTGCATTCCTCAAAACACTGAAGGACTTGACACATGTCTTGAATCTTCGACCACTGCACACCTGACAACTCCATGTCTGCCATCCTACTGCCTGCCCGTGTATGTGTATCCTCCCACAAAAACATAACAGCCCGCCTCTGTTCGCACAGTCTCTGAAGCATGTGCAGTGTTGAGTTCCACCTTGTTGCAACGTCTATGATTAGGCGATGCTGGGGAAGGTTCAAAGAACGCTGATAGGTCTGCATACGGCTGGAGTGTACAGGCGAACGGCGGATATGTGCGCAAAGTCCACGCACTTTGAGGAGCAGGTCGGATAACCCCGGATAACTTTTCAGGAAGCACTGCACCACCAGGTTTAAGGTGTGAGCCAGGCAAGGAATGTGTTTCAGTTGGGAAAGGGAGATGGCAGCCATGAAATTCCTTCCGTTATCACTCACTACCTTGCCTGCCTCAAGATCTACAGTGCCCAGCCACGACTGCGTTTCTTGCTGCAAGAACTCGGACAGAACTTCCGCGGTGTGTCTATTGTCGCCCAAACACTTCATAGCCAATACAGCCTGCTGACGTATGCCAGTAGCTGCCCCATAATGGGAGACCTGGTGTGCAACAGTGGCAGGTGCGGATGGAGTGTTTGTGCGACTGCGGTCTGTGGACGAGCTCTTGCTTCTGCAGGAGGACGAGGAGGAGGAGGAGGAGGGGGTGCGAACGGCTACAGACAACTGTTTACTAGACCGTGGGCTAGGCAGAACTGTCCCAAACTTGCTTTCCCCTGTGGACCCTGAATCCACCACATTTACCCAGTGTGCCGTGATGGACACGTAACGTCCCTGGCCATGCCTACTGGTCCATGCATCTGTTGTCAGGTGCACCTTTGTGCTCACAGATTGCCTGAGTGCATGGACGATGCGCTCTTTAACATGCTGGTGGAGGGCTGGGATGGCTTTTCTGGAAAAAAAGTGTCGACTGGGTAGCTCGTAGCGTGGTACAGCGTAGTCCATCAGGTCTTTGAAAGCTTCGCTTTCAACTAACCGGTAGGGCATCATCTCTAACGAGATTAGTCTAGCTATGTGGGCGTTCAAACCCTGTGTACGCGGATGCGAGGCTAAGTATTTCCTTTTTCTAACCATAGTCTCATGTAGGGTGAGCTGGACTGGAGAGCTGGAGATCGTGGAACTAGCGGGGGTGCCGGTGGACATGGCAGACTGAGAGACGGTGGGAGATGGTATTGTTGCCGCCGGTGCCCTAGATGCAGTGTTTCCTACTACGAAACTGGTGATTCCCTGACCCTGACTGCTTTGGCCTGGCAAAGATACCTGCACAGATACAGCAGGTGGTGCGCTAAATGGTGGTCCTACACTGCCGGAAGGGATGTTGCGTTGATGACTAGCTTCATTGGCCGAGGGTGCAACAACCTTAAGGGACGTTTGGTAGTTAGTCCAAGCTTTCAAATGCATGGTGGTTAAATGTCTATGCATGCAACTAGTATTGAGACTTTTCAGATTCTGACCTCTGCTTAAGGAAGTAGAACATTTTTGACAGATGACTTTGCGCTGATCAATTGGATGTTGTTTAAAAAAATGCCAGACTGCACTCTTTCTAGCATCGGATACCTTTTCAGGCATTGCAGACTGAGCTTTAACCGGATGGCCACGCTGTCCTCCACCAGGTTTTGGCTTTGCCACGCGTTTTGGGCAAGATACGGGCCCGGCAGATGGAACCTGTGGCGATGTTGATGCCTGCTGCGGCCCCTCCTCCTCCTCTGCTTCAGAACTGCTGCCGCCTGCACCCTGTTCCCCCAATGGCTGCCAATCGGGGTCAAGAACTGGGTCATCTAATAACTCTTCTTGTACCTCCTGCGCAACTTCGTCTGTGTCACCGTGTCGTTCGGTGGTATAGCGTTCGTGATGGGGCAACATAGTCTCATCAGGGTCTGATTCTTGATCAGCACCCTGCGAGGGCAATGTTGTGGTCTGAGTCAAAGGACCAGCATAGTAGTCTGGCTGTGGCTGTGCGTCAGTGCACTCCATGTCAGATTCAATTTGTAATGGGCATGGACTGTTAACTGCTTCACTTTCTAAGCCAGGGACGGTATGTGTAAAGAGCTCCATGGAGTAACCCGTTGTGTCGCCTGCTGCATTCTTCTCTGTTGTTGTTTTTGCTGAAGAGGACAAGGAAGTGACTTGTCCCTGACCGTGAACATCCACTAACGACGCGCTGCTTTTACTTTTACCAGTTTCACGAGATGAGGCAAAAGAGCTAGAGGCTGAGTCAGCAAGATAAGCCAAAACTTGCTCTTGCTGCTCCGGCTTTAAAAGCGGTTTTCCTAATCCCAGAAAAGGGAGCGTTCGAGGCCTTGTGTAGCCGGACGACGAACCTGGCTCCACAGCTCCAGACTTAGGTGCAATATTTTTTCCCCCACGACCACCTGATGCTCCACCACTACCACTACCCTCATTACCAGCTGACAATGAACGCCCCCGGCCACGACCTCTTCCACTAGACTTCCTCATTGTTTTAAAAACGTAACCAAACTAACGTTATTTGTTGCAGTCACACAACTTACACGGTGAGCTATAACTTCAGTATGATTTAGCTACCCCTTTACAGGTTGGTGAGACCACAGCGAAAATCAGGCCCAATGTTACACACTCTTTTTTTGGTGGCTGCAAATTAGAGAGATGCCCCACACGCAGGACTGTCACTGAAGCACAAATGTTAATATTAATGTCACACTATTATTTTTTTTTTATTTTTATTTTTTTCAGGAACACTTTAGAAACCCCCCAAAAAAAAAAAAATAGATTTTTGCAGGGAGAATTTAGAAAACAAATGTAACAAACTATATGCTTTCTATGGGCCACTGAGTGAGAGATGACGCACACAGGAATCAGGAGTGGCACACAAGCCCAGAGGCCAATATTTTTCTACCAATGATTGATGGAGTTATTTTCTCTGGTAGATTTTGGAACCCAAATCAAGGAAAAAAAATGTAGGCTTTCTATGGACCACAATTGGAGAGAGAGAGAGAGAGAGATGGCACACCCAGGAGTCAAGACTGGCACACAAGCAGAAAGGCCAATATTAATCTCCCACTGTTTTTTTTTTTTTTTTTTTTTTTTTTTTTTTTTCAGGGAGACTTTAGAAAAAAAAATTATAAAAAAAATATGATTTTATCAGGAAGAATTTAGAAACCAAATAAAATAAAATGATTTTTTCAGGGAGAATTTATAAAACAAATAAAAACAAAAATAGGCGTTCTATGGCCCACTGACTGAGAGATGACGCACACAGGAGTCAGGAGTGGCACACAAACCCAGAGGCCAATATTTTTCTACCAATGATTGATGTAGTTATTTTCTCTGGTAGATTTTAGAACCCAAATCAAGGAAAAAAAATATAGGCTTTCTATGGACCACAATTGGAGAGAGAGAGAGAGAGAGAGAGAGAGAGAGAGAGAGAGAGAGAGAGAGATGGCACACCCAGGAGTCAAGACTGGCACACAAGCAGAAAGGCCAATATTAATCTCCCACTGTTTTTTTTGGTTGTTTTTTTTTTTTTTTTTTTCAGGGAGACTTTAGAAAAAAAAATAATAAAAAAAATATGATTTTATCAGGAAGAATTTAGAAACCAAATAAAATAAAATGATTTTTTCAGGGAGAATTTATAAAACAAATAAAACCAAAAATAGGCGTTCTATGGCCCACTGACTGAGAGATGACGCACCCAGGAGTCAAGACTGGCACACAAGCAGAAAGGCCAATATTAATCTCCCACTGTTTTTTTTGGTTGTTTTTTTTTTTTTTTTTTCAGGGAGACTTTAGAAAAAAAAATAATAAAAAAAATATGATTTTATCAGGAAGAATTTAGAAACCAAATAAAATAAAATGATTTTTTCAGGGAGAATTTATAAAACAAATAAAACCAAAAATAGGCGTTCTATGGCCCACTGACTGAGAGATGACGCACCCAGGAGTCAAGACTGGCACACAAGCAGAAAGGCCAATATTAATCTCCCACTGTTTTTTTTTTTTTTTTTCAGGGAGACTTTAGAAAAAAAAATAATAAAAAAAATATGATTTTATCAGGAAGAATTTAGAAACCAAATAAAATAAAATGATTTTTTCAGGGAGAATTTAGAAAACAAATAAAACCAAAAATAGGCGTTCTATGGCCCACTGACTGAGAGATGACGCACACAGGAGTCAGGAGTGGCACACAAACCCAGAGGCCAATATTTTTCTACCAATGATTGATGTAGTTATTTTCTCTGGTAGATTTTAGAACCCAAATCAAGGAAAAAAAATATAGGCTTTCTATGGACCACAATTGGAGAGAGAGAGAGAGAGAGAGAGAGAGAGAGAGAGATGGCACACCCAGGAGTCAAGACTGGCACACAAGCAGAAAGGCCAATATTAATCTCCCACTGTTTTTTTGGTTGTTTTTTTTTTTTTTTTTTCAGGGAGACTTTAGAAATAAAAATAATAAAAAAAATATGATTTTATCAGGAAGAATTTAGAAACCAAATAAAATAAAATGATTTTTTCAGGGAGAATTTAGAAAACAAATAAAACCAAAAATATGCGTTCTATGGCCCACTGACTGAGAGAGAGAGAGAGATGGAACGCTTAGTACTGGCACACAAGCCCAAAGGGCAATATTAATCTCCCTTTTTTTTTCCAGGGAGAATTTCTGAAACCCCAAAAAAAAATAAAATAGGCTTTCTATGGCCCACTATTTGTGAGAGAGATGGGACGCTCAGGACTGGCACAGATGGCACGCTCAGGACTGGCACAGAAGCCCAGAGGCCAATATTAATCTCCCTTTTTTTCTGGGAGAATTTATAAAACCAAAAAAATATTTAAATAGGCTTTCTATGGCCCACTATTTGTGAGAGAGATGGCACGCTCAGGACTGGCACAGATGGCACGCTCACAACTGGCACACAAGCCCAGAGGCCAATATTAATCTCCCTTTTTTCAGGGAGAATTTCTAAAACCCAAAAAAAAAATAAAATAGGCTTTCTATGGCCCACTATTTGTGAGAGAGATGGGACGCTCAGGACTGGCACAGATGGCACGCTCAGGACTGGCACAGAAGCCCAGAGGCCAATATTAATCTCCCTTTTTTTCTGGGAGAATTTATAAAACCAAAAAAATATTTAAATAGGCTTTCTATGGCCCACTATTTGTGAGAGAGATGGCACGCTCAGGACTGGCACAGATGGCACGCTCACAACTGGCACACAAGCCCAGAGGCCAATATTAATCTCCCTTTTTTCAGGGAAAATTGATAAAACAAAAAAAAAAATTAAATAGGCTTTCTATGGCCCACTATTTGTGAGAGAGATGGCACGCTCAGGGCTGGCTGGCACAGATGGCACGCTCAGGACTGGCACACAAGCCCAGAGGCCAATATTAATCTCCCTTTTTTTCTGGGAGAATTTATAAAACCAAAAAAATATTTAAATAGGCTTTCTATGGCCCACTATTTGTGAGAGAGATGGCACGCTCAGGACTGGCACAGATGGCACGCTCACAACTGGCACACAAGCCCAGAGGCCAATATTAATCTCCCTTTTTTCAGGGAAAATTGATAAAACAAAAAAAAAAATTAAATAGGCTTTCTATGGCCCACTATTTGTGAGAGAGATGGCACGCTCAGGGCTGGCTGGCACAGATGGCACGCTCAGGACTGGCACACAAGCCCAGAGGCCAATATTAATCTCCCTTTTTTTCTGGGAGAATTTATAAAACCAAAAAAATATTTAAATAGGCTTTCTATGGCCCACTATTTGTGAGAGAGATGGCACGCTCAGGACTGGCACAGATGGCACGCTCACAACTGGCACACAAGCCCAGAGGCCAATATTAATCTCCCTTTTTTCAGGGAAAATTGATAAAACAAAAAAAAAAATTAAATAGGCTTTCTATGGCCCACTATTTGTGAGAGAGATGGCACGCTCAGGGCTGGCTGGCACAGATGGCACGCTCAGGACTGGCACACAAGCCCAGAGGCCAATATTAATCTCCCTTTTTTTCTGGGAGAATTTATAAAACCAAAAAAATATTTAAATAGGCTTTCTATGGCCCACTATTTGTGAGAGAGATGGCACGCTCAGGACTGGCACAGATGGCACGCTCACAACTGGCACACAAGCCCAGAGGCCAATATTAATCTCCCTTTTTTCAGGGAAAATTTATAAAACAAAAAAAAAAATTAAATAGGCTTTCTATGGCCCACTATTTGTGAGAGAGATGGCACGCTCAGGGCTGGCACAGATGGCACGCTCAGGACTGGCACACAAGCCCAGAGGCCAATATTAATCTCCCTTTTTTTCAGGGAGAATTTATAAAACCAAAAAAAAAAATAAATAGGCTTTCTATGGCCCACTATTTGTGAGAGAGATGGCACACTCAGGACTGGCACACAAGCCCAAAGGCCAATATTAATCTCCCACTGTATTTTTATCAGGGAGAATTTATACACCCCACAAAAAAAAATACAGAAAAATGAAAAGGCTTTCTATGGCCCACTATGTGAGAGAGATGGCACACACAGGGATGGCACTCTAGCAGAAATGCCAAATTGCCAATCTTAATCTCCCACCAAAAAAAAAAAAAAAAAAAAAACAGGGAATGTCCTACAATTACTATCTCCCTGCCTGCAGTAATCTCAGCCAGGTATGGCAGGCAGCTACTATCTCCCTGCCTGCAGTAATCTCAGCCAGGTATGGCAGGCAGCAATAAGGAGTGGACTGATGCACAAATGAAATAAAAAGTGTGGACAAACAAAAAAGATAGCTGTGCAGAAAGGAAGGAACAAGAGGATTTGTGCTTTGAAAAAAGCAGTTGGTTTGCACAGCGGCGTACACACAGCAATGCAGCTATCAGGGAGCCTTCTAGGGCAGCCCAATGAGCTACAGCGCTGAGGGGAAAAAAAAAAAAAAAAAAACTTCCACTGTCCCTGCACACCGAGGGTGGTGTTGGACAGTGCAAATCGCTGCAGCACAAGCGGTTTTGTGGTTAATGGACCCTGCCTAACGCTATCCCTGCTTCTGACAAAGCGGCAGCAACCTCTCCCTAAGCTCAGATCAGCAGCAGTAAGATGGCGGTCGGCGGGAACGCCTCTTTATAGCCCCTGTGACGTCGCAGACAGCAAGCCAATCACTGCAATGCCCTTCTCTAAGATGGTGGGGACCAGGACCTATGTCATCACGCTGCCCACACTCTGCGTTTACCTTCATTGGCTGAGAAATGGCGCTTTTCGCGTCATTGAAACGCGACTTTGGCGCGAAAGTCGCGTACCGCATGGCCGACCCCGCACAGGGGTCGGATCGGGTTTCATGAAACCCCGACTTAGCCAAAAGTCGGCGACTTTTGAAAATGTTCGACCCGTTTCGCTCAACCCTAGTAGGCAGAATTGTCCGTCTAAAGACTCGATCTGGTAGTCAGTAGCTTTCCTGCCTGCTGTTGTCACAGTACCTGCACACGTCTTTAAGGAGTAGGGAGTGCTTGGCCCTTTGATGTTGAATAGGTCAAAGAACGTTGATCTAGCCAAGGATCGATTACTTTGGTCATCTAAGATAGCATACAGTCTTACAGCTTGGTCTCTATGGCCCTTCGGGTATACTTTGACGAGGCATATTTTTGAACAGGACCTACTGTCTATTGTCCCTTTGCAGACCTCGGTGCATTGTGAAGTGATCTCTGGCGTAGCTGCATCAGTGCTCCTTTCCTCCCCGCCATGCTCACTGTCAGCTGGCGTGTTTTGTGTACTCCATGGAGCTGGGCCAGGGTGTAGAGCGGTGTTATGATCTGTGGTGCCACATTCTGTGCATTTTACACTGACCTTGCAATCCTTGGCGAGATGAGCTGTGGACGAGCAGCACTTGTAGCAGATACCGTTTTCTTTCAGGAAGCTTCTGCGATCTGGTATAGATTTTCCTCTGAAGGCTCTGCATTTCAGGAGAGGATGAGGCTTCTGATGAAGTGGGCACTGCTTGTCAGGGTCCTGCACCTTTGTCTCTGAGTGGGAGCAGCCAGCAGACCTGTAATTAGAACCTGGAGAAGAAACATAAGTCTTGTGTACTTCCACAGATGTTCTGCGTGGATTTGCAGGTGGTGATGGTGTGGCATATGGTATTGCAAAGTCAAAGCTGGGATCGTTTCTAATTCTTGCTTGTTGGTGTATGAAGTCTACAAAAACGGAGAAGGGAGGGAATGGAACGCTGTGTTTGTATTTGTACGTGGAACCATGTGTGAGCCACCTCTCCTGTAGATTGTAGGGCAACTTCTGGACTATAGGGCTAACACCTCTGGCTGTGTCGAGAAATGCAAGTCCCTGTAGGTCGTCCTCGTATTTGGCAACTTGGACTTCCTTTAGCAAGTCGCTTAGCTCTCTAAGTTTCTGGAGACCTTTGTTAGATATTTTAGGAAAGTCATCGATTCTTTTGAACAAGGCTCTTTCTATTACTTCTGCTGAGCCGTAACACTCATCCAGCCTTTTCCAGATCTCTTTGAGGCCAGTCTCAGGGCGGTTTATATTAATGTCTCTGATCCTTACTGCGTGTTTGACTGACTCTTCTCCCAGGTATTTGACTAACAGGTCTATCTCTTCCCTGTGTTGTAGCCCCAAGTCTCTAATGACATTTTGGAAGGAAGCTTTCCAAGCTCTGTAACCTTCAGCTCGGTCAGTGAATTTCATGAGTCCCTTGGCAACCAGTTCACGTCGTGTGAAGAACTTGGCAAATTCTGTCGTGAACCGGTTGTCAGCAGAGTATACTGGTGATGGGTCGCCCTGATAGTGATGTGAGGTGCGTTCGTACCTGTTAGTGTCCTCATGGTGGCGCCAGCCAGTGTCGTATTGCTTCGGCCTGATGTACGGTGCGTCAGCAGGGTGATCCACGTTGGTTACCTGATGAGGGGCAAGGTAGTCATTAGCAGAGTTGTTTTGCCTCACATTTTCGAGTTTGTTTCTGTCCTGAGCCTCGTGACGACTCTCGCTCACTTCGCTGGAGGTGTCGTATTCTGGTTTTGGTACTGGTTCAGGGTTATAGTTTGGATCAGGAAGGTCATTAACATACTGAGATGTGCGTTGTGGTGAGTCTTGCAGTGGAAACTCCAGACTCGACGTACTGCTTTGGCTATGCAGCTTGGGATTTTGCGCGGCTTCTAGCGATTCTGCTTCGTCGAGGGCTGCGGCAGCTTCCCTTTTTGCTGCTAGGCTTTCTAAGGCGGCATCCACACGTGCCTTCTCTAACTGCGACCTTCTCTTTTGATCGGCTCTCTCTAAGCGCGACCTTCTCTCTTGATCGGCTCTCTCTTCATCTATGCGTGCTTTTTCTAATTTAAGTTGCATCTCTTGGTCAGCAAAGCTCGCTCGTATTTTGGCAGCTTCAGCATTTGCGCGGGCAATGGCGACAGCGCTGCTGATGGATGTTGTCTTTGAGGAGACGGAAGTAACAGATCTTGTCCTATGCGATTTGTGAGACATGGTGTCTTGGGAAAGTGCTTGGCTGTGCAGAGATTGCTGTAGCTGTATTTAGTCTCTGAGTAGCCGGTGACTTGAATCCCACTAGTTGGATGGCTGCCGTTTCACTGTTCTGTCCTCACTAGCTGAGGCAGGCTCATACGTAGCTATACAGTCAGCTAAACCGCTATACCGGGGTCCAATAAGGAGACTGTGGTTGAGTCTGTGCTTTATTAAACGTAGTGGTATATTGATGCGGTGAAACTGTGAACAATGATATACATAGAATCAGTGCATGACATAGAACAGATACATAATACACATGATATACATTATGCATAACATTTAGAAAGCTAGTGACTAAACTGGGAGTACAACTGGTTAAACTAAGCTAATATAGAGCAGGAATATCTATAGGAAGCATAAAGACATACCGGCAATGCAATCGCAAGGGGGATGAAGTGAAGCGTCTTTCCTTGAAGGCAAACTGAAGAAAATGAAAGGAAAAATGGAGGGAAATGGAGGCTGAGCTACCATAATGCATTGCAAAGGAGGAGGAGAATCAGACATGGATAATACAAAAACAAGATTGAACTGCCAACATAACTCTGACCGCTAGAGGGAGCCAAAGCATCACAGATGAATAAAGGCATGAATATATCAATACTGTATACTGAGGAAACTGCAATTATGCAAGCAAATAATCAGGGTAACAATATTAGATGGCGGAGACAGAACATAGATAGATGATAGATAGATATTAGATAGATAGATATTACATAGATAGATATTAGATAGATATGGGATAGATATGGGATAGATAGATAGATAGATAGATAGATAGATAGATATTAGATAGATAGATAGATAGATATTAGATAGATAGATAGATTTTAGATAGATAGATATTAGATAGATAGATAGATAGATATTAGATGATAGATAGATAGATAGATAGATAGATAGATAGATAGATAGATAGATAGATAGATAGATAGATATTACATAGATAGATATTAGATAGATATGGGATAGATATGGGATAGATATGGGATAGATAGATAGATAGATAGATAGATAGATATTAGATAGATAGATAGATATTAGATAGATAGATATTAGATAGATAGATAGATAATAGATAGATAGATAGATATTAGATAGATAGATATGACATAGATAGATATTAGATAGATATGGGATAGATATGGGATAGATAGATAGATAGATAGATAGATAGATAGATAGATAGATAGATAGATATTAGATAGATAGATAGATATTAGATAGATAGATAGATATTAGATAGATAGATATTAGATAGATAGATAGATAGATAAATATTAGATAGATAGATAGATAGATAGATATTAGATAGATAGATAGATATTAGATAGATATAAGATAGATAGATAGATATTAGATAGATAGATAGATAGATAGATAGATAGATAGATAGATATTAGATAGATATTACATAGATAGATATTAGATAGATATGGGATAGATAGATACATACAGATATATCTATATATCTATTTCCATAGATATGTCCATATCCATGTTTCTAAACCCCTTCACCCCTGGAGCTTTTTTTGTTTATCGCTCCCCTTCTTTCCAGAGCCATAATGTTTTCGTCAATATGGCCATGTGAGGGCTTATTTTTTGCGGGACAAGTTCTACTTTTGAACGACACCATTGGTTTTACCATGTCGTGTAACAGAAAATGTGAAAAAAATTCAAAGTATGATGAAATTGCTAAAAAGTGCAATCCCACACTTGTTTTTTGCTTGGCTTATTGCTAGGTTCACTAAATGCTAAGACTGTGTGCACACGTTGTGGATTTGATTGTAGATCTGCAGCTTTTTTTGCCGCACAGAATTGCATTAAATCCACAGTGTTGTGCACAACCAATGTAAGTCTATGGGAGCCGCAGACTTGTTGTGCACATGCTGCGGAAAAGGCCGCACCGAAACGCAGCTTTTTTTTTTCTCCGCAGCATGTCACTTCTTTTGTGCCGAACTGCAGCGTTTCTGCACGCTTACGCCGGAATCACACTACAGCGAGATACGGCCGAGTCTCGCAGGTTAAAACCAAGCTCTGGCACCGGCACTCCGGAGCGGAGCGTGCGGCCGCACAGCAATACATGGAGCTGCACGCTCCGCTCCGGAGTACCGGTGCCAGAGCTTGTGTTTAACCTGCGAGACTCGGCCGTATCTCGCTGTACTGTGACTCCGGCCTTACACTTTCATTGAGATGTAACAAATATCTGCAGTTTTGCTGCGGATGTGGGTCCGAGAAACGCTGCAGTTCCGGAGGAGGGAAGTGTGTGGGCGGTGACCAGGGCCGGACTGGCCATCGGGCACTGGCAAATGCCAGAAGGGCCGGTGCCAGTAGTGGGCCGCTGCACTCTTTCCCCCCTACTCCCGCCAGTGCCGCCGCCGCATTCAACTATACCGGCGTCTATGACGCCGGTATAGTTCAATGCAATGATGGAGGAGAGAGCGTCCGCTGACGCTCCCTCTCCAATCATTCCCCGCTCTGCCTCTGACACTGCGGGTGCGCGATGACGTCATATCATTGCACACCTGCTGTGTCCCGGGCAGACTGCAGCCGCCGAGACAGGAGCAGCGCAGGCAAGAGGAAAGGTGAGGAGAGTGTGGAGCCATTATCGGGGGGATGAGATGTGGGTTGTGCTGTATATACCACTGTGTGGGCTGTGCTGTGTATATACCACTGTGTGGGCTGTGCTGTGTATATTCCACTGTGTGGTCTGTGCTGTGTATGTACCACTGTGTGGGCTGTGCTGTGTATATACCACTGTGTGGGCTGTGCTGTGTATATACCACTGTGTGGGCTGTGCTGTGTATATACCACTGTGTGGGCTGTGCTGTGTATATACCACTGTGTGGGCTGTGCTGTGTATATACCACTGTGTGGGTTGTGCTGTATGTACCACTGTGTGGGCTGTGCTGTGTATGTACCACTGTGTGGGCTGTGCTGTGTATGTACCACTGTGTGGGCTGTGCTGTGTATATACCACTGTGTGGGCTGTGCTGTATATACTACTACGCGTGTTGTGCTGTATATACAACGACCCGGGCTGTGCTGTATACTACTACACGGGCTGTGCTGTATACTACTACGCGGGCTGTGCTATATTATGTAGGCTGTGCTATATACTATGCAAGTTGTGCTATATTATATGCGGGCTTTGATATATACTATGGGAGGTATATTATATTCTATGGGGGAGGCCGTGTTATATACTATGTGGCTGTGTTATATACTATTGCGGGGTTATATTCTATTCTATGGGGGAGGCTGTCTTATATACTATGGGGGGTATATTATATTCTATGGGGGAGGCTGTCTTATATACTATGGGGGCTACATTATATTCAATGTGGGCTACATTATATATTATGGGAAGGTGGGCTGCATTATATTCTATGGGGGGCTGTATTAGATTTTATGAGGGATGATTGCATCATAATCTTTGATGGGGCTGCATTATATTCTATGGGGAGGTGGGCTGCATTCTATTCTATTCGGGGCTACATTATATTCTATGGGGGGCTGTATTATATTTATATTCTATGAGGGGTGATTGCATCATACTCTATGGGGGGCTGCATTATATTATTTGGGGGGTTACATTATACTCTGGGGTGGCTGCATTATACTCAGCAAATTCAGATGTAAGGCCGGCGTCACACTTGCGAGTTTTACGGATGTAAGAGCACAGAAACTACGTCCCCAGGAGGAAGCTGTCGCGAAACGCGCGTCGGGGTTTGTGGAAAGCGGCGTGCCATGTGCGGCTGGAAGCGATTAGCACTTCACATTTAGGTAATATGTATATTTGTGGGTCTTGGTGTACCCATTATTCAGGCATGCATTAATGTATGCAGGTGACTGATCACACGGCATTTCAAACCTATCTGGGACTGGTTAATGGGCGCACTGTTTATTTATGTATTTATTAGTGGCTATATCGCTCTAATTTTAGTTCTGAGTACCGTCTGTTAGCCTGTTCATAGTAATATATGGAAATCCTTGATATAGAGTGTACTTACCTTATGCGGTGTTGAAATCAGGGCGTGCAGCGGCTCTGCATGGTTGGTCTATTGCAGTTAATGCTATCAACACATGGTATGTATTGGAATATATCTATTTAGTGTATTTTGTGTGGCCAAAATCGGCTTTTGATATTCTAGAGCTGTTTACCCTCACTGCAACAGTGGCGTATGTATAACGGGCTGTGCTGTCTATGAGTCCAACGGTGACGACATCAATAGTAGTTGAATTCACATTGTATGACCGTGTATCCATATGGCAGCAGGTGCACATTTATAACAAACTGCCCTGTGGTTATAATCATTAATCTTAGGCCGGCGTCACACACAGCGTAAAACAATACGGTCCGTATATTACGGCCGTAATACGCTGAAAAGTCCCGAAAAAAGTGGTCCGTAGCTCCTCCGTAGGCAGGGTGTGTCAGCGTTTTTTGCGCATGGCATCCTCCGTATGTAATCCGTATGGCATCCGTACTGCGTGGTTTTCTCGCAGGCTAGCAAAACCAACATACCGCTATAGAAGTGATCCATGTGTCCCAAAAAGAAAAGAAAATATATATATACTGTCTATATATATATATATATATATATATATATATATATGTGTCAGTAGACACATATATTAGAGAGAAAAGCCGGTAATTCAGAGCGGTGTACAGTAAAATCACACTGACAGCTTACAGTAGAATAGGTAGAATAAATGTGTACACATAGAATAGGTATATATATATATATATATGTCAGTGAGACACATATATGTATATATATTAATATTTATTCCAGCGCTAGACAGCTTGAAAGCCGGTAATTCAATTACCGGCTTTTTCCTTCTCCTTCCTAAAACCCGACATGATTTGAGACATGGTTTACATACAGTAAACCATGTCTTCTCTCCATTTTTTTGCAGATTCCACACTACTAATGTCAGTAGTGTGTATCTGCAAAATTTGGCCGTTCTAGCTCTTAAAATAAAGGGTTAAATGGCGGAAAAAATTGGCGTGGGCTCCCACGCAATTTTCTCCGCCAGAGTAGTAAAGCCAGTGACTGAGGGCAGATATTAATAGCCTGGAGAGGGTCCATGGTTATTGCCCCCCCCCTGGCTAAAAATATCTGCCCCCAGCCACCCCAGAAAAGGCACATCTGGAAGATGCGCCTATTCTGGCAGTTGGCCACTCTCTTCCCATTCCCGTGTAGCGGTGGGATATGGGGTAATGAAGGGTTAATGCCACCTTGCTATTGTAAGGTGACATTAAGCCTAATTAATAATGGAGAGGCGTCAATTATGACACCTATCCATTATTAATCCAATACTAGTAAAGGGTTAAATAAAACACAAACACATTTTTTAAAATTATTTTAATGAAATAAAAACAATGGTTGTTGCAGTATTTTATTCAACGCCCAATCCAGTCACTGAAGACCCTCGTTCTGTGAGTAAAAAAACATAATAAACCAACAATATACTTACCCTCCGCAGATCTGTAACGTCCAACGATGTAAATCCTTCTGAAGGGGTTAAAACATTTTGCAGCAAGGAGCTGTGCTAATGCACGCTGCTCCTCGCTGCAAAACCCCAGGGAATGAGGCTAAAAATAGATCAATGATCTATATTTAGCATCATTTGCGGTGAGGCGCCCTCTGCTGGCTGTTCATAGATCGTGGGAAATTACCTAGAAAGCTCCCTGGCTTTCGAGGTAATTTCCCACGATCTATGAACAGCCAGCAGAGGGCGCCTCACCGCAAATGATGCTAAATATAGATCATTGATCTATTTTTAGCCTCATTCCCTGGGGTTTTGCAGCGAGGAGCAGCGTGCATTAGCACAGCTCCTTGCTGCAAAATGTTTTAACCCCTTCAGAAGGATTTACATCGTTGGACGTTACAGATCTGCGGAGGGTAAGTATATTGTTGGTTTATTATGTTTTTTTACTCACAGAACGAGGGTCTTCAGTGACTGGATTGGGCGTTGAATAAAATACTGCAACAACCATTGTTTTTATTTCATTAAAATAATTTTAAAAAATGTGTTTGTGTTTTATTTAACCCTTTACTAGTATTGGATTAATAATGGATAGGTGTCATAATTGACGCCTCTCCATTATTAATTAGGCTTAATGTCACCTTACAATAGCAAGGTGGCATTAACCCTTCATTACCCCATATCCCACC
The DNA here is from genome assembly GCF_032444005.1 of Ranitomeya imitator. Lineage (NCBI taxonomy): Eukaryota > Metazoa > Chordata > Amphibia > Anura > Dendrobatidae > Ranitomeya > Ranitomeya imitator. The sequence goes on from NC_091282.1 coordinate 663,673,695, forward strand.
GCTACACGGGAATGGGAAGAGAGTGGCCAAGTGCCAGAATAGGCGCATCTTCCAGATGTGCCTTTTCTGGGGTGGCTGGGGGCAGATATTTTTAGCCAGGGGGGGGCCAATAACCATGGACCCTCTCCAGGCTATTAATATCTGCCCTCAGTCACTGGCTTTACTACTCTGGCGGAGAAAATTGCGCGGGAGCCCACGCCAATTTTTTCCGCCATTTAACCCTTTATTTTAAGAGCTAGAACGGCCAAATTTTGCAGATACACACTACTGACATTAGTAGTGTGGAATCTGCAAAAAAAATGGAGAGAAGACATGGTTTACTGTATGTAAACCATGTCTCAAATCATGTCGGGTTTTAGGAAGGAGAAGGAAAAAGCCGGTAATTGAATTACCGGCTTTCAAGCTGTCTAGCGCTGGAATAAATATTAATATATATACATATATGTGTCTCACTGACATATATATATATATATACCTATTCTATGTGTACACATTTATTCTACCTATTCTACTGTAAGCTGTCAGTGTGATTTTACTGTACACCGCACTGAATTGCCGGCTTTTCTCTCTAACAGCGCTGCGTATTTCTCGCAAGTCACACTGCTTGTCCGTGTGTAATCCGTATTTTTCACGCTTCCATAGACTTTCATTGGCGTATTTCTTGCGCAGTACGGTGACAAACGCAGCATGCTGCGATTTTGTACGGCCGTAGAAAGCCGTATAATACTGATCAGTAAAATACGGCAAATAGGAGCAGGGGCATAGAGAATAATTGTGCCGTATTTTTTGCGAGTTTTACGGACGTAGATTCTGCGCTCTTACGTCCGTAAAACTCGCATGTGTGACGGCGGCCTTATAGTTACGGTATCAACAGTAGCCAGTTTGTCATCTTAAAAGCTATTCACGCATACGGCGGCTAGCGCTTATTTTTGTCAGGCGGCTCTGTTTATATATCCAGTGGTCACGGCATTGAGAATAGCTGGTATGACATTACAGGGGTACTTCCCCATACGGCAATTAACGCCTATTCATAATAGACTGCCCTGACGATATAATCATCAGTCTATTAGCTGTTGCACTAGCTGGGGTTGAAGTAGGGGATTTTCCGATGGTGTATGCAAGTTATCACTAAGTAGCACTTTAAACCAATAGTGTGCCAAGCGCCCGTGTGTAATAATTTGCTTTGGCAGTATCGACTTTGATATAAACTATACCGTGAATAAGATTTTTGTAAGAGTGTGCCCAGCGCCCGTATGCATTATTTTGCTTTAGCGCTTTCAAGTGCCTGTGTTGGTTCTTTAGCATGCCTTTAATATAAATGATACAATCTATATCTTCATCAAATTAGTTTGAGATATGGAATCAATGTATAGATTGGTATCATCAGGTAATAAAGAATAAATACTAAAATCTATCAAGAATTTTCTTAGCATGCTTTAGTGCCAAACATAACAATGTTCAATTATATATATATTACCTAGTGCTTTCCTATAATTCTATAAAACGCCTATTTCTAGTATATTGTGTATGGTTTTGAGGCATTGTTTTATTATGTGTATTGTTCGTGTCAATAAATTTCTAACTTTTTATTTAAAAAATTATGGCACTCTTTTTGATTCGACATGCAGCTTAATATCTGCCTAGTGGATCAGTATGTTTAGTCCGTAAAACTCGCAAAAAATACGGCACAATTATTCTCTATGCCCCTGCTCCTATCTGTCGTATTAAACTGATCAGTATTATACGGCTTTCTACGGCCGTAGAAAATCGCAGCATGCTGCGTTTGTCACCGTATTGCGCAAATAAAACGTCAATGAAAGTCTATGGAAGCCCCAAAAATACGGATTACACACGGACCAGCAGTGTGACTTACGAGGAATACGCAGCGCTGTTAGAGAGAAAAGCCGGCAATTCAATTACCGGCTTTTGCTTTCTCCTTCCTAAACCCGACATGATATGAGACATGGTTTACATACAGTAAACCATCTCATATCCCCATTTTTTTGCATATTCCACACTACTAATGTTAGTAGTGTGTATATGCAAAATTTGGCCGTTCTAGCTAGTAAAATAAGGGGTTAAATGGCTGAAAAAATTGGCGTGGGCTCCCGCACAATTTTCTCCGCCAGAGTAGTAAAGCCAGTGACTGGGGGCAGATATTAATAGCCTGGAGAGGGTCCATGGTTATTGCCCCCCCCCCCCCCCCGGCTAAAAACATCTGCCCCCCGCCACCCCAGAAAAGGCACATCTGGAAGATGCGCCTATTCTGGCACTTGGCCACTCTCTTCCCAATTATGACACCTATCCATTATTAATCCAAAACTAGTAAAGGGTTAAAAAATACACACATAGTTTTGGATTAATAATGGATAGGTGTCATAATTGACGCCTCTCCATTATTAATTAGGCTTAATGTCACCTTACAATAGCAAGGTGGCATTAACCCTTCATTACCCCATATCCCACCGTTACACGGGAATGGGAAGAGAGTGGCCAAGTGCCAGAATAGGCGCATCTTCCAGATGTGCCTGTTCTGGGGTGGCTGGGGGCAGATATTTTTAGCCAGGGGGGGGCCAATAACCATGGACCCTCTCCAGGCTATTAATATCTGCCCTCAGTCACTGGCTTTACTACTCTGGCGGAGAAAATTGTGCGGGAGCCCACGCCAATTTTTTCCGCCATTTAACCCCTTATTTTACTAGCTAGAACGGCCAAATTTTGCATATACACACTACTGACATTAGTAGTGTGGAATCTGCAAAAAAAAAATGGTGATATGAGATGGTTTACTGTATGTAACCATGTCTCATATCATGTCGGGTTTAGGAAGGAGAAAGCAAAAGCCGGTAATTGAATTACCGGCTTTCTGCTATCTTGCGCTGTATGAAGTAATAATATATATACATATATGTGTCTACTGACATATCTATATATATAATTGCCTAAGGGTTTTTCCGTCTGTCTGTCTGTCTTTCTGTCTGTCTGTCTGTCCTGGAAATCCCGCGTCTCTGATTGGTCGAGGCCGCCAGGCCTCGACCAATCAGCAACGGGCACAGCGACGATGATGTCATAAAGGATGTAGACATCCTGCGTCTCTGATTGGTCGAGGCCACCAGGCCTCGACCAATCAGCAACGGGCACAGCGACGATGATGTCATAATGGTTGCCATGGCGACGATGATGTCATAAAGGTTGCCTCGATCAATCAGCGACGGACACAGTCTGCCGCGAATTCTGGAATCATCATTGTCCATATATTACAGGGACATGCATATTCTAGAATACCCGATGCGTTAGAATCGGGCCACAGTCTAGTCTATATATATAATTGTCTAAGGGTTTTTCCGTCTGTCTGTCTGTCTGTCTGTCTGTCTGTCCTGGAAATCCCGGCTCTCTGATTGGTCGAGGCCGCCAGGCCTCGACCAATCAGAGACCAGCACAGCATCGACGTAGAAATCCTGCGTCTCTGATCAGCAACGGGCACAGCGACGATGATGTCATAAAGGACGTAGAAATCCCGCGTCTTGCTGAGTGACTGCTGACTGTGGGGGCTGGTCACGCCTGCTGCTGACGTCACATCAATTTTCAGAGCCTGAAAATTGATGTGACGTCGGCGGAAATGAGCGGCGGCTGCAGCCTGGGGGTTATGTGACCCGCACTCAGCAGCAGGAATAGCGCCGCTCACAGGAGAAAACGGCAACGGAAGGTAATTGCACAAATCATTAGGGGCCCCGGGGGAATACATTGGGGGGTTAATTGAAAGTAGTGGACAACCCCTTTAACCCCTTCATGACCCAGCCTATTTTGACCTTAATAACCTGGCTATTTTTTGCAATTCTGACCAGTGTCCCTTTTATGAGGTAATAACTCAGGAACGCTTCAACGGATCCTTGCGGTTTTGAAACTGTTTTTTCGTGACATATCGGGCTTCATGTTAGTGGTAAATTGAGGTCGATAATTTTTTTGTTTATTTGTGGAAAAAATGGAAATTTGGCAAAAATGTTGAAAATTTCGCAATTTTCAAATTTTGAATTTTTATTCTCTTAAAGGGAACCTGTCACCTGAATTTGGCGGGACTGGTTTTGGGTCATATGGGTGGAGTTTTTGGGTGTTTGATTCATCCTTTCCTTGCAAGCTGGCTGCAATATTGGATTGAAGTTCATTCTCTGTCTTCCGTAGTACACGCCTGCGCAAGGCAATCTTGCCTTGCGCAAGCGTGTACTACGGAGGACAGAGAATGAACTTCAATCCAATATTGCAGCCAGCATGCAGCCATCGGGTAAGGAAAGGGTGAATCAAACACCCAAAAACTCCGCCCATATGACCCAAAACCAGTCCCGCCAAATTCAGGTGACAGGTTCACTTTAAACCACATGTCTACTTTACATCAGCACAATTTTGGAAATAAATTTTTTTTTTGCTAGGAAGTTATAAGGGTTAAAATTTGACCAGCGATTTCTCATTTTTAGAACAAAATTTACAAAACCATTTTTTTTAGGGACCACCTCACATTTGAAGTCAGTTTGAGGGGTCTGTATGGCTGAAAATACCCAAAAGTGACACCATTCTAAAAACTTCACCCCTCAAGGTGCTCAAAACCACATTCAAGAAGTTTATTAACCCTTCAGGTGCTTCACAGCAGCAGAAGCAACATGGATGGAAAAAATGAACATTTAACTTTTTAGTCACAAAAATGATGTTTTAGCAACAATTTTTTTATTTTCCCAAGGGTAAAAAGAGAAACTGGACCCCAAACGTTATTGTACAATTTGTCCTGGGTATGCCGATACCTCATATGTGGGGGGGAACCAGTGTCTGGGCGCACGACAGGGCTCTGAAGGGAATGAGCGCCATTTGACTTTTTCAAATAGGCTCCAATCGTTAGCGGACACCATGTCGCGTTTGGAGAGCCCCTGTGTGTCTAAACATTGGAGCTCCCCCACATGTGACCCCATTTTCAAAACTAGACCCCCCGAGGAACTTATCTAGATGCATAGTGAATTATTTGAACCCCCAGGTGCTTCACAAATTGATCCTAAAAAATGAAAAATTACTTTTTTCACAAAAAAATTCATTTAGCCTCAATTTGTTCATTTCCACATGGGCAACAGGATAAAATGGATCCTAAAATTTATTAGGCAATTTCTCCTGAGTACACTGATACCTCATATGTGGGGGTAAACCACTGTTTGGGCACGCGGCAGGGCTCAGAAGGGAAGGAGTGCCATTTGACTTTTTGAATGAAAAATTAGCTCCAATTGTTAGTGGACACCATGTCGCATTTGGAGAGCCCCTTTGTGCCTAAACATTGGAGCTCCCCCACAATTGACCCCATTTTGGAAACTAGACCTCCCAAGGAACTTATCTAGATCTGTGGTGAGCATGTTCAACCACCAAGTGCTTTACAAAAGTTTACAACGCAGAGCCTTTAAAATAAAAAATCATTTTTCTTTCCTCAAAAATGATGTTTTAGCAAGCAATTTTTTTATTTTCACAAGGGTAACAGGAGAAATTGGACCCCAATATTTGTTGCCCAGTTTGTCGTGAGTACGCTGATACCCCATATGTGGGGGTAAACCACTGTTTGGGTGCACGTCAGGGCTCGGAAGGGAAGTAGTGACATTTGAAATGCAGACTTTGATGGAATGGTCTGCGGGCGTCACGTTGCATTTGCAGAGCCCCTGATGTGCCTAAACAGTACCAACCCCCCACAAGTGACCCCATTTTGGAAACTAGACCCCCCAAGGAACTTATCTAGATGTGTGGTGAGCAGTTTGAACCCCCAAGTGCTTCACAGAAGTTTATAACGCAGAGCTGTGAAAATCAAAAATAATTGTTCTTTCCTCAAAAATTGTTTTAGCAAGCAATTTTTTATTTTCGCAAGGGTAACAGGAGAAATTGGACCCCAATAGTTGTTGCCCAGTTTGTCCTGAGTACGCTGGTACCCCATATGTGAGGGTAAACCACTGTTTGGGCGCACGTCGGGGCTCCGAAGGGAGGGAGCACTATTTGACTTTTTAAACGCAAGATTGGCTGGAATCAATGGTGGCGCCATGTTGCGTTTGGAGACCCCTGATGTGCCTAAACAGTGGAAACCCCTCAATTCTAACTTCAACACTAACCCCAACACACCCCTAACCCTAATCCCAACTGTAGCCGTAACCCTAATCACAACCCTAACCCCAACACACCCCTAACCACAACCCTAACCCCAACACACCCGTAACCCTAATCCCAACCCTAATCCCAACCCTAACCCTAATCCCAACCCTAACCACAACTGTAACCCCAACACACCCCTAACCCTATCCGTAGCCCTAACCACAAGCCTAATCTTAACCCTATTTCCAACCCTAGCCCTAATTCCAAACCTAACTCTAATTCCAACCCTAACCCTAAGGCTATGTGCCTACATACATTGCGAATTCGTGTGAGATTTTTCCGCATGATTTTTGAAAAATCCGCAGCTAAAAGGCACTGCTTTTACCTGCGGATTTACAGCGGATTTACAGTGTTTTTTGGTGCGGATTTCACCTGCGGATTCCTATTGAGGAACAGGTGTAAAACGCTGCGGAATCCGCACAAAATTGACATGCTGCGGAAAATACAACGCAGCGTTTCCGCACGGTATTTTCCGCACCATGGGCACAGCGGATTTGGTTTTCCATAGGTTTACATGGTACTGTAAACCTGATGGAAAACTGCTACGAATTCGCAGCGGCCAATCCACTGGGGATCCGCGGCCAATCCGCTGCGGATCCACGGCCGATCCGCTGCGGATCCGCGGCCAAATCCGCAACGTGTGCACATGCCGTAACCCTAACCCTAGCCCAAACCCTAGTTCTAACCCTAACCCTAGTGGAAAAAGAAAAAAATATATTTTCTTTTATTATTGTCCCTACCTATGGGGGTGATAAAGGCCCCCCCCCCTTTATCACCCCCATAGGTAGGGACAGTAATTTACTATTTACATTTACTTTTTTTTTATTTTGATCACTGTGATAGATTATATCACAGTGATCAAAATATACCTGGAACGAATCTGCCAGCCGGCAGATTCGGCGGGCGCACTGTGCATGCGCCTGCCGTTTTGGAAGATGGCAGCACCCATGGAGAAGACGGACGGACACCGGGAGGCCCGGTAAGTATGAGTGGGGGGATCTGAGCATGGGGGGTGGATTGGAGGACAGGGGGGTGGCATCGGAGCAAAGGGGGAGCGGGCAGGAGGACGGGGAGCAGACAGGATGACGGAGGGGAGCGGATAACCGGACGGAGGACCGGGGAGGAGATTGGTGGCGGTGGGGGGGGACATCAGTGTTTCCAGCCACGGCCGATGATATTGCAGCATCGGCCATGGCTGGATTGTAATATTTCACCAGTTTTTTAGGTGAAATATTACAAATCGCTCTGATTGGCAGTTTCACTTTCAACAGCCAATCAGAGCGATCCCCTGGGCTAAAGTACCACTCCCCCTGTCCCTGCAAATCGGGTGAAATTGGAGTTAACCCTTTGACCCGATCTGCAGGGACGCGATCATTCTGTGACACAGCATATGCGTCACAGGTCGGATTGGCACCGACTTTCATGACGCATACGCTGTGTCACAGGTCGGGAAGGGGTTAAAGGATATGGGAATGTTTAGCTTGAAAAAAAGAAGGCTAAGAGGAGACTTAATTGCAGTCTGCAAATATCTCAAATGATGTCACAGTGTAATCTTTATTTTCATTTGCACATGGAAACACGAGGAGCAATGGAATGAAACTGAAAGGGAGAAGATCCAGATTAGATATTAGAAAAAACTTTTTGACCTTGAGGGTGATCAATGAGTGGAACAGGCTGCCATGAGAAGTGTTGAGTTTCCCTTCAATGGAAGTCTTCAAACAGAGGCTGGACAGACATCTGTCTGAGATAGATAAGTGAATCCTGCATTGCATTGAGTAGGGGGTTGGACATAATGACCCTTGAGGTCCCTTCCAACTCTAACATTCTTTGATTCTATATGTTATGGACTGACCTGAGTTGGAGTAGTGATATTGCAACCACTAGGGGCAATACCGGCAGGTAGCATTGTCATGAAGTAGCCAGAGATCAGTACACAGAGCAGCAGTAGAATCTTGAGGATAAGCATGTAAAGTAGTCAGGATATAGCCAGAGGTCGGTACACAGAGCAGCATTATAGTTGGGTTTATAAGCAGGTAAAATAGTCAGTATGTAGCCAGAGGTCAGAACACGGAACAACAGTATAGTTGGGAGAATAAGCAGCAGGTGGAAAGAAGCTAGACTAAAGGCTGGGATCTCAATAATCTTGCACGGAATGAAGTGCAGTGCCAGGTTAAGTAGAGTGATCAATCAGGAGACCATAGGGTTGAGCAAATCAGGAAGTCTGGGTAGAGATAGTCAAGAACTCAGGATGCAGACAATCAGTAATCACACAGATACTAGTATCTGGTTTAGAAAGGGACTATCCAGTGAGCTGCCGCCTGGTTCTCAAGAGCTGCTGGGTTCGAATTTTGACACTATGATCTGTTTGTGACCTCAAGCTGAAGCGCACTTCGGTTATGCAGCAGGATCCAAAACACACCACTAAGTCTACCTCTTAATGGCTTAATTGATATGCTGTGTCATGACCTTAAAAAGGTGGTTCATGCTCTGAAACCCTTCAATGTGACTGAATTACAATTCTGCAAAGATGAGTGGGCCAAAATTCGTCCAGAGTGTTGTAAAAGACTCATTGCCAGTTATCGCAAATGCTTGATTGCAGTTGTTGCTGCTAAGGGTGTCCCAAACCAGTCATTAGGTTTAGGGGGCAACCACTTTGTTACACAGAGCCCTGTAGGTTTGCAACTCTTTTTCCCTTAACCCATTCACCTCGAAGCCTGTTTTCACTTTCCTGGCCGGGCCAATTTTTACAATTCTGACCACTGTCACTTCATGAGGTCATAACTCTGGAACGCTTCAACGGATCCTAGTGATTCTGAGATTGTTTTCTCGTGACATATTGCATTTTATGATAATAGTAAAATTTATTTGATATGATTTGCATTTATTTGTGAAAAAAACTTCAAAATTTTAATTTTTATGCTCTTAGTTAATAAATAACATTTTCCACATGTCTACTTTACATAAGCACAATTTTGGAAACATCATTTTTTTTGTTAGGAAGTGATAAGGGTTAAAAGTTGACCAGTGATTTCTCATTTTTACAACAAAATTTGCAAAGCCATTTTTGTTATGGACCACCTCATATTTGAATTGACTAAGAAGGGCCTATATGACAGAAAATACCCCAAAAAATGACTCTAAAAACTGCTCTGCTTAAGGTACTCAAAAACCACATTCAAGAAGTTTATTAACCCTTCAGGTGCTTCACAGGAATTTTTGGAACGTGGAAGAAAAAAATAAGCATTTACTTTACTTTCAGAAAAAATTTCCTTTAGACCCATATTTTTTTACAAGGGTAACATGAGAAAATGGACCATAAAATTTATTGTGCAATTTCTCCTGAGAATGCCTATACCCCATATGTGGGGGAAATCTACTGTTTGGGCACACAGTAGGGCTTGGAAGGGAAGGAGCGCCATTTCACTTTTTGAATGTAAAATTTGCTGGCATAATTAGCGGACGCCATGTCATGTTAGGAGAGCCCCTAGAAACAGCCAACAAGTGAACCCACAGGTGCTTCACAGACGTTTATAATGTTAAGCCGTGAAAATAAAAAATATCTAATATTTCCCTGATAAATCTTATTTAGATCCATATTTTGCTTTTTCATAAAGGTAACAAGAGAAATTGCTCCATACAATTTGTTGTGCAATTTGTCCTGAGTGCACAGATGCCCCATATGTGGAGAAAAACAAGTGTTTGGGTGCACTGCAGGGCTTGGAAGGGAAGGAGCGCCATTTGACTTTTTGAATGTAAAATATGGTGGAATAATTAGCAGTTGTCATGTCACATTTGAAGAGCCCCTGATGTGCCTAAACAGTGGAAACCCCCCACAAGTGACAACATTTTGGAAACAAGACCCCTTAGGGAACTTATCTAGATGTGTATTGAGCAAATTTAACCACTAGATGCTTCACAGAAGTTTATAACGTTAAGCTGTGAAAATAAAAAAAATAACATTTTTCCCAGATAAATCTTTTTTAGCTCCATATTTTGCATTTTCATGAGGGTAACAGGAGAAATTGCTCTGTACAATTTGTTGTTCAATTTCTCCTGATTACCCCGATACCCCATATGTGGGAAATACTATTGTTTGGGCACACGACAGGGCTTGGAAGGGAAGGAGCGCCATTTGGCTGCAGAGCATCAGATCAGCATTTGAAATGCAGAGAAGGAGGCATGTCTGCGATCGCATTGTCCTGATGGAAACAAGGGAGCCCCCTCCCTACGAGATGCCTATCTATGTCGCTGTCACTTCTGACAGCGGCATCAGAGGGGTTAAATGCCTGCGATGGTGCTAACACCGGTCGTGGGCGTTGCTGCAGGGTGTCAGCTGTCACACACAGCTGACACCCCCCCCTCGATCACCGTGGCACTCAGCATGAGGCCGCACAATCGTGCCACCGTACTAGTACTGCTGTTTGCGGGAAAGCACCTTCCGCATAGCAGTACTAATACAGCGCATGTCGGGAAGGGGTTAATAATAAAGACGTTCATTTAAAAACTGCATTTTGTGTTTACTTGTGTTATCTTTGTTTAATATTTACATTTGTTTGTTTAAGTTCGTGACGCCACCTGTGGTATTTGGTCAGTGGGGACCAACGTTGCTTTAAGGGGTCCTCTGGGGTGATGTTATGGCAGCTAGATGGTATAACTTCCCACAGGTGAAATGTATCCCCACGGCTCCCGGAGTGTAGATGAAAGATGGCGAATGGCGCAGTAAAGATCGAGGACACAGGTTTGCAGTGTCTTTACCTGGTTTACTGAAGACTTTAGGCAGCCACAGTCCAGGGTACCAGATCACAGGGCAGGCAGGGTCCGGCCAGCTTGGAAGCGAATCCAGAGTCCCCTTTACCAGGTGGAGTTAAAAGCCTTCCTCTAGCGCTTGGCTACTCTCTTCCCACTCCCGTGTAGTGGTGGGATATGGGGTAATGAAGGGTTAATGTCACCTTGCTATTGTAAGGTGACATTAAGCCAGATTAATAATGGAGAGGTGTCAATTATGACACCTATCCATTATTAATCCAATAGTATGAAATTGTTAAAAAAACACACACAATATTGCAAAGTATTTTAATGAAATAAACACACAGGTTGTTGTAATATTTTATTCCACTCTCAATCCACCTGAAGACCCTTGACCTGTAACAAAGTAAAAATAATAAACCAACAATATCTCATACCTTCCGTCAATATGTCCCACGATGTAAATCCATCTGAAGGGGTTAAAATATTTTACAGGCAGGAGCTCTGCTATAATGCAGCTGTGCTCGTGCCTGTAAAACCCCTGGGAATGAAGGTAATGTAGGTCAATGACCGTTAGTTACCTTCAGTCGCGGTGATGCGCCCTCTGCTGGATGTCCTCATATGACCTCGAGCGTGGGAACTTTTCTGAATATTTTCCCAGCCTTGAGGTCATATGAGGACATCCAGCAGAGGACGCATCACCGCAAATGAAGGTAACTACAGGTCATTGACCTACTTTCCATTCATTCGCTGGGGTTTTACTGGCATGAGCACAGCTGCATTAGCAGAGCTCCTGCCTGTAAACTAATTTAACCCCTTCAGATGGATTTACATCATGGGACGTGACAGATCATTGGAAGGTATGGGATATTGTTGGTTTATTATTTTTAATTTGTTACAGGTCGAGGGTCTTCAGGTGGATTGAGAGTGGAATAAAATATTACAACAACCTGTGTGTTTATTTCATTAAAATACTTTGCAATATTGTGTGTGTGTTTTTTAACCATTTCATACTATTGGATTAATAATGGATAGGTGTCCTAATTGACGCCTCTCCATTATTAATCTGGCTTAAAGGGACTCTGTCACCTGAATTTGGAGGGAACAATCTTCAGCCCTAGGGGCATGGTTTTTGGGTGTTTGATTCACCCTTTCCTTACCCGCTGGGCATGCTGGCTGCAATATTGGATTGAAGTTCATTCTCTGTCCTCCGTAGTACATGCCTGCACAAGGCAATCTTGCCTTGCGCAGGCGTGTACTACGGAGGACAGAGAATGAACTTCAATCCAATATTGCAGCCAACATACAGCCAGCGGGTAAGGAAAGGGTGAATCAAACACCCAAAAACCCCGCCTCTATGGCTGAAGATTGTTCCCTCCAAATTCAGGTGACAGAGTCCCTTTAATGTCACCTTACAATAGCAAGTTGACATTAACCCTTCATTACCCCGTATCCCACCGCTACACGGGAGTGGGAAGAGAGTGGCCAAGTGCCAGAATAGGTGCATCTTCCAGATGTGCCTTTTCTGGGGTGGCTGGGGGCAGATGTTTTTAGCCAGGGGTGGCCAATAACCATGGTCCCTCTCCAGGCTATTAATATCTGCCCTCAGTCACTGGCTTTACCACTGTGGCGGAGAAAATTGCGCGGGAGCGCACGCCAATTTTTTCAACGATTTAACCCTTAAATTTAATAGCTACAGCGCCCAAATTTTGCACATACACACTACTAACATTAGTAGTGTGTAATATGCAAAAAAAATGGGAATACGACATGGTTTACTGTATATAAACCATGTCTCATATCATGTCGGGTTTAGGAAGGAGAAATGAAAAGACGGCAATTGAATTACCGGCTTTTCTGCATTATCGCGCTGAAGTAAATATAAATATATATATGTGTCTCAATGACATATATATAAAAATGGTGCTGAACGCGTCATACGAAACCCGACTTTGGTGCCAAGATCGCCGACCGGTTGGCCGATCCCACACTAGGATCGGGTCGGGTTTCATGAAACCCGAATTTGCCAAAAGTCGGTGACTTTTGAAATTGTCCGATCCGTTTCGCTCAACCCTACGTACCACCCTTTATCACCTAGATGCTTGGTGTACACGACACAATCGCCGAGGTAAAGGTCCCTGTCCGGGTGTCATTCCCAGAGGTGAGACTGACTCCACGTCCCTCCTGTTGATGAAGATTTCTGTGTACAGGCCTGTCTCTTTAATTAATCCCCATCCTTTCTTTAATCTGAAGGCTACCACTGTGCCCTGCTTCAGCGGGGCCTGGTTTGTCTGGCGGTCCTTGTGGGCCTGGGCCTTGGCACAAAGGTCCCTTTGGTGAAAGGCTTTGCGCTGGGTCTGGGACTCCACCTCCGTAGCCTCCCATTTGCAGGCAAGTTGTTGCTGGTATTCTTCCCAGCTTAAAACTAATAGGGTCTCCCATTCATTCTTCTCCACCCCGGGGAACATCATAAGGTCTGTCCCAGGGTTCACTCAGCAACAGACAGTCCTTTCTGCATAGTTCTCACTTGGCAGGCTGGTGGGCTGGATTGGGGCCTTCATAAAGCGTTCCATCCCCATGACCTGGTCCCATTCCCCCAGGATTTGAAGTCTCGTGGGTCCATAACGGGGCGGTGCAGCGACTGGGCCCACTAAAAGTTCCTCGGCTACCGGGGCAGGGTCGGCATCCTTACCTGCCGCTGCGGTGTCTCCAGTGCCGTCTCCTCCTCTGGTGTAGGGGGCTGTTTGACAGGACACAATTCCTGCAGTTCCTCCATTGGTGCCACTTTGCACTTGGTTCCGGCATCCAGCTGCCACTGCAGGAGCTGGTCAATGAGATCTTCCACTCCGGTCCGCAGGAGTTCGTGGACGGCAAGTGCTGGCTCACCGCGGCTTCCTTCCAGGTGGCTTGGGAAGTCCTCCGTTTCCTTCCCACGCTCTGGTTCCAGGCTGCTGGCCATGGCAACCTCCACACTGCTCTCTGTGTCCAGGTCTCTCTCCGGCTCTCTCCTTTGGGGGCGGAACTTCTTCTTCCTCTTCCTTCCGCCTTTCAAGATCAGGAGGCGGATTTCTGTTGCTGATAGACATGTCCGCATGGTACAGTAGTACTTGGAGTGAGCGGCCATTATTTTTGCGCCACTCAGTTAGTTCCCACCCACGATGGCACACTTGTCTTTTCCATCGCTCCTCGTGGTGCTATAATGGCGGCAGTAATGGCGGCAATTCACAATGCACGGTCTCTCAATAAATCACAGTTTAGGCACAGTCTCTTAGGCGCACATGACCCGATTTGCTGGGTCAGTTCATCCTGTTCGTGACGCCAAGATGAGTCACCCGCCAGGGCTGTGGGGTTCCCGGTACTGGGTCCGGTGTTCACAGGGGGATGTCACGTTGGCGGTGACCCGGTCCATGGCCCTGGGTGCCCATGTAAAAGGGAAAAGTCTTTAAAGGGATTTAATGAATAAAGTTTATGTTGATGACGCCACTTGTGGTATTTGATCAGTGGGGACCGATGTTGCTTTAAGGGGTCCTCTGGGGTCATGTCATGGCAGCTAAATGGTATAACTTCCCAGAGGTGGAGTGTATCCCCAGGGCTCCCGGTGTGTAGATGGAAGATGGTGAATGGCGCAGTAAAGAACGAGGACACAGGTTTGCAGTCTCTTTACCTGGTTTACTGAAGACTTCAGGCAGCCACAGTCCAGGGTCCAGCTACTGGTGATCTGCGCCTCAGAGGGAGGCAGCCTGCTCTTAGCTGGTCTCCTCTGATGTTACTCTCCTGTGCTTCGCTCTCCTTCACGCTCGCTGAACAATGTTCGGCTTTCTGTATGTCTCTTTCTTTGGGAGCTGTAGTACTTCAGACTACATGGCCCCTTCATACGTTCTTCCTGCCTCAGACTGCTCCAGTCTGCTTCCTGGCACTTTCTGTCTGAAACTGCAACTAACTTTCCCTCCAAACCACAATATATATGCATATGCAGGGGAGTCATCTAGTAAATAGAATCAAAAGCTCCCCCTTGTGGCCTGGAGTGTGAACATGTTGTGTGTATGGTGGTTACCTGATAAAAGATATATTTCATCGCTTCCAAATGTAACATCACTCTCCCCGTATATGTTTGAAAAGATCACTCTCCGCATATACATTGGAAAAGATTTGGCAGAACCTTGTAATATAAGCAGCATTGCCCGACAGTTTAATGTGTGTGGAGCATCCTGACTCTCCCCCTACAGGTGATCCTGGCGTAGAAAAGGATCTTGGAAATCACATTTTCAATAGCCGATCCTATTGTTTCCTAAGAGATAAGCCGCTGCCAGAACAGTAAGTGTAAGGCCGGCGTCAGACGAGCCTATGGCATCCAATGTGAAAGCATCGGATGCGTGATGCTAAATGACCCTCAGCTCCTGCTCTGTGCAAAGCGAGAGCCGAGTGTCATGCGTCTGTGCTCCGAGCCTCTCGTACAGAGTGAATCGAAGCACAGCTGCGGAGGAGGCAGAGAAACAAATTTCTCCATCTCCTGCATTGCTGGGGTCAGCATATATCGCACATCACTCGGATGATATCAGAGTGATGTGTGTTGTCTCACTCGCCCCCATAGGCTTATATGGGTGCGAGTGAGCTGAGACTCGGCCGTGTGTCGGTGACAATCGCAGCATGCTGTGATTTCACTTGCACACTGAAAACGGCCGAGATAAAATACGGTGATGTGA
This sequence comes from Ranitomeya imitator, assembly GCF_032444005.1. NCBI lineage: Eukaryota > Metazoa > Chordata > Amphibia > Anura > Dendrobatidae > Ranitomeya > Ranitomeya imitator. The sequence continues at coordinate 663,689,306 of NC_091282.1, forward strand.
GCTGCCCCATAGCTGAATACTGGTCCGAGTGCTACGTATTCTAGGTAGTGTGACTCAAGCCTAGTAAGGGACACTATGGGGTGATTGCTTTTCAATATACCTTATATATATAAATTGTAAGATAGCGCTCCCTGAGTGCATTGGGGGACACTCACTTAGCAACGGGATTCAGCCACACAGGCACGATTTTCTCCATTAAGCAGTCCTTGCGGTTTATTTGCACGTCATAAACCACCATGTTATAAATCACACGCATAGTTCATAGTACACGGCTTCCTTCATTAGACAGACACTATTCCCGCCATTCCTCTTCTGACTAGTTCCCGGGGTTGTCCGTGTGCCATATCAATGTCTCTACTCACATAGCTTTACACGAAATTAGGTTGCAGTCTCTAAACACGCCGGACCTCACTTGGGACAGTTACCGCGGGTGACAGCACCGATCATAAACATCCATGGAACATCATAGGCACTAACAGTCTGTTCTCCTGGCAGATACTCATCTTTAGCTGGAGTTACCTTACAGGAGCTCCTGCTCCACATGCTGACTCCTCTTCAGTCCTCTTCTGCTGGGGAAGCTGCCTAACTGGGATCACCATCCTGGACAATGCCTTGCTCACCAGGCCATCCGACAGTTCCAGATCCACAGAAGAACGGTAGCTTCCCCAACACAGTAGCCGTCACAGGCTCCGCATGACCATGGCCTCACTATGTGCTTTTCAGGAATCCGATCCTACTCCCAGGATCTTCCAACACAGGCCACTCAGGTACGCGGCCTCTCCATGTGCCTTTCAGGGATCCGGTCCACACACAGAACCTCCCAACACACAGGCCTTCAGGTCCATGGCCTCTCCATGTGCTTTCCAGGAATCCAGTCCTACTCCGAGGACACTCCAACACACAGGCCATTCAGGACCTTACACTCCGAACATGTGACCAGACCTCAGTCACATTATATCACAGTAGCCACTCCCACAGGTGGGAGGTGGGTGTGGTTAGCAAGACCCGCCCAGCTCTCCGACTAACCCTGTAAGCCTCCATTTACAACTACACAAACACTTGCGGGACTACAGTTCCCAGAACAACAACATTACTGGCTTACAGCACAGGGGATCTCCTCTGCAACACATACCAACCATTTACAATAATGCCGGTCACTGCCTCACCATTTCAGTTACGCCTGCAACTGCCTTGCACTCCCTTGGCCTCAATACGCCTCTGCAAAAGATGTTGGTTGTTCACAGTCAGCTGTGTCTAAAATCTGGACCAAATACAAACAACATGTGAAGGTTTTTAAAGGCAAAAATACTGATAGACCAAGGAAGACATCAAAGTGTCAAGACCAGAAACTTCAAACAATATGTCTCCAAAACAGGAAATGCACAACAAATCAAATGAGGAACGAATGGGTGGAAACTGGAGTCAACGTCTGTGACCGAACTGTAAGAAACCGCCTAAAGGAAATGGGATTTACATACAGAAAAGCTAAACAAAAGCCATAATTAACACTTAAACAAAAAAAAGGTTACAATGGTCTAAGGAAAAGCAATCGTGGATGAATCACGAATCTGCATTGGGCAAGGTGATGATGCTGGAACTTTTGTTTGGTGCGGTTCCAATGAGATTTATAAAGATGACTGCCTGAAAAGAACATGCAAATTTCCACAGTCATTGATGATTTGGGGCTGCATGTCAGGAAAAGGCACTGGGGCGATGGCTGTCATTACATCTTCAATAAATGCACAAATTTATGTTGATATTTTGGACACTTTTCTTATCCCATCAATTGAAAGGATGTTTGGGGATGATGAAATCATTTTTCAAGATGATAATGCATCCTGCCATAGAGCAAAAACTGTGAAAACATTCCTTGAAAAAAGACACATAAGGTCAATGTCATGGCCTGCAAATAGTTCGGATCTCAATCCAATGGAAAATCTTTGGTGGAAATTGAAGAAAATGGTCCATGACAAGGCTCCAACCTGCAAAGCTGATCTGCCAACAACAATCAGAGAAAGTTGGAGCCAGATTGATAAAGAGTTTGACACTCATTGAGTCCATGCCTCAGAGACTGCAAGCTGTTATAAAAGCCAGAGGTGGTGCAGCAAAATACTGGTGATGTGTTGGAGTGTTTTTTTCGTTTGTTTGTTTTTCATGATTCCATAATTTTTTCCTCAGAATTGAGTGATTACATAATTTTTCCCCTATGCTTGGTTAAAAAAAAGTAACCATTACTGACTACCACATTTTTTGTTCTTGATTTCTTTTAGTGTTTCTTAAAGCCAGAAAGTTGCCATTTGAAATGACTTTAGTTTTGTGTCATGTCTGTGATCTGCTTTTTTATACAAAATTAAACAACTGAATGAATATCCTCCAAGGCAGGTGATTCCATAATTTTTGCCAGGGATTATATATTTACATTTCTTATTTCAGACAAAACAAAAGTAAATGCAGAAAAAAGAGATTTATCTTTGTTTTCTCACTAATTGAACAGATGGTCAGCTATATCATACTGTTGGCAAAGCCAAATTTAAAAAAGATTTCCTTATTTTACCAATTATGTTAGCCAAGTTAAAGCAAAATTTTAAAATGGTGTGTGAACCCAATAGGTTGGACTGAAGAGTTGACTTGGAAACTCTTTGCCATTAAATACAAGTCAAATCCAATACCATCTTGCGGTGTTCTACCGCAATACAAAAATAAGGGAATATCTATTAGAATATGTTTTATTATTTTTGTGCCATTGAGTGTACCCAAGAGCAAGAAATTCCTGCAATTATTCAGTTACTTATTCATGCCACATAGTGACATATAAGACATGGTGGCGGCATAAAGAATGTTCTTCTTAAGCCCCCAAACATCTCCATTACACTCAATTATCTTGAGAACATTACTGTACGTTCTACTAAACTGAGAGGAGACACGTTTTGTGGCAATAACTCATATTAGAAATATGGGGCCCGGATATAATTAAAATTCTAAAAGCTTCTCCAGTCCATTTTTTATGTATTTGAGGAGCATAGCTGTGGGTTTATGTAAAGTTTGTTCAGTAATTCGTGAAGTAATAGATCTCTGTCTTTCACCAACCAAATGTGGTTTGGATGAAATTGACTTCAGTCCATCTCAAAGAATTATAACCCCCGTGATTCAAGATTTTCAATAATTTTGTACAGGGATACATTGTATTTGGGAACATATGTCAAGTGTCCTCGTCCTTTTGGGTTGCAATCATGGTTTTGGAATCTTACTGGAAACAAGTCAGCAGGTTTTTAGACCTCAAAGCAACATAATCTTCAGCCTCTTTCTCTTTCTGTCTCCAACGTCTCTGACCAGTCTTTCTTCTGTGTGACCTGTTCACTGACATCTGACATCTCACACAGGCGCCAACATCCCAGGGAGGCACATGCGCAGTAAGGTCTTGATAATGGTGCAAGAGCTGGAAAATCCATCTGTGTATGCTCCGTACCCAGGAATGACACTGCCTGTGTGAGATCTTAGACATGGGAACAGATCACAGAGGCTGATATTTATGTAGATGCCATCATTCCCAAGGACAGCACACACGCAGATGGATATTTCACCTCTTGCAAAATCATTATTATGTTACTGCGTATGCACCACTCCCAGGAATGGAGGCACCTGCACCCAATCACAAGCAGAGTAGCAGGTCACAGATATTTCACCTCTTTACTGCGCATGCACCGGCCTCAGAATTTGAGAACCTGATGTTGAACGGTGGAGCAGGTCACAGAGAAGAGAGACCTGTCAATCATTGGCAGAAGGGTGGAGAAAGAGGAGGGAGATCTGCAAGTATGGACCAAGTCTCTGCACTTACAAGCTCATTTGCAAAATAATATGTGAATGGATTATGAGACAATAGAGACAAGGAGTTGTAATTAGTGATGGGCGAGAACTAAAATGCTTGGGTGATCGTTGCTCAGGTCGAGCAAATTGGAATGCTCCAATGCTTGATCCGAGCAACGAGCCCAATGTAAGTCTTTGGCAAACTCGAGCCTTTTTCTGGCGCCACCCCCGGCAGTCTGCAGAGGGACTAGAAATTGCAGAAATCGATGCTAATAGTGCTCAAATGACATGGGAACAGCATGGGGAAGACCCCTGGAAGCATTTCTGACTCCCAAGTCACTGTTGTGAATAATGTTGTCAGAGTCTTACGCCACTTTTACAGATTCACAATAAAACATACAAAAACGAAACCAAAATGGATTTTTCTGGGAAATAGGTTAAGGCACATCCTTTCCGGTGTACTGACTTGTATAGAAGGCAAAATGAATAACCAAAACCAAAAATGCTCCTCCACACCTTGCACTATGTTCACACGTAGCGTTTTTGATGTGTTTTTGAACTTTAGCATTGCTTTCAAGCAAGACAAATGCATTCACTGGGAAATGTCATTTTAACATTTTACAACCTTATTTGGCCATGTGGTGTGTGACACATCATCAGACACACCCTGTTTCATTTATGAAGGTGGGACTCTGAAAGTCACAAAGCCTATTTTTAAAGGGTCATGAGGTGGCCTTTACTATTCTTAAAGGGCAAGCAATCAGCACCACAATACCTCTTTGAAAAGACATACAAGAGGGCTTTATTAGGAAGTAGTTCTCCCATACTGTTTGCCAATGCAGTGATTGCAAGAGTTAGCAAACATTTGGATGCACCATAATACCCTTTGAAGAGACGTACAGGAAGGCCTCCTAAAAACAATGTTCCCGCCAGTAGCGTAGCTACCGGGGTGGCAGAAGGAGTGGTCGCCCAGTGCTCTGAGAGGGCTCACCTGGAGCTAAGCTACTGCAACTGTATCGGCGCTCACCAGGAACTCCAAGGTGTAGAGAGCCAGCTCATGCCACGTGTCTAGTTTGGATACCCAATGATTATAAGGCACAGAGGAATCACAGAGGACGTTGTTACAGTCAGTCTCTTCCAAAACTTTGCACTCCTTGAGAGAGTACCCAGCGCCTCAGGGCCTGTGTGATGGGAGGATCTGAGAAAACTCTCCAAGAACTTTGCCAGTGCTCCCCTGCCTTTGCTGGATTGGAGTTGTGTCTCTCTCGCCTGTACTCCTTGCTTGTCCGATGAACTAACTATGACCTCTGCCACCAGCGTGTTGATAGTGCAACTAGTAGGGGTTACGTGAGCCAGTGCACAATACACCTCGAGCTCCTGACTGCACGTTTTCTCACAGAGCGGGCAAAGGTGGGATTCGTTATATCTCTTCTGTCGAACAGGGCGTTGGAGTGGGCTACGATCCTGTGGGAGCGTGGTGATCATGTGGTGCAGAGTGCTCCGCTATTCTTGAGCACTCTGAAACAGTTCTTTTTGGACCTCGAGTCACCTATGATACGGCACTCTAACTGTTGGCATTGACTCAGGGCTCGTCCATGCTCAGCCATTTTGCCGTCCACTTCCGGACTTTAGCATCTGAGCTGGAGTGGTCAGATAAAGCCCTCATCCATGTATTGTGGAGGGGGCTGGCCGACCATGTGAAAGACGCTTTGGCCATTAGGGAGATTCCCGCCACACTGGAGGAGCTAATAGCTGTATCCACTCTCATTGACCTCCGTTTTAACGAGCGGAGGTTATAGCGAGCCAGTGTCGGCAGAGGTTTCGGCTGGCTCCCACCTTCGCCAAACCTCGCCCGAGTCACATGAGACCATGGAGGTGTCACGAGCGGGATCCAAGTCCCGGACCGCTCATGCACTCAAGGTCTGTCATGTCTGCCGGCAGTCAGGACATCTTGCCACCAGATGTCCCTAGCGGTTGGGGAAACGTCAGCGTCTAGTGGTAGTAGGTGGAGGTACACTAGACACGGCGACGTTTGCCTCCAAACTGTCCTTTAAGGGGACAATTACCATAGGCTCATCCACTCATTCGGTAGAACTTTGCATGGATTTCGGGGTGGAGGGCAATTTTATGTCATCTGCCTTCATCCAACGACACGCAATACCCCTGGTGATGCTCGCCAAACCAGTGACCGTATAAGTGGTGAATGGATCGACACTGCTCTCACAGATAACACACCAGACCATCCCATTTTCTCTATCTATTTGCCATCTCATCTGGACATTATATCTCTGCTCATCATTCCTGAGGGATTTGATGAGGTCCTGTTAGGGATACCTTGGCTACGGTACCACTCCCCTCATATTGAGTGGTCCACAGGCAGAATTTTGGGATGGAGTGAATCTAGTGGGGGTAGATATCAGAGGGAATGTGTTCAGGTTGCTACTACTGAGGTATCTGCAGATCTTTCCTCTCTCCCCAAGCAATATTGGCCCTATGCGGACGTATTCTCCAAAAGGGCTGCGGAGACCCTTCCGCCTCACCGCCCCTATGACTGTCCTATGGACCTCTTGCCTGATGCTGAGCCTCCCCGGGGTCGAGTCTACCCATTGTCTCTCCGGGAGATGGAGGCAATGTCTCAGTACATTCAGGAGAATCTGGCAAGAGGATTCATTAGGAAGTCCGTGTCACCTGCAGGGACTGAGTTCTTCTTTGTGCAGAAGAAGAACAGCGAATTACGTCCATGCATAGATTACAGAGAGCTTTTTGATAGGCTTCGGTGAGCAAGGGTGTTTACTAAACTAGATCTGTGTGGTGCTTACAACCTGATAAGCATCCGTGAGGGGGACGAATGGAAGACGGCTTTTAACACCAGGGATGGGCACTATGAATACCTGGTGATGCCCTTCGGGCTCTGTAATGCCCCACACATTTTCCAAGACTTTGTGAACGATATCTTCCAGGATATGCTCTCCACCTCGGGTGTAGTCTACCTGGATGATATTCTCATCTACTCTCCAGATATAGACTCCCACCGGAGAGATGTTTGCAAAGTTTTTGACCTCCTACGGGCAAATTCCCTCTATGCCAAGTTGGAGAAGTGTGTGTTTGAGCGGGAGTTTTTGCCTTTCCTGGGCTATATCATCTCAGCCCAAGGATTGGCTATGGATCCCGCCAAGCTACAGGCTGTGATGGACTGGCAGGAACCCCATTCTCTCAAAGCGGTGCTTTATGGGGTTCATCAACTATTATCGCCAGCTCATTTCCCACTTCTCAACTTTGGTAGCTCCTCTGGTTGCCCACACCAAGAAGTGAGCTAATCCAAAATTGTGGTCGGAGGAGGTCTCCAAGGCCTTCCTCTCTATCAAGTCACACTTCGCTGGCGCTCCCATTTTACATTGCCCCGATGTTGATAAACCATTTATCATGGAGGTGGATGCCTCTTCCATCGGTGCTGGAGCAGTCCTCTTCCAGAAGGATGCTCAAGGTCGAAGCATCCTTGCTTCTTCTTCTCCAAGACCTTCACACCGGAGGAGAGGAATTATTCCATCAGGGATAGGGAGTTGCTAGCCATGAAGTTGGCTCGGAGTGGAGACTTGTTTACCCTTCCAAGTTTTCACTGACCACAAAAATTTGGTGTATTTGCAAACCGCCCAGTGGCTAAACTCTCGCCAGGCCAGATGGTCCCTGTTCTTCTCTTGGTTCCACTTTACCTTCCATTTTCTCTCCGGGAAGAAGAACACTCGTGCCGATGCTCTCTCCCACTCCTTAGTGTCATCATCATCATCATCATCATCATCATCATCATCATCAGAAGAGCCTCTGCTTATTGTCCTTTCAGAGAGCCTGAGAACTGTGGCTCCGGTTTTGCTAGAGTCTGTGCCCCCAGGCAAGACTATCATTCCATCTAATTTGCAACTGGAGGTTCTCTCTTGGGCTCACTCTACCAGGGTAGATGGACATTTTGGAACATCTGAGCTTTTGGCAAGGAGGTACTGGTGGACACATATGGCCTGTGACATCGGGGACTATATTTGGGCGTGTGTCTCCTGCGCCAAGGATCGGTCTCCTCGGCAATGGCCTGCTGGGCTACTGTACCCACTGCCAGTGGCAGACAGGCCCTGGGAGAAGGTCGGGATGGACTTCGTGGTAGGCTTACCCAAGTCTTGTAGCTGCACGGTGATTTGGATAGTCACCGACCATTTTTCTAAAATGATGCACTTGATTCCGCTTCCACGGTTACCTTCTGTACGGGCCTTGCCGGCGTTGTTCATTAAACATGTCTACGTCTACATGGCATGTCGGACAAAATTGTCAGTGACTGGGGTCCTCAGTTTGCATCTCGGTTCTGGAGAGAGCTCTGTCGTTTACTCAGCATTGAGCTGAATCTCTCTTCTGCATACCATTCCGAGACAAATGTGTCGGTAGAGAGGGCCAACCAGACTCTGGTCACATACTTGCGACATTTTGTGTCCGCCAGGCAGGATGACTGGGCATCTTTGTTACCTTGGGCGGGATTTGCTTTGAACAACGCCGTAGCTGACTTTAGCGGGCCATCTCCATTTCTCTTTAATTACGGCCAGCATCCGCGTGTCCCTGTGCCCATGCCTGTGTCATCCATCGATTCTAGGATGGCAGACTGGGCGGTGGAGGCACGTGGCATTTGGGACCGCACACAGGATGCCATCCGGGCCTCCAAGGAGAGAATGAGGGTTTCTGCTGATGCACACCAGCACCCCGCTTAGACCTTTGCTCCTGGAGACTTAGTGTGGCTCTCCGACCGTAACATCAGGCTGCGAGTTGAAACCACTAAGTTTGCGCCTCGCTACATAGGCCCTTTCAAGGTTCTGGAACAGGTCAACCTTGTGGTCTACCGTTTGACTATTCCTCCGTGGCTAGGTATCACCGACACTTTTCATATATCCTTAAAGCCCGTCTACATGTCCCGGTTTTCTGAGTCATCTGCCGGGTCCTCGGGTTCGTCCATGGATAAGTACGAGGTGAACACTATCTTGGGGTGCAAGGTGGCACGTGGCAAAAAATACTATCTGGTGGACTGGATAGAGGATAGAACCTGGGAGCCTGTGGAGCACATTCGGGCTCCGCTGCTCATTGCAGCCTTTGAGCGAGGCCCAAGGAGGAGGGGTAATGTTAGGCGTCGAGTTCCTGCCGCTGCACAGGGGGAATCGCGAGCCACGTCCGCTGCAGTCTCCCATTCTTCTCCAGCCGCAGTGGAGCCTGCTCAGCGGAGACGTCGGTCCCAGCGCCTGGCCAGGACAGATACTGCACATTTGGTTACTGCTGCCCTTCCAGGTTCAGCCATTATAACTAGTGCTGTTCGGCGGCGAGCAGGTGCTCCTGGGAATAAGTCCTGCTTTTCCCCTCCTGAGCATGCCCAGGGGAAGACCTCTAATTGGAGGTCGGGGATCACACGCTCAGGTCCTGTAGCAGCTCCTATTGGTCCACTAGGAAGGTCCTGAACTGCCACAGCTATAAAAGTATGCATGGCCGCACGGCCATGCGCTAGTATAATTTGTATTTGGCAGTTGCAAGTGGATACTCTGCCACACTGTATATAAGTGTGTGTTTGTTTAGCCTTGGAGGCTGTACATTCAGGCAGGCAGCTAGCGTCAGTGGGGGCAATTAGCCTTAGCTTAGCATCTGGTTCCTTTATGTGTGCGGTTAGCAGAGAAGAGTTCCAGAGCAAGCACAATTTTTAGTTAGGGTTTAAGTCCCTGTGTACAGCGCGACTCTGTGAGGCAACAGAGCTCGCTTTCATTTCACACAGGGTGAAGTTTAACCCATGTGTGAGCTCAGTGTCCATCCGCCATTACTTGCAGCAGGTATCTCTGCACTGTGGACCCCGGGCTGCGAACGCACCTTGTATCTATCACTCTATTACTTGGTGCGTTCCGCTAGCCCTAACACCATGTGAGCCAGACTGCTAACAAGCAAGACTTCCGTGTCCTCACCAAGAGAATGACTGACCATGCTCTCCTCCTACTCCTTCCCCTCCCTGTCCTCAGGCCATCCACGCTGAACAGATGGTATGACAGTTGTGCAGGTAATACCATCTATAGCACATGAAACTAGCTCATGTTCACCAAAGGATATTAGCTTCAGCACAGCTTGTTGCTGCTTGGCTGAGGCAGTGCTGCAGTGCTTCCAGCTTGTGACTGAAGTGGTCATTTCGGTGATGAAGGCTGAAGATAAGGAGGAGGATGAGGAGGTACAGGTGCTATAGACTGTGGGGGCAACCCTGATTGACGTACGGCCCGCAATCCTCGGCGTCAGGAGGATGTGTTCCATCCCAAGGTCCGACTGGGTCCCGGCTTTCACTATGTTAACCCAGTGTGCCATAAGCGAGATGTACAGTCCATGCCCACAAGCACTTGTCCACGTGTCCGTAGTTAGGTGGACTTTCCCAGTAACTGCATTGTTGAGGGCATTCAAGTCTTCAGTCTCCACGAGCCTAAAAGGCAACATTTCGAGGACAACAGTCGCGAAATGTGTGAATTTAGTAGTGCGGCCTGTGAGGCATTGGCTGCTTATTTGTGCTTGCATTCTAAAGACTGGGGTATGGATAACTGAATGCTGTTCTGGGACAAAAACGTGGACGTGCTTGATGATGGTGCTATTTTCAGTGTGTGCAACGACAGGTGCAGGACAGGAGGCATCTTCGCATGCACTATGGACAGGGGATTGGCTTGCAGTCACAACAGCGGAAGAAGCAGTGGTGTCACCTGCAGACACTGTTCCTTGACCCTGGGTTTGGCCCTCAAAGACGGGTGCTTTGCTGTCAAGTGCCTGATTATGCTGGTGATGGTCAGGCTGGTAGTTTTGATACCCCTGCTGATGCTGGCCTGGCAGGTGGTGCAAATGGCCTTTTTGGGGTTATCGGCAGAGTATTTAAAAAGCAACCAGACCGGGGAAGACCTAACAGTTGGACTGGCAACTTCCGTCAGGCTGGTGTTATGTGGAATGTTGCCCAACTTCTGTCTAAATTCAATAGTAGTGTGCTGCTAAGATCCCCTAGTAATTGGGTCTGGAAGGTCGGGTGAGAAGATGTGGGTGTTTGTTGTATCAAAAGAGCAAGAAAAAGAACCATGCATATAGAGTGCACTCCCAAAATACAATGAGGTTACATAAATACAAAAAATTATTGAAAATACAGAAAGGCCCCAATCAGCCTAATAGCAGCGGGAGGTCAGCATGAATCTCCCAGAGAATGATATAAGCCTAATCACTAATATGAAGGCGATTAGCGTCCACCTGCCATCACAATAAGAGGGTATGGAAAGAACCTATGGCAAGAGGTTAAGCCAAGAGGCAGCATGTAGCAAAAAATCACCATGTCAGGCAGTCCAATAAGTGGCGTCAGCTGTCTGAAAGTCAAGGGGGGATAGTCCCAGGACCAAAGCAGTGTGGGGAGAGCCCCACGCGTATTGCTGCAAGATGCAGCTTCGTCAGGGGAAGTGACAGGGGAGGGGGTCAGGAAGTCTTAAATAGCAGTCGATTAATTAGTCACAGGCAGTGGAAGGTGTGTGATATCAAAAGAAGAGGCATAAACCTGGAATCATACCACAGTAATCCGGAAGCAAAGGACGCAAATCAACGCACACGTAGAGTCCAAGATGCCAATACCGGAAAGGAGTGAAATCACAAGCCACGCAGGCCAACAGGGAGGAACAAGAGCTCGCGCATGCGCAGAGCATATCTCTCAGGGCCATAGTACAGCGCAGGCATGAAAATTCCATAAGAACAGCCGCTCAAAACCGGCGTCAATGTACCGCCATGATAAGATGTAAGGCAGGCCAGGATATGTATGGTAAACGGGTGTACGCCCGTACAGAAATAAATTAAAATGAATTACACACCCCAGTCTAAAGGCAGAAAAGGGGGTAGGCAGGGGCTATAAATGCCCCATAAAATTCAATATATGGAGAAAACCTAGCGAGACATAGGCAGAGGAGCAAGCCCCGCAAATCCCCACAAAGTGGAGAAATGGACATGCAACAGCAGGATATACCACAGGTAAAGTGAAAAAGAGGTTGAATCCAAGAAAAACCATATGAATTGCTGCTCAATAATTTAATAAATAAATTACAGACACAAATTATCAAAATATTCACCAACAGTGACCCCAATAAATATGGGTGCACATATGGGTATATCCAAAAACGGCCCCAATAGTTAATGTAGCATGCCCTTCAAAGTGACAAGAACACAAGCCCGCAAATGTATAAATCTGATGGAATAGCAGGCTGCCAATATGGCAAGCATAAAGGAATCAAACTCAAGTACATAGAACGAGAACAGTCCATCAAGGTGAAAGGCGGAAAAGCAAATGTCCAGAAAGGTTTTTTTCTCATATAGAATCATCCCAGGAAGGTTGTAAATAGTATTTCTTCGTTGAGCCCGGTAGGTGAGAGGCTCCGTAGATTAAAAATCCAGCGAGATTCGATTTGAAGCAACTGCTTTCTGTGGTTTCCACCTCTAACATTGAACTGGATTTTCTGCAAGCCAAAAAAGGAAATGTGAGCAGAAGAGCCGTCATGTTCAGTTAAGAAATGCATGGCGATTGGAGACATGGTCTTGCCCTTTTTAATATCTGAGGCTGCCAGATGTATCGTGGACAGGTGTTTTTGTTCCCTCTTCCTGAAGTCCTGAGAAGTCTGGCCCACATACATCTTATTGCAGGGGAAATGATGACATAAATCACATTAACCGTCTTACAATTACAATAGGATGTCACCCGATATGATTTTGAATCAAGAGGGTTAGTGAAGAAATCTCTGGTAATTGGGATATGTTGACAAACACTACACTCCCCACAAGGGAATGACCCCCTCAAATGTATGCCTCGATTCAAACTAATAGTGGGGCACAAAAAGTGCCTCCTAGCTAATGTGTCCCCTAGGTTGGGGGCCCTCTTAGCCATCAAAGCAGGACATGGAGTGACCAAGGGGGGAGTCTGTGTGTCCGTTGTGAGAATGTCCCAACGGGATGCTAGAATATTCCTCACCCGACTCCATTGGTCATTGTAGTCTGTAATGAAACGGACACTTCTGTCCTGGTGGCGATCGTTGGGAGAAATTAAGAGATCCTGATTCAGTCCCTTAGCCCTTTGGAAAGCTTGGGAGATTGTTTTCTTCAGGTAGCCCCGTTGCCTAAATCTTGTAGTGAGAGCCCTAGATTGTAGAAAAAAATCCCCATCCAGAGTACAGTTACGACGGGCCCTTAGAAACGGGCCAGTTGGAATACCCCTTCTGGTATGGAGTGGATGAAAACTGTCCCGGGACTATCCCCCCTTGACTCTCAGATGGCTGACGCCACTTATTGGTCTGCCTGACATGGTGATTTTTTTGCTACATGCAGCCTCTTGGCTTAACCTCTTGCCATAGGTTCTTTCCATACCCTCTTATTGTGATGGCAGGTGAACTCTAATCACCTTCATATTATTGATTAGGCTTATATCATTCTCTGGGAGATTCATGCTGACCTCCCCCTGCTATTAGGCTGATTGGGGCCCTAATGTTAGTACTAGCTTTTTTTGTCCACATAGGGGCACTTTTCTACTGTATGGTTTTTTGCGGACGCCCAGATTATACCTATTGTTCTAATTTGTTTATTTATATAGTATAAGCCATTTTTTCTGCATATATGTGTGGTGCTATCTCTGCCACACTATTGTGCCTCTAAGTCGTCTTTATATATTACATAGTATACACATAGTCTTAAGGTTGAAGGAAAACTTTAAGCCCATCTAGTTCAACCCATAGCCTAACCTAACATGCCCTAACGTGTTGATATATTGATTCACTATTGGACCAGTGGTTTCACATGTTTTTATTGTGTTTTCTGTCTTTTCAGTAAATTTTTGTATTTATGTAACCTCATTGTATTTTGGGAGTGCACTCTATATGCATGGTTCTTTTTCTTGCTCTTTTGATACATTTTTGTTGCTGTGCATCGAGTTGCACCCCTGGTCACACTTACCTTATAGGTTGTGATTGGTTCTCTGCCCATTGGTAGTGCTCCCTGGCTCTCCTTCTTTTGTGGGTGTTTGTTGTGGCACTATTTCAGCTTGCCCACGGGCTCGGCCTCTGCATGCACCATGACATCACCATCACGTCCAATTCCCCGTCATTTGCCATGCACCTTGCCTATTTTAAATGAAGGACAATATTTCCCACGTTCACTACAAATGGCTGAATTTGGAGCAAACTTATATGTGATCCGTGTGGCGGACAAACCCTGGTTTCAAATATCTAGCCTGTTTGTAACTATTTTTTTTTTCAGCAAACTGGTGTCAATAACTTGGGTAAGACACTGTAAAAAAATTGAAATGGAGGCCTGAAATGGCACAATTTTGAGCGCACTGATATGTGACCCGTGTGACGGACAAACACCAGTTTAAAATATTTGGCCTGTAGGTAACTATTTTTTTCCAGCAAAATGGTGTCAATTACTTCGGTAACACACTGTAAAAAATTGAAATGGAGGCCTGAAATGGCACAATTTTGAGCACACTGATATGTGATCAGTGTGACGAACAAACTCCAGCTCAAAATATCTGGCCTGTAGGTAACTCTTTTTTTTTCAGCAAACTGGTGTCAATAACTTGGCTAAGACACTGCAACAAAATTTAAATTTAGGCCTGAAATGGCACAATTTTGGGCAGACTGAAATGTGATCAGTGTGACAGACAATCCCCAGCTTAAAATAGCTGGATTTTTAGCGCTGTATTATGGAAAGGATCTGGCTGTTTTCTGCAGTGCCAACAAGCAACTGGAGCAGAAGAAAAGTGTTCTCTGGATTGCTTTTAAAGCAAATAGTCAGGATTAAGATCCCCCAAAAAGTATTACTGTCCCTTAATACCTGGGGTTATGTCTAGAAATATCTGTAATAGGCAGCAGCAGGCAGAACTGGAATGGACCCTCTTGCTATCTGCACTGAATTTTGCCACATACACTGCCTGCCTGCCTAGCTCTAATATCTATGTACCTTTATTAGTCCTCAGAAGGACTGTTAGTTGAGATGGATGTGTGTATTAGTTATGGTATACCCACACTAAGTATGAAGCAAACAAATCTCTCCCTGGCTCAGCAACAACTCTCCCCTACACAGCCTGATTCCGGAGTAGACTGGGACGAGCATGACGGCGCCAGGTCTGATATAGACCTGATGACGCTGTGCGGCCAGCCAATCACTGTAATGCCACAACCAACATGACTGTCATTGGCTCTCTAAAGAATGCCAAACATGCAGGGCAGAGACCCGAGCTCATGCAGTGAGACGCTTGGGTGAGCACCGAGTAGTGGTGAGCATGCTCGCGCATCACTAGTTGTAATAAAAAGGTATGGAAGTAATCAGCACTTTAGGTCCTTTACTGTAATCACGTTACATTGAGGTATAAAAACCTGCTTAGAATGTCTCATTAAACAACTTTTTTTCTATGTTGCTACTTATTATGAAGGTGTTTTTTTAATTGAAATTTTTTTAATATGTTCCTCTTCCTTCACTGTGCACTGAACATATTACTTCACTCATCCTGCAATTCATGGGTAATGTCATAATTAAAATGGTTATCCACTTTATCCTTGTTTTAATTAATGTGCTGAAGACATGATTTTGTGGCGCTTACTAAAATATAAGTATTACAGGTTCTCTTCCCGCACTTATGTACATCGGAAGAGAGCTGTCAATCAAATGGTGTAGGGCGGAGATAAGTCAGCTGTGGACCTGCATCGGACTAGTCATGATGTCTATACCTACAGCCACCAACCGACTGATAAGATTAATTCAAGAATTTAATGGAAATATATCATCAGGAAAATAAATTATTGTTTAAATGAAGTATTTAAGTTTTTTTTAACAGTTGTTTAAATGTTAACAGTCTGATTCTTTCATTTTAAATGCAATAATATTAGCTTTATTTTGGCAATTTTATAAGCAGTTTATATTGTTTCAATTAAGGTCAGTATCTTAATAGTTATTCGTTTACTCCCAGGAAATGCCAGCGACAACATACCGAGCCAAGAGTTCACAAGAGCTTGTCATATTTCCAAACAAGTGCTCTGAGTGTTCTACTTAGATTGCGGGCTTTGTTGTTAATATGACATGAAGTGGTTGTCTCTAGTTGTGCCACAATCTTACTATGTTGATAAACTTTATATGTACAATGAGAAACATATACAGATGTAATAGAGGTGGTTATCAATGTAGCAGTGCAGAGTATGTGACATCACCATGCGTTATGCCAAGTCTTAAAGAGGATCTGTAACCATGTCAAAAGTGGCAAATTTTTGCCTTTATTTGATTCCCGCTGCTCCCCTGAGTATTCCGCAGTTTTTCTTTTCCATAATCTGCCATACGGTTCTAGGGAAATTAGGCTTTAACCCCTTAGTGACAGAGCCAATTTGGTACTTAATAAGGGTATGTGCACACGTCAGGATTTTTTCCTGACATAATCCTGAGAATTCTGCCAGAAATCCACGTGCTTTTTTCGCGCGGATTTCTCGTGGTTTTTGCGCGTTTTTTGCGCGGATTTTTTGCGGATTTTTCTTTAATTTTCCGGAATGTCCTTTTTGATAGGAAATCCGCAAAAAATCCGCAAAAAGATAGAGCATGTCCGGATTTTTTGCGGTATGCGTTTTTTTTGCGGAAAAAAAACGCTAACATCTGCACAAAAAATGCGGAATGCATTCTAAATGATAGGATGCATAATGTTAGCGGTTTTTTAGCGGATTTATAGCGTTTTTATAGCAAAATTCCGCAAAAAAAACGCTAAAAATCCGGACGTGTGCACATACCCTCACTGAGCCAATTTTTACAATTCTGACCACTGTCCATTTATGAGGTTATAACTCTGGAACGCTATAACGGATCCCGCTGATTCTGAGAATGTTTTTTCGTGACATATTGTACTTCATTCATATTGTAACTTAGCCCATTTTTTCCTTAAAGTTTGATGGGGATCGCCAACCACCGTTCAGCAGACCCGAGTGAGGGGAGCAAAGACCGGATCCGAGGCCGAATGAACCCTTGAAAAAGACCTTTCTGTGGTCAAAACGTTGGGGATAAATTTCTTCTGTTACATTTTTTTCTCTCTCATGGCTGTGAATTCCCAGAATAAAGTTTCACTATTGATTCAAGACTTGAATATTTTTTTTTTTTGGAGTGCTTGAGGTTGTTCTATTATATTGACTTTGGTTTTCCTCTGAAAGCACCAATTTTTCTAATAGTGTGCAGAAAACCCTGATCTTTCTATATTGTACTTCATGTTAGTGGTAATACTTCTTAAATATTGCTTGCGATTATTTATGAAAAAATGGAAATATGGCGAAAATTTTTAAAATTTAGCAATTTTCAAACTTTTAATTGTTATGCCCTTAAATCAGAGAGATATGTCACACAAAATAGTTAATAAATAACATTTCCCACATGTCTACTTTACATCAGCACAATTTTGGAAACAATTTTTTTTTTGTGTTAGGAAGTTATAAGGGTTAAAAGTTGACCAGCGATTTCTAATTTTTACAACAAAATTTACAAAACCATTTTTTTTAGGGACCATCTCACATTTAAAGTCACTTTGATGGGTGTACATGACAGAAAATACCCAAACTTGACATCATTCTAAAAACTACACCCCTCAAGGTGCTCAAAACGACATTCAAGAAGTTTATTAACCCTTTACATGCTTCACAGGAACTGAAACAATGTGGAAGGAAAAATGAACATTTAACTTTTTTTTGCAAACCTTTTACTTTAGAACCATTTTTTTTATTTTCACAAGTGTAAAACAAAAAATTAACCACAAAGTTTGTTGTGCAATTTCTCCTGAATACGCTGATACCCCATATGTGTGGGTAAACCACTGTTTAGTCGCACGGCAGAGCTTGGAAGAGAAGGAGCTCCGTTTTACTTTTTCAATGTAGAATTGGCTGGAATTTAGGTCGAACGCCATGTCATGTTTGGAGAGCCCCTGATGTGCCTAAACAGTGGAAAAAACCCCACAAGTGACACCATTTTGGATACTAGACCCATTATGGAACTTATCTAGATGTTTGGTGAGCACTTTGAACCACCAAGTGCTTCACATAAATTTATAAAGTAGAGCTGTGAAAATAAACAATCCTTTTTTTTCCTTAAAAATGATTTTTTAGTTCGCAATTTTTTATTTTCTCAAGGGTAACAGGAGAAATTGGACCACAAAATGTATTGGGCAATTTATCCTGAGTATATATGTGGGGGGACCACTGTTTGGGCGCATGGCAGAGCTCGGAAGGGAAGGAGCGCCGTTTTGGAATGCAGACTTTGATAGAATGGTCTGCGGAAGTTATGTTGCGTTTGCAGAGCCCCTATGTACCTAAACAGTAGAAACCCCCCACAAGTGACCCCATTTTGGAAACTAGATCCCCCAAGGAACTTATCTAGATGTGTGGTGAACACAAGTGCTTCACAGAAGTTTATAATACAGAGTCGTAAAAATAAAAAATATTTTTTTTCCACAAAAATGATTTTTTTAGCTCTTAATTTTTTCATTTTCCCAAGGGTAACAGGAGAAATTGGACCACAAAAATTGTTGTGTAATTTGTCCTGAGTACGCTGATACCCCATGTGGGTGGGTGACCACTGTTTGGGTACACATCGGGGCTCAGAAGGGAAGTAGTGACGTTTTAACATGCATTTTTTTAATGGAATGGTCTGCAGGTGTCATGTTGCATTTGCTGAGCCCCTGATGTACCTAAACAGTAGAAACCCCCCACAAGTAACCCCATTTTGGAAACTAGACCCCAAAGAGCTTATCTAGATGTGTGGGGGGCACTATGAACCCCCAACTGCTTCACAGAAGTTTATAATGTAGAGCCATGAAAATAAAAAATCA
This sequence comes from Ranitomeya imitator, assembly GCF_032444005.1. Lineage (NCBI taxonomy): Eukaryota > Metazoa > Chordata > Amphibia > Anura > Dendrobatidae > Ranitomeya > Ranitomeya imitator. Next base: position 663,708,000 of record NC_091282.1, read on the forward strand.
TATTTTTTCCACAAAAATGTTCTTTTCACCCCCAAATTTTTACTTTCACAAGGGTAACAGGAGAAATTGGACCCCAAAATTTATTGGGCAATTTATCCTGAGTACGCTGATAGCCCCTATGTGGGGAATACCACTGTTTGGGCACACGTCGAGGCTCGGAAGGGAAGGAGCGCCGTTTTGGAATGCAGACCTTGATAGAGTGGTCTGCGGGCGTTATGTTGTGTTTGCAGAGCCCCTGATGTACGTAAACATTAGAAAGCCCCTAGAAGTGACCCCATTTTGGAAACTAGAACCCCTAAGGAACTTATCTAGATGTGTGGTGAGTATTTTGAACGCCCAAGTGCTTCAGAGAAGTTTGACGCAGAGCCGTGAAAATAAAAAATCATTTTTTTCCACAAAAATTATTTTTTAGCCACCAATTTTTTTTATTTTCGTACGGGTAACAGGAGAAACTGGACCCCAAACGTTGTTGTCCAACTAGTACTTATCTCAGAAAGGAGAGAACATCATTTGACTTTTTGAGCGCAAAATTGGCTGTCTCGTATGGAGATCCCCTGATATACCTAAACAGTTGAAACCCCCCCAATTCTAACTCCAACCCTAACCCCAACACACCCCTAACCCTAATCCCAACCCGATCCATAATCCTAATCACAACCCTAACCCCAAAACACCCCTAACCCTAATCCCAACCCTAACCATAACCCTAATCAAAACCGTAAACCCAACACACCCCAATCCTAATCTCAACCCTAACCTCAACCCTAATTCCAATACACCCTTAATCCCAACCCTAACTTTAACCCTAATCCCAAACCTAACCCTAATCCCAAACATAACCCTAATGCCAACCCTAACCCTAATGCCAACCCTAATCCAAACCCTAATCCCAACCCTAATCCCAACTCTAACCCTAACTTTAGCCCCAACCCTAGCCCTAAGCCTAACTTTAGCCCCAACCCTAACCCTAACTTTAGCCCCAACCCTAACCCTAGCCCCAACCGTAACCCCAACTTTAGCCCTAGCCCCAACCCTAACCCTAACTTTAGCCCCAACCCTAACCCTAATTTTAGCCCCAACCCTAACCCTAGACCTAACCCTAAATTTAGCCCCAACCCTAACCCTAGCCCTAACCCTAACCCTAGCCCTAACCCTAGCCCTAGCCCTAATTGGAAAATGGAAATGCATACTTTTTTAAATTTTATTATTTTTCCTAACTAAGAGGATGATAAAGGGGGGGTTATTTACTATTTTTTTTTACTTTGATCACTGTGATAGGATCTCACAGTAACCAAAATAAAACAAGATTGCGGTTGCTGGTAAACGGTTATTTACAGGCGATCACAAAACAGTGGTCTGTAAAAACCAACCACGAGCATGTTCTTTGGGGTCTCAGCTACCCCCGGCAGCAGAGACCCCAAAGATCTTCCGGGTACTGACCGGCGCACTCCGCATGCGCCCACCATTTTTTTGCCGGAAGAAGATGGCAGCGCCCATGGGGAACCACGAGGAGCACCGGGGGAGACGGGTGAGTGTCGGGGGGCAATCGGGGACCCCATTTCTCTGTCCTCTGATGTGCGATCACATCGGAGGACAGAGAAATTAAATGGCAAATAGCTTCTTTTTTTTTGCAACTGCCGGTAAACGGCTAATTACCGGCAATCGCAACTCGGGGGTTGATAAAAAAACCGACCCGAATCATGTTCTCTGGGGTCTTGGTTACCCCCGGCAACCGAGACCCCAAAGAAAATCCGACTCTGGGGGGCGCTATACACTTTTTCCACAGCGCCGTTAATTAATGGCGCTGTGGTTTAAGTACCCTTAACTGCCGTCGTTAAAAGGCATATCAGCGGTCGTTAAGGGGTTAAATGTTTTAGTGTTATTGTTTACGGTTTTTGCAAAGGAGGCGCGACTCACAAGATCCTCTGGGGTGTGTCTTTAGGCTGCTCTCCATTATTACAATGTTAGCAATGCCCCCTAGGAGCATAAAAATTAGCAGTGAATACTGAAGTCCCATATCTTTGGAACTGATTTAAAAAAAAAGAAAAGAATGTAATATCCAGGGGGAGGGCAGGGATAAAATAAAAGCACAAACTTGATACAGTTATATGGTCACAGGTCCTTGTTAATGTTTTTTTTCATGAGTTTTTATAATATGCAAAGCAAAGGATTTCCTGACAAATTTCAGCAGCAAAAAATGTATAAACAACAATAGCGAAATACAAAAACATAAATATATTGAAATATGATCTACTGTAGATAATAATAGATTAGATTACAAAAGTAGATTTTACATTTAGCAGAAAGTGTTTATATGAGTCCTCTAATAAAGTCTAGTATTTTGGAATCCAGGTCATCTTGGAACCATCCTGTGTCTGAATCCTCTTTACTTCTGACCTGGTAATCCCGCCCGGGGCACTTTGTTTCTTACTACTGACTTAGCAGAAGACAGTATGGCATGAAAAGGGAATTCTCAAGTATTCTAACTTTACTTAGTCATCCTATTAGAGAAATTTGGGAAAATATGAGATTATGTAGAACGCTGCACATGCTATGTCGCAGAGACTTCTATAGTTTCAAAATCTTGAAATTTCTCTTTAAAGGGGTTGGCCTTTTCTTTACAAGTTAAACTTAATAGGCCCAAGGTGGTCTAAAAAATATATTAAAAAAAACTATAGTCACATCCCAGATCTGAGCCATTTCTCCACACATGAATCTCCTATGTTTTTTTATTTTTGTAATTTATTTATTTTTAATGGAGTGGAAGAAGGGTGATTAATTTTTTATATTTTTTAAATGTTTTTTAAAATTATTTTTCCTCTCAATTTGTTTAGCTTCCTAAGGGGATTTGAACCTTTGATGTTCTGATCACATTCACTTTATAAATGCTTGTTACTGTTTCGTGGCAAAATATGAATGAGGAAAATAAAAGTGAAATTGTAATTCAAACACAACAGGACAGATGTCAGTTATATTACTGTATATACTGCAATAAAATGTATGCTACAATACCATGGCAAGCTCCTATACTTTGCATGTATATCAACTTAATCTCCACTTCATTTCTTTTGCTTTTACGTTGGATTTTTGCACTTTGTGGCAGGGTGTCCACAAGTCAGGACCAGGTCCTTGTCTGCCCTTATTCACACTGATGTCAGTTCTGACCCATGGTAAGGTTTTAATGTAAGAGAGTGTAGGACCATCCCGAACAGGGTCACCTTGTCGCTGGTGGGATAGCCTTTATGCATTTTTTTTCATTAAAAACAGTGTTTACTAAGAACCCTATGTTATTATATGTACTATTACTTTTACTTATTTAGTTACAGCAGGGTATGCTCATTTTATTTCTATCTAGCTATCACCGTGGCACTGCAATACATGGTGTAAATCCTGGTCTCCTTTGAAGCTCAGCCTATAGCTCAGCTTCAGAGAAAGACTAAAGGCCCCTTCACATTAAGCGATGCTGCAGTGATACCGACAACGATCCGGATCGCTGCAGCGTCGCTGTTTGGTCGCTGGAGAGCTGTCACACAGACCGCTCTCCAGCGACCAACGATGCCGGTAACCAGGGTAAACATCGGGTAACTAAGCGCAGGGCCGCGCTTAGTAACCCGATGTTTACCCTGGTTACCATCCTAAAAGTAAAAAAAACAAACACTACATACTTACCTACCATTGTCTGTCCCCGGCGCTGTGCTTCTCTGCACTCCTCCTGTACTGACTGTGAGCACAGCGGCCGGAAAGCAGAGCGGTGACGTCACCGCTCTGCTTTCCGGCTGACCGACGCTCACAGCCAGTACAGGAGGAGTGCAGAGCACAGCGCCGGGGACAGACAGCGGTAGGTAAGTATGTAGTGTTTGTTTTTTTAACTTTTAGGATGGTAACCAGGGTAAACATCGGGTTACTAAGCGCGGCCCTGCGCTTAGTAACCCGATGTTTACCCTGGTTACCAGTGAAGACATCGCTGGATCGGTGTCACACACGCCGATCCAGCGATGTCAGCAGGGAGTCCAGCGACGAAATAAAGTTCTGGACTTTCCTCAGCGACCAACGATCTCCCAGCAGGGGCCTGATCGTTGGTCGCTGTCACACATAGCGATTTCCTTAACGATATCGTTGCAACGTCACCAAAAGCAACGATATCGTTAACTATATTGTTATGTGTGAAGGTACCTTAAGATGGCAGTGATGGAGGCCTTCAGTAAGCCCCCAGTTGTCATAGTAAATTGACCAGTGCTGACACACACTTGCATAGGCCAAGACACCATTAAAATCCTGCTTTCAGAGATTGACAGAGGCAATTATATAATTAACAGCCGCAGGAGAATCTCAGCTATTTAATATAGCGGGCATCAGCCACATGTGAAGAGATCTCAGCTACTGAGCCCCCTCCACACATGGTCACCCCAACTCAGAATGTACAGATACATGCATAGGCTTGAAGGGGTTCAAAACAAAGGAAAAATAGTCATAAGCAATTAGGCCTGATAAACTTACATCAGAGAAGAAGAATAAATGTCTGCTTATTGTTCACCTCAAAATGCCAATTTAATGTAGTAAAATAAATTATCTATATCTGTTATACATAAAAATATCATACTGACAGTAAGAGATGATTGAATATTTTAAGATTGGAATTCACTATGTTCAATTTTTTTTTCCCCAAAAATGTGACACACAGCGAAACGATTGGCAGTGAATTACAATACTGCAAATTCTCCAATGTCCTAAAAAGATATGCATAACACTGAGGTATCCTAGGAAGCATTCAACACCTTTTAAGCTATTTAGCTCAAACACAACCTTAGTAATGTTAGTAATTTTACTATAGAAATGGATAACCTGGCCATAACCAACAGCCCATGTAAGAACACTATGCACTGACAGACTTACATGTTTTCTTTTAAATAAAGAACAGTCCAAAAATTATCCCTCCTAGTCATTTGTGATTAGGCAGAATGTTTTGTGCAGAACACTGTCTCAAACTGATGATGCCTCTGTCAGAGGTAAAACCATCCTGCTGTGACTGAGATGAGTGAGGTGCCATATATATTACATAATGCTCTCTGCTTCCTCCAAACTAATACTCTTGTGGGAGATAAGAGGGCAATTTTGTCTTGCATTTTGTAGTACTACTGACCACATGTCTGGAGCCAGTGGTGGCTGTTGTGATTTTGCTGCTGCTACCAACTCCAATTTTCTTAGCCTAGTATATATTTTTTTCATTATATACTACCCCCACCCATTGCTCTTGACACTTTCTTTGCCACATATTTTGTACAACACAATAATTAACTTTTGGCAATCATTTCAACTCTAATTATTCAACTCTTCCCAAAAAGTAGATAACAAGAAATGATAGGTAGGTGCACATACAGAAAGAAAAAGGTGACAGAAAGCTGAAATATGGATACTGGGAATTTACCAAATTGTCTAGAGTAGAGCAATCCAGAGAACTGACGTAGCATGAGAGAAGTATTGGAGATGGGAGTGGGAGATTCAGATTATAGAGAATGTCAGTCTTAGGTCAGTATTGCGATGGAGAACATGGGTAGGGTGGTAGACAGAGATGAGGGAAGAGATATAGAACTGTTCAGAATTATGGAGCTCTTTGTGAATGAGAATGGTAAGTTTATATTGAACTCTGTAGTGGAAAGGTAACCAGTGCAATGACTGGCACAGGGTGGAAGCATCTGTGTAGTGTCTGGACAGAAATATGACCCTGACTACTCCATTCAACATAAATTGGAGAGGGGAGAGTTTAGTAAGAGGGAGACTGATTTGTATAGAGTTGCAATGGTCAAGACGGTTATGAACAAGAGCAACAGTAAGAGTTTTTGCAATAACAGGTTGAATTCTTGGGATGTTTATGAGCAGCAGGTGTCAAGATCGAGCAAGTGATCAGATATAAGGAGTAAAGGAATCATTTGAGTCAAATATAATCCCAAGACAGTGAGCTTGCTACTTGGTAGTTATGGTGGCGCCACTCACAGAAATGCCAATTTCAGGTTTAGGTAAGTTAGAAAAGGGAGAAAACACAAAAGTTCAGTTTTCGAATGATTGCGTTTTAGATACGGTAAGATCATAATGTTAGAGACAGTGGACAATCACTGACAATTTGTGGTAATGTTGGGGCAATATCACGAGAATATGTGTTTGAGTGCCATCAGCATAGACATGGTACTGGAGACCAAATCTGCTGATGGTGTGTGCAGTAGGGGTGAAAGGTGAGAAGTGGAGGGCACCTGGAACTACACATTGAAGAACCTTAATAGTTAGGGGAAAAGGAGGTGGACAAGTTCCAGCAAATGATACAATGAAGGAGCAGTTAGAGAGATAGGAGGAGAATCAATATGAAACATTGTCTTTAAGAACAATAGAGCGAAGCATATTGAGGAGGAGTTGGTGATCCACAGTCAGCAATGGCCATTATATTTATTTGTTATTAGATCATTAAGGAGTTCAGTATGGGCCGTTTCTGTAAAAGTGTAAACAGTGGAATCTGGATTGTAAAGGATCAAAAAGAGAGATATGAAAGACAGCGGATAAGAAAAGAGTAAGTGTTACAGCAGTGTAAAGATGTAGTATAGGTTAGAGACAGGACTGTAGTTGTGTTTAAAGAAAAGGAAAAGATTCCAGACTTAACAAAATGTTAAATATTGTTGTTAGGTGGTGAGTAGTGAGAGCCATGGAGAGGAACTGGAGGAGATGTGAGGGAATAGGGTCACTGGTGCACGAAGTGTGGTGAGAAGTGAGGAACCTGGTAACTTCTTCTGCAATCAGTTCAAAGACAGAAGATGAACTTGATGAATTATTCTTTAAGTATACCTTTAAAGTATAAAGTAGTGGACAACCCTTTATCAAAGGTCTATTATTTTATTGTTACATGATATAAAAGATTATTTTTACAAAATGGGAATTTTTCTGACTGGATAGTTGAAAATTTACTTGCGAAAAATCACAAGTTTATAGTATTTGCTAATTATTTCTGTTCTCTACCTCAGAATTCTTTCTAAATATCTGCATCCTGCTGTGAGTTATGTGCTATGTGCATGACCTATTTACGGGTTTTTTTCCCTATCTGAACTCAAATAACAGAAATTGACATTTTCCATTACAAAAGTTCTTCCTGAAATTATTGGTGATGCTCACAGACACACATCATTAAATAGGACTTATTGGATATGGGGGAGAAAAGGAAGACTTATTACAACAGCTGCCAGTGCATTTCAAACTGGAGTGGATAGTGCGCAGCAATCGCAAATGTCAGGCATTTGGTGAGGGTTGTAGCAACCAAACCTTACACTGAGCTAATACTTGGCCAACACAAAAAAGTTGGTCAGATTTAAAGATATGTCAACACTAAAGATGGATTTGTTGCATGAATTTCTGCAACTGTCCCACACATATGAATGAAGTTTGCAGAAATCTATGCATACGGCATAGACAATCTGCCCAAACCGATTTTCAGCTTGATATTTCTGCTGATTTTAGATAAATATACAATCCTTATACAATACGTACATTGCCAATTACCTGTTTAGGTGCCAGAGTTTAATTTCTAATTGTTTTTCCTTCACATGATGTTTAAAAACTTTGCAAACATTGATTGTCTCCCAATACAAACAAAGCAGCTTCTGATCGAAGAACATACAAACACAAAGCCCTATTCTAAGCGTATGGCATTCCCACACAATGGAGCCATCTATGTGGTGCACCTGGGGTTACCTGCATTGGTTTGGCACTACTAAACTTGTGTGTTGTTGCTGGCACCTATCAACTAGCAATCCAAACTACAATTCAGAATAAATTAGTAAAGGCTTCTTATGATCTAATGACTTTCTAATGGACTTTGAAGTCTCTCAAACATGTTCAGTCTCCTCCATGAGAGTTGAAATGAACTGAAACCACACAAACATGTGGTGAACATATACACTTCATGCATGTACAGTTGTGTGAAAAAAGTGTTTACCCCTTCCTGATTTCCTATTCTTTTGCATGTTTGTCACACACGAATGTTGCAGATCAGCAAACAAATTTAAATATTAGAATAAGATAACACAAGTAAACACAAAATACAGTTTATAAATTAAGGTCTTTATTATTAAGGGAGAAAGAAGTCCAAACCTACAGTGCCCTGTGTGAAAAAGTGATTTTCCCCTAAACCTAATAACTGCTTGGGCCACCCTTAAAGTGACAAGTGCCATCAAGCATTTTCAATAACTGCCAATGAGTCTTTTACAACGCTCTGGAGGAATTTTGGCCCTCTCATCTTTGCATAATTGTTGTAATTTAGCCACATTCTAGGGTTTCCAAGCATGAGCCACCTGTTCAAGGTCATGCTACAGTATATCAATCGGATTAAGGTCATGACTTTGACTACGCCACTCCAAATTCTTAATTTTGTTTTCCTTAAGTCATTAAGAGGTGAGCTTCCTGGTGTGTTTTAGATCATTGGAAAACAGATAAAATCCAGCGAAATCCAGGAAATCCATTATTAAAGGGAACCTGTCATCCCCCCAGACGTTTGAAACTAAAAGAGCCACCTTGTGCAGCAGTAATGCTGCATTCTGACAAGGTCGCTCTTTTAGTTATTGGTGCTGTAAATGCAGAAATAATCCGTTTTGTAATTTGTCCGAAATACCTGTCTTCAGTCCTGGAGGCAGGACTTTCCCCCCCTGCTGCAGACGCCTCACAGCCGTCACTCAAGTCCTCTTGGCGCCGGGCACCGCCTCCTCAGTGCTGTTTTGAAATCTGCCGGCGCCTGCGCTCTTTTGTCCTGCCTGTCCTCATATGCAGTCTCGCTGACTGCACCTGTGCGGCCGCCCTGCTTGTGAATCCCAGCCCCTCAGTGTTTAATTATTTATTCACACTGCGGGGCTGGGATTTCTGGGCATGCGCACTGCGTGTCTAAGCCACTCACCCAGGTCACAGTGCGCATGCCCAGGAATCCCAGCCCCGCAGTGTGAATAAATCATAAGACACTGAGGGGCTGGGATTCACAAGCAGAGCAGCTGCACAGGCGCAGTCAGCGAGACTGCATATGAGGACAGACGGGCAGCGCTCACTGCGCCTGTCCAAGGCATGACAGAAGAGCGCAGGCGCCGGCAGATTTCAAAACAGGGCTGAGGAGGCGGCGCCCAGCGCCAAGAAGACCTGAGTGACGGCTGTGAGGCGTCTGCAGCAGGGGGGGAAAGACCTGCCTCAAGGATTGAAAACAGGTATTTTGGACAAATTACAAAACTGATTATTTCTGCATTTACAGCACCAATAACTAAAAGAGCCACCTTGTCAGAATGCAGCATTACTGCTGCACAAGGTGGCTCTTTTAGTTTCAAACGCCTGGGGGGGGGGGGGGGTGACAGGTTCTCTTTAAGATGTAAGTCGAAATGCGTTGGATGAATTCGCTGTACTGTGTGTATTTTGCTGCTATGTGCTAAATTACTATTGGTGAGAAACTATTTGTAGTGTCAGTTATTTTAAATGGCTCATTAGAAGCCATAATTTATTACTAAAGACAACGTCCTCTCCTGGATTTCCTGGATTTTGCTGGTTTGATCTGTTTTCCATTGCTAATATACTTGCTGCTCAGCCCTTTTTTCTGAGTGACATTTGGACTTGGGGGATATCAGCCTGACTTTTTCCTCATTGTTGTTTTGGATCATGGTCCTGCTGCATAACCCAAGTGCTCTTCAGCTTGAGGTGAGGAACAGATGGTCAGACATTCTCCTTCAGGATTTTTTAGTAGACTGCTGAACTCATGGTTCCATTTACCACAGCAAGTCTTCCAGGTCCTGAAACAGTAAAACAGCTCCAGACCATCACACTACCACCACCATATTTTACTGTTGGTATGATGTTTCTTTTCTGAAATTGTGTTACTCCTATGCCAAATGTCATGGGACATACACCATCCATATAGTTCAACTTTTGTTTGGTCAGTCAGTATTCTCCCAAAAGTCTTGCTGCTCAGCAGTGATTTTTGTCTTGGAACTCTGCCAGGCAGGCCATTTTTTGCCCTGTCTCTTGCTTATGGTGGAGTAGTGAACACTGACCTTAACTGAGGCATGTGAGACCTCCAGTTCTTTGAATGTTGTTGTGGGGTCTTTTGTGACCTCTTGGATGAGTCGTCGTTACGCTCTTGGGGAAATTTTGGTTGAAGTATCTAAAAACATGTGAAACGGACATTGTGACTGGAGAGAAAATTGTGACATCGCTTGTTGTGATTGGTTGATCCTGTGGTATCAACTGTGTATAGAGGCATTACTAGTGTTGAGCGATACCTTCCGATATCGGAAAGTATCGGTATCGGTTTGGATCGGCCGATATTCAAAAAATATCGGATATCGCCGATACCGATACCCGATCCCAATGCAAGTCAATGGGACCAAAATATCGGAATTAAAATAAACCCTTTCTTTCCTTGTAGGTTCATTCTACATGAAGGAAAACAACTAAGAATAATGTAGGATGTATGGGGGAGGTGGCGGAGACATTAAAGGCAATGAGGATTAGTCCAATCAAATAGAATAGCATGATTTTTTTTTTTTTTAAAGACGTTCGGATTGAAAAAGATATTGACTATGTAAATTTTTTTTTATTTTGTAGATATTGATGTTTCACTATTCCACGACCTTCCCCTTCTTTTTTTTCCTTTTCCCACACTTTCATCTTCATCATCATCAGCATCTTTGACATCAACTTCTTCACCTTATTCATCTTCTTCTTCATCTTCTACCTATTTTTTTTTTTTATTACATTCTTCATATTCATTTTCTTCAACTATTATTATTCTTCCTATTCTACATATTCTTTTTATTCCACTGTTATTATTCTTCCTATTCTACTTCTTCATCATATTCTCATTTGTGACAGCCTCAGGCATTCCCATAGTTGTTATCTATAAAAGTTGGAAGATTACACCTTCCGTTCTGCCAGTCACAAAAGTTACATTTGTCCGCGTTCAGTTTGGCCTGCAGCATCAGGCTTTATCCAGGGGCACCACGAGGAGGAACGGACTCACCCCCATACACTGCTTAGTCTTCTTCTGCATATAATTTAGATAATATCTTTTGCTCTGATATTAAGTCTTATGCTTAATGTTCTTCTGCTCTTTGTTCTGCAGCCTCTTGTTCTTCTGCTTCTCGGTCTTCCATGTCGTCGTCTCCAGGGTCGTCGTCTCCAGTGTCGTCATCTCCGCCGTCGTCGTCTCAGCCGTCGTCGTCTCCGCCGTCGTCGTCTCTGCCGTCGTCATCGGGGTGGTCTTCCGGGTCGTCGTCGTCGTCATCGGGGTGGTCTTCCGGGTCGTCGTCATCAGGGTGGTCTTCCGGGTCGTCGACTTTAGGGTCTTAAACTTGGAAATGTAGCAGAAGGTACAAGAAGGCTGAGAAAATGCCAAGAACCAGCTGATGGAACTGGAACTCGGATGGCTACCCGAAGGTTCAAGAGCCTATGGAACTACCGAGGACCAGCTGACGTTACTGGAACCCGGTTACTAAGCAGGAGGTACCCGTGCTAAAAAGCACTACCAAGGACCGCCTGACGTTGGCGGAACTCGGATACCCAGAAGGAGGCACCTAAGCCAAAGGCTCTGCCCGGAACCAGCTGACGTTACTGGAACCAGGATGGGGAGCAGAAGGTACAAGAGCAAAAGACACTGCCTAGAACCAGCTGACGGTGCTGGAACCAGGTGGTGGACCCGAAGGCCCACAGGAGAGGAGAGAACAGCTAGGCCGCGAGGCAGCCGCAGTTACCGAACCCCAACAGTCCTACAGGGGGAGCTGGGCCTACTGGCACTACAGAACCAGCCTTGACTACCAGTTCACGCAGCCCACATAGGAAGCTCCTAAACTGGAGGCACCCTGGAGTTGGCTAACTCGACCGCACCACGACGGGGCAAGCATAGGCGTCTCAGTGAGCTTGACACAACCCGGAAACAGCTGACGGTGCTGAAACCAGGCTTGGCACGAGGGAGTACCTGTGACAAGAACACTGCCGAGAACCAGCTGGCGGTGCTGGAACCCAGATGCGTTGCCCCAGTGTGCAAGAGCCAATGGCACGACCGAGGACCAGCTGACGGTGCTGGAACCCGGTTACTAAGCTGTAGGTGCCCGCGCTTAAAAGCACTACCAAGGACCGCCTGGCGTTGGCGGAACTCGGATACCCAGGAGGAGGCACCTAAGCCAAAGGCTCGGCCCGGAACCAGCTGACGGTGCTGGAACCAGGTGGTGGACCCGAAGGTCCACAGGAGAGGAGAGAACAGCTAGGCCGCGAGGCAGCCGCAGTTACCGAACCCCAACAGTCCTACAGGGGGAGCTGGGCCTACTGGCACTACAGAACCAGCCTTGACTACCAGTTCACGCAGCCCACATAGGAAGCTCCTAAACTGGAGGCACCCTGGAGTTGGCTAACTCGACCGCACCACGACGGGGCAAGCATAGGCGTCTCAGTGAGCTTGACACAACCCGGAAACAGCTGACGGTGCTGAAACCAGGCTTGGCACGAGGGAGTACCTGTGACAAGAACACTGCCGAGAACCAGCTGGCGGTGCTGGAACCCAGATGCGTTGCCCCAGTGTGCAAGAGCCAATGGCACGACCGAGGACCAGCTGACGATGCTGGAACCCGGTTACTAAGCTGTAGGTGCCCGCGCTTAAAAGCACTACCAAGGACCGCCTGGCGTTGGCGGAACTCGGATACCCAGGAGGAGGCACCTAAGCCAAAGGCTCGGCCCGGAACCAGCTGACGGTGCTGGAACCAGGTGGTGGACCCGAAGGTCCACAGGAGAGGAGAGAACAGCTAGGCCGCGAGGCAGCCGCAGTTACCGAACCCCAACAGTCCTACAGGGGGAGCTGGGCCTACTGGCACTACAGAACCAGCCTTGACTACCAGTTCACGCAGCCCACATAGGAAGCTCCTAAACTGGAGGCACCCTGGAGTTGGCTAACTCGATCGCACCACGACGGGGCAAGCATAGGCGTCTCAGTGAGCTTGACACAACCCGGAAACAGCTGACGGTGCTGAAACCAGGCTTGGCACGAGGGAGTACCTGTGACAAGAACACTGCCGAGAACCAGCTGGCGGTGCTGGAACCCAGATGCGTTGCCCCAGTGTGCAAGAGCCAATGGCACGACCGAGGACCAGCTGACGGTGCTGGAACCCGGTTACTAAGCTGTAGGTGCCCGCGCTTAAAAGCACTACCAAGGACCGCCTGGCGTTGGCGGAACTCGGATACCCAGGAGGAGGCACCTAAGCCAAAGGCTCGGCCCGGAACCAGCTGACGGTGCTGGAACCAGGTGGTGGACCCGAAGGTCCACAGGAGAGGAGAGAACAGCTAGGCCGCGAGGCAGCCGCAGTTACCGAACCCCAACAGTCCTACAGGGGGAGCTGGGCCTACTGGCACTACAGAACCAGCCTTGACTACCAGTTCACGCAGCCCACATAGGAAGCTCCTAAACTGGAGGCACCCTGGAGTTGGCTAACTCGACCGCACCACGACGGGGCAAGCATAGGCGTCTCAGTGAGCTTGACACAACCCGGAAACAGCTGACGGTGCTGAAACCAGGCTTGGCATGAGGGAGTACCTGTGACAAGAACACTGCCGAGAACCAGCTGGCGGTGCTGGAACCCAGATGCGTTGCCCCAGTGTGCAAGAGCCAATGGCACGACCGAGGACCAGCTGACGGTGCTGGAACCCGGTTACTAAGCTGTAGGTGCCCGCGCTTAAAAGCACTACCAAGGACCGCCTGGCGTTGGCGGAACTCGGATACCCAGGAGGAGGCACCTAAGCCAAAGGCTCGGCCCGGAACCAGCTGACGGTGCTGGAACCAGGTGGTGGACCCGAAGGTCCACAGGAGAGGAGAGAACAGCTAGGCCGCGAGGCAGCCGCAGTTACCGAACCCCAACAGTCCTACAGGGGGAGCTGGGCCTACTGGCACTACAGAACCAGCCTTGACTACCAGTTCACGCAGCCCACATAGGAAGCTCCTAAACTGGAGGCACCCTGGAGTTGGCTAACTCGACCGCACCACGACGGGGCAAGCATAGGCGTCTCAGTGAGCTTGACACAACCCGGAAACAGCTGACGGCGCTGAAACCAGGCTTGGCACGAGGGAGTACCTGTGACAAGAACACTGCCGAGAACCAGCTGGCGGTGCTGGAACCCAGATGCGTTGCCCCAGTGTGCAAGAGCCAATGGCACGACCGAGGACCAGCTGACGGTGCTGGAACCCGGTTACTAAGCTGTAGGTGCCCGCGCTTAAAAGCACTACCAAGGACCGCCTGGCGTTGGCGGAACTCGGATACCCAGGAGGAGGCACCTAAGCCAAAGGCTCGGCCCGGAACCAGCTGACGGTGCTGGAACCAGGTGGTGGACCCGAAGGTCCACAGGAGAGGAGAGAACAGCTAGGCCGCGAGGCAGCCGCAGTTACCGAACCCCAACAGTCCTACAGGGGGAGCTGGGCCTACTGGCACTACAGAACCAGCCTTGACTACCAGTTCACGCAGCCCACATAGGAAGCTCCTAAACTGGAGGCACCCTGGAGTTGGCTAACTCGACCGCACCACGACGGGGCAAGCATAGGCGTCTCAGTGAGCTTGACACAACCCGGAAACAGCTGACGGCGCTGAAACCAGGCTTGGCACGAGGGAGTACCTGTGACAAGAACACTGCCGAGAACCAGCTGGCGGTGCTGGAACCCAGATGCGTTGCCCCAGTGTGCAAGAGCCAATGGCACGACCGAGGACCAGCTGACGGTGCTGGAACACGGTTACTAAGCTGTAGGTGCCCGCGCTTAAAAGCACTACCAAGGACCGCCTGGCGTTGGCGGAACTCGGATACTCAGGAGGAGGCACCTAAGCCAAAGGCTCGGCCCGGAACCAGCTGACGGTGCTGGAACCAGGTGGTGGACCCGAAGGTCCACAGGAGAGGAGAGAACAGCTAGGCCGCGAGGCAGCCGCAGTTACCGAACCCCAACAGTCCTACAGGGGGAGCTGGGCCTACTGGCACTACAGAACCAGCCTTGACTACCAGTTCACGCAGCCCACATAGGAAGCTCCTAAACTGGAGGCACCCTGGAGTTGGCTAACCCGACCGCACCACGACGGGGCAAGCATAGGCGTCTCAGTGAAGTTGACACAACCCGGAAACAGCTGACGGTGCTGAAACCAGGCTTGGCACGAGGGAGTACCTGTGACAAGAACACTGCCGAGAACCAGCTGGCGGTGCTGGAACCCAGATGCGTTGCCCCAGTGTGCAAGAGCCAATGGCACGACCGAGGACCAGCTGACGGTGCTGGAACACGGTTACTAAGCTGTAGGTGCCCGCGCTTAAAAGCACTACCAAGGACCGCCTGGCGTTGGCGGAACTCGGATACCCAGGAGGAGGCACCTAAGCCAAAGGCTCGGCCCGGAACCAGCTGACGGTGCTGGAACCAGGTGGTGGACCCGAAGGTCCACAGGAGAGGAGAGAACAGCTAGGCCGCGAGGCAGCCGCAGTTACCGAACCCCAACAGTCCTACAGGGGGAGCTGGGCCTACTGGCACTACAGAACCAGCCTTGACTACCAGTTCACGCAGCCCACATAGGAAGCTCCTAAACTGGAGGCACCCTGGAGTTGGCTAACTCGACCGCACCACGACGGGGCAAGCATAGGCGTCTCAGTGAGCTTGACACAACCCGGAAACAGCTGACGGTGCTGAAACCAGGCTTGGCACGAGGGAGTACCTGTGACAAGAACACTGCCGAGAACCAGCTGGCGGTGCTGGAACCCGGATGCGTTGCCCCAGTGTGCAAGAGCCAATGGCACGACCGAGGACCAGCTGACGGTGCTGGAACCCGGTTACTAAGCTGTAGGTGCCCGCGCTTAAAAGCACTACCAAGGACCGCCTGGCGTTGGCGGAACTCGGATACCCAGGAGGAGGCACCTAAGCCAAAGGCTCGGCCCGGAACCAGCTGACGGTGCTGGAACCAGGTGGTGGACCCGAAGGTCCACAGGAGAGGAGAGAACAGCTAGGCCGCGAGGCAGCCGCAGTTACCGAACCCCAACAGTCCTACAGGGGGAGCTGGGCCTACTGGCACTACAGAACCAGCCTTGACTACCAGTTCACGCAGCCCACATAGGAAGCTCCTAAACTGGAGGCACCCTGGAGTTGGCTAACTCGACCGCACCACGACGGGGCAAGCATAGGCGTCTCAGTGAGCTTGACACAACCCGGAAACAGCTGACGGCGCTGAAACCAGGCTTGGCACGAGGGAGTACCTGTGACAAGAACACTGCCGAGAACCAGCTGGCGGTGCTGGAACCCAGATGCGTTGCCCCAGTGTGCAAGAGCCAATGGCATGACCGAGGACCAGCTGACGGTGCTGGAACCCGGTTACTAAGCTGTAGGTGCCCGCGCTTAAAAGCACTACCAAGGACCGCCTGGCGTTGGCGGAACTCGGATACCCAGGAGGAGGCACCTAAGCCAAAGGCTCGGCCCGGAACCAGCTGACGGTGCTGGAACCAGGTGGTGGACCCGAAGGTCCACAGGAGAGGAGAGAACAGCTAGGCCGCGAGGCAGCCGCAGTTACCGAACCCCAACAGTCCTACAGGGGGAGCTGGGCCTACTGGCACTACAGAACCAGCCTTGACTACCAATTCATGCAGCCCACATAGGAAGCTCCTAAACTGGAGGCACCCTGGAGTTGGCTAACCCGACCGCACCACGACGGGGCAAGCATAGGCGTCTCAGTGAGCTTGACACAACCCGGAAACAGCTGACGGCGCTGAAACCAGGCTTGGCACGAGGGAGTACCTGTGACAAGAACACTGCCGAGAACCAGCTGGCGGTGCTGGAACCCAGATGCGTTGCCTTGCCTATTAAAGATTGTCTTCCTAGAGCCCCAACTAGCGGTGTTGGAGCAATGGGTAAGCAGGGGGAGATGAGTGTAGGCCGAAGCCTGCACTGGAGGCAGCTTTGTGTCTGCGTTGCGTTTGCAGGACACTTTGCCGGCTACACACTGGGGGAATAGCTGGCGTTGCTGAACCCCACTAACACAATGGCGTGTGTTTTTCTCTGTGCAGCTAGCACTTGCGGGCAAAAACTAGCGATGTTAGAGCCCGTGTTGAAGCAGGAGGAGGAGGAGAGGAGCAGAGTGTAGGCCGAAGCCTAGTTGAACCAATTTCAAAGGAAACCTTTAACCCCCCCCTCAGGTGTTACAAAGTACAAGAGACACACCTTGTGCAGTATTAATGCTGCACAAGTGAAAGGTTGCTCTATTAATTTGTCTACTTGCACACGCTGAATGAAAGACATACACAATTTACCCCATTCTACAGTCAAACTGTAGTGGATGCGTGACTTGGTTTTTTGATGAGACGCAGCACAGGTGTCCAAAATAACGCCTTGGTGCTTGGCGCAGCTTCCTGAGCGTTGTTATTTGCTGTACAGGAGTCTGCGCTCTTGTGTTATCCCTTGGCAATGCCCTGTTAGCGCTGCCCATCTTATGACATCATTTCATGTTGGCCGGTGCGGTTAACGATGGCCATAAATCCCAGTCCCACAGTGTCTTTTCATAAAGCCACACTGCGGTGCTGGGATTCGTGGCCTTGAGCAGTAAATATTTTGGCCGCTCACACACGTCCTCCTTACACCTGCTTCAGACTGGGCGGCCTCTGCTGATCCCTTCTCGCATGCCGCGGCCATGAGGCTGCACAGTCTGAAGAAGGCGGAAGGAGATGAGTTAAGACAGGCGAAGATATGCACTGCTCGTGCCCATCAATCACACCCTCGCAGTCAAAATAATTAAGACAACGAGGAGCATTTTATTCAGGCAGGGCGGACGAACAGGCGCAAGTAGCCAACCAATGATGTCAGAAGACGGGAAGCGCTACCAAGGGGGGTGCTGCGTATCATTAGAAAGGAAAGTCACACCTCAGGGACAGTGGAATGGTCTCAAAGAGACACATTTTGTACGTGTTGAGTTCCACGTGGGCAAGGAGAAAACATCAGCCACCTTGTACAAATGCAGCAGTACTGCTGTACAAGGTGGCTGTTATACATAGAAACACCTGGGGGTGGTGGCCAGGCTCCCTTCAATTTCAGTTCATGTGCCTGCGTGGCGTTTGCAGATCACGTTGCAAGCTGCACAGCAGGGGAACAGCTGGCGTTGCTGAACCCCACTAACACATTGGCTGGTGTTTGTCTCTGTGCAGATCGCATGTCCGGGCAAAAATTGGCGGTGTTTGAGCCCAGGGTCAGCAGGAGGAGGAGAGGAGCAAAGTGTAGGCCGAAGCCTGCACTGGTGGCAGCTTTTGTTCTGTTGTGCCAGCGTGGCTTGTGCTGGACACGTTGCCGACTACACAGCAGGGGAACAGCTGGCGTTGCTGAACCCCACTAACACATTGGCTGGTGTTTTTCTCTGTGCAGCTAGCAGTTCCGGGCAAAAACTAGCGGTGTTTGAGCCCAGGGTCAGCAGGAGGAGGAGAGGAGCAGAGTGTAGGCCGAAGCCTAGTTGAACCAATTTCAAAGGTTACCTTTAACCCCCCCTCAGGTGTTGCAAGGTACAAGAGCCACACCTTGAACAGCATTAATGATGCACAAGTCAAAGGTTGCTCTATTTAATTTTGCTCCTTGCACACGCTGAATTAAACACGTACACTATTTAGCCCATTATACTGTCAAACAGTAGTGGAGGCGTGACTACTTGTCTTTTTAAGGAGACGCAGCACAGGTGTACCAATTTACACCTAGGTGCTGTGCGCAGATTCCTTACCGTTGTTATTTGCAGAACAGGAAACTGCGCTCTTGTGTTATCCCTTGGCAATACCCTGTTAGTGCAGGCCGTCTCATGACCTCATTTCATGTTGGCCGGTGCGGTTAACGATGGCCATAAATCCCAGACCCACAGTGGCTTTTCCTAAAGTCACACTGCGGTGCTGGGATTCGTGGCCTTGTGCAGTAAATAGGTTCGCCGCTCACACATGTCCTTACACCTGCTTCAGACTGGGCGGCCTCAGCTGATCCCTTATCGCATGCCGCGGCCATGAGGCCACACAGTCAGAAGAAGGCGGAAGGAGGGGAGTGAAGACAGGGGAACATATGCACTGCTCGTGCCCATCAATCACACCCTCGCAGTCAAAATATATGAGACAACGGGGGGCGTTGTGTCGGGCAGGGGGGACGCACAGGCACAGCCAGCCAACCAATGATGTCAGGAGACGGGCAGCGCTAACAATGGGGGTGCTGCGTGTCATTAAAAAGGAAAGTCACACCTCAGGGACATTGTAATGGTCTGTAATGAGACACATTTTGTACTTGTTGAGTTCCACGTGTGCAAGCAGAAAAAGTCAGCCACCTTGTACAAATGCAGCAGTACTGCTGTACAAGGTGGCTGTTATACATAGAAACACCTGGGGGGGTGGGGGGCAGGCTCCCTTCAATTTCAGTTCATGTGCCTGCGTGGCGTTTGCAGGACACGTTGCCAGCTACACAGCAGGGGAACAGCTGGCGGTGCTGAACCCCACTAACACATTGGCTGGTGTTTTTCTCTGTGCAGCTAGCATGTCCGGGCAGAAACTGGCGTTGTTTGAGCCCAGGGTCAGCAGGAGGAGGAGAGGAGCAAAGTGTAGGCCGAAGCCTGCACTGGTGGCAGCTTTTGTTCTGTTGTGCCAGCGTGGCTTGTGCTGGACACGTTGCCGACTACACAGCAGGGGAACAGCTGGCGTTGCTGAACCCCACTAACACATTGGCTGGTGTTTCTCTCTGTGCAGCTAGCATGTCCGGGCAGAAACTGGCGTTGTTTGAGCCCAGGGTCAGCAGGAGGAGGAGAGGAGCAAAGTGTAGGCCGAAGCCTGCACTGGTGGCAGCTTTTGTTCTGTTGTGCCAGCGTGGCTTGTGCTGGACACGTTGCCGACTACACAGCAGGGGAACAGCTGGCGTTGCTGAACCCCACTAACACATTGGCTGGTGTTTTTCTCTGTGCAGCTAGCAGTTCCGGGCAAAAACTAGCATTGTTTGAGCCCAGGGTCAGCAGGAGGAGGAGAGGAGCAAAGTGTAGGCCGAAGCCTGCACTGGTGGCAGCTTTTGGTCAGTTGTGCCAGCGTGGCTTGTGCTGGACACGATGCCGACTACACAGCAGGGGAACAGCTGGCGGTGCTGAACCCCACTAACACATTGGCTGGTGTTTCTCTCTGTGCAGCTAGCATGTCCGGGCAGAAACTGGCGGTGTTTGAGCCCAGGGTCAGCAGGAGAGGAGCAGAGTGTAGGCCGAAGCCTAGTTGAACCAATTTCAAAGGTTACCTTTAACCCCCCCTCAGGTGTTGCAAGGTACAAGAGCCACACCTTGTGCAGCATTAATGCTGCACAAGTAAAAGGTTGCTCTATTTGTTTTGCTCCTTGCACACGCTGACTAAAACACGTACACTATTTAGCCCATTATACTGTCAAACAGTTGTGGAGGCGTGACTTGTCTTTTTAAGGAGACGCAGCACAGGTGTCAAAATTTGCACCTAGGTACTGGGCGCAGATTCCTGAGCGTTGTTATTTGCTGTACAGGAGTCTGCGCTATTGTGATCCCTTGGCCATGCGCTGTGAGCGCTTCCTGTCTTCTGACCTCATTTCATGTCGGCCGTTGCGGTTAGCGATGGACATGAATCCCAGACCCACAGTGTGTTTTCAAAAAATCACACTGCGTGGCTGGGATTCGTGGCCTTGTGCAGTAAATAGGTTTGCCGCTTACACATGTCCTTACACCTGCTCCAGACTGGGCGGCCTCAGCTGATCCCT
This sequence comes from Ranitomeya imitator, assembly GCF_032444005.1. Lineage (NCBI taxonomy): Eukaryota > Metazoa > Chordata > Amphibia > Anura > Dendrobatidae > Ranitomeya > Ranitomeya imitator. Next base: position 663,728,764 of record NC_091282.1, read on the forward strand.
TATCGCCTACCACAGCCAGGAGGCCGCACAGTCTGAAGAAGGCGGAAGGAGATGAGTTAAGACAGGCGAACATATGCACTGCTCGTGCCCATAAACCACACCCTCGCTGACAAAATAAATATGACAACGAGGGGCGTTGTTTCTAGCAGGGCGGATGCACAGGCGCAGCCAGCTAACCATGATGACAAAAGACGGGAAACGCTACCAAGGGGGGTGCTGCGTATCATTAGAAAGGAAAGTCACACCTCAGGGACAGTGGAATGGTCTCAATGAGACACATTTTGTACGTGTTGAGTTCCACGTGGCCAAGGAGAAAAAGTCAGCCACCTTGTACAAATGCAGCAGTACTGCTGTACTAGGTGGCTGTTATACATAGAAACACCTGGGGGGTGGGGGGCAGGTTCCCTTTAATTTCAGTTCCTGTGCCTGCATGGCGTTTGCAGGTCACGTTGCCGGCTACACAGCAGGGGAACAGCTGGCGTTGCTGAACCCCACTAACACATTGGCTGGTGTTTTACTCTGTGCAGCTAGCACTTCCGGGCAAAAACTAGCGGTGTTTGAGCCCAGGGTCAGCAGGAGGAGGAGAGGAGCAGAGTGTAGGCTGAAGCCTGCACTGGTGGCAGCTTTTGTTCTGTTGTGCCAGCGTGGCTTGTGCTGGACACGTTGCCGACTACACAGCAGGGGAACAGCTGGCGGTGCTGAACCCCACTGACACATCACCTAGTGTTTTTTCTGTGTAGACAACACTTCCAGGTGGCAACTGACAGTGTTGAAACCCAGGGAATCAAAGAGGAGCAGAGTGTAGGCCGAAGCCTGCAGTGGAGCAAGTTGAAAGGGAACCTTTAACCCCCCCCCCCCAGGCATTTGTTGCTGAAAGAGCCATCTTGTACAGCAGTAATACTGCACATGGAAAATGGTGGCTCCGAAAATTATGCTCCTTGCAAACGCTGAAGTACACACTCATATAATGTGTCCCCTCACACCGTCAAACCATCCCGGAAGTGGGACTTTCCTTTGTAATGTGACACAGCACAGCCGTCATTCCAACCCCCTTGGTGCCGGGCGCCACCTCCTCAACGTTGTTTGGTTCTGTCACGGAGCCCGCGCTGTAATGTTATCCCTTGGCCATGCACAGTTAGCGGTGCCCGTCTTCTGACATCATGTAGGTGTCAGGCTGGCAGTGCCTGTGCGTCCAAGCTGCCCGAGATCCAACCTTGCAGTGTCATCTAATGTAGTCCCACTGCGGGCCAGGGATCCATGGGCATGCGCAGTGCATATCATCGCCTCTCACTCACCTCCTTCCTGCTTCTTCAGACTGTGCGGCGTCACGGCCGTGGCATGCTATTAGGGATCAGCTGACGCCGCCTAGTCTGAAGAAGCGTGAAGAAGGGGAGTGAGAGGCTAGTATATGCACTGCGCATGGCCATGGATACCAGGCCCACTGTGGGATCACATTAGACGACACTGCGAGGTGGGATTTCGGGCAGCGTGGACGCACAGGCGCAGCCAGGACGACAACAAATGATGTCAGAGGACGGGCAGCGCAAACTGTGCATGGCCAAGGGATAACATAACAGCGCAGGGTCCATGACGGAATCAAACAACGCTAAGGAGGCAGCGCACGGTGCCAAGGGGGTAGCAATGACGGCTGTGCTGCGTCACATTACAAAGGAAAGTCCCACCTCCGGGACGGTTGGACGGTGTGAGGGGACACATTACATGAGTGTGTAGTTCAGCGTTTGCAAGGAGCATAATTTCAAGAGCGACCTTTCCCTTGTGCAGTATTAGTGCTGCACATGGTGGCTCTTTCAGTAACAAACGCCTAGGGGGGGGGGGACAGGTCCCCTTACATTTTAGTTGTGCCAGCGTGGCGGTCGCATGACACATTGCCGGATACACAGCTGGGGATCAGCTGACGTTACTGAACCCCAATAACAGAGGAGCGACTGTTGACTGTGCACACAGCACTTCCAGGCACCAACTGGCGGTGTTAGAGCCCAGGGACAGCAGGAGGAGCAGATTGGAGGTATTGCCACACACACAGCTGGGGATCAGCTGACGTTACTGAACCCCAATAACAGAGGAGCGACTGTTGACTGTGCACACAGCACTTCCAGGCACCAACTGGCGGTGTTAGAGCCCAGGGACAGCAGGAGGAGCAGATTGGAGGTATTGCCGCACACACAGCTGGGGATCAGCTGACGTTACTGAACCCCAATAACAGAGGAGCGACTGTTGACTGTGCACACAGCACTTCCAGGCACCAACTGGCGGTGTTAGAGCCCAGGGACAGCAGGAGGAGCAGATTGGAGGTATTGCCGCACACACAGCTGGGGATCAGCTGACGTTACTGAACCCCAATAACAGAGGAGCGACTGTTGACTGTGCACACAGCACTTCCAGGCACCAACTGGCGGTGTTAGAGCCCAGGGACAGCAGGAGGAGCAGAGGAACAGAGTGTAGGCCGAAGCCTGATTGGAGCAAGTTGAAAGGAAACCTTTAACCCCCCCCCCCAAGACGTTTGTAGCTGAAAGAGCCATCTTGTGCAGCACTAAGGATGCAAAAGGAAAAGGTTGCTCTTTTAATTATGCTCCTTGCAAACACCGAAGTAAACACTAAAAATGTGTCCCTTTATACCGTTAAACCGTTCCGGAGGTGCGAATTTCCTTCGTAATGGGACACAGCACAGCTGTCATTCCTATCCCCTTGATGCCGTGCGCTGCCTCCTCAGCGTTGTTTTAAGCTGTCACGGAGCCTGCGCTGTTCTGTTAGCCCTTGGCCATGCCCAATTAGCGCTGCCTGTCTTCTGACATAATTTGGTGTCAGGCTGTCAGTGCCTGTGCGTCCACGCTGCTCCAGATCCCACCTCGCAGTCTCATCTAACGTAATCCCACTGCGGGCCTTGGAACCATGGGCATGCACAGTGCATAACCTCGACTCTCACTCCCCTCCTTCCCTCTTCTTCAGACTGTGCGGTGTCACGGCCGTGGCATGCTAGGGATCAGCTGACGGCGCACAGTCTAAAGAAGGCGGAGGGAAATGAGCGAGAGCCCGAGGGGAAGATATGCACTGCGCATGCGCATGGATCCCAGGCCCGCAATGTGACTCAATCAGAAGACACTGCGAGGCGGGATCTCGGGCACCGCGGCCGCACAGGCGCAGCCAGCCTGACACCAAATTATGTCAGAAGACAGGCAGCGCAAATAGGGCATGCCCAAGGGATAACAGAACAGCGCAGGCTCCGTGACAGCTTAAAACAACGCTGAGGAGGCAGCGCATGGCACCAAGGGGGTAGGAATGACGGCTGTGCTGCGTCACATTACGAAGGAAAGTCCCAGCTCCGGGACGGTATAACGGTATCAGTGAACACATTTTATAAGTGTTAAGTTCGGCGTGTGCAAAGAGCTAAAAAAAAAGAGCTACCTTTTCCTTGTGCAGCATTACTGCTGCACAAGATGGCTCTTTCAGTAACAAACGACGGGGGGGGGGGACAGGTTCCCTTACATTTAGGTTGTTGTGCCAGCGTGGCGGTCGCAGGACACATTGCCGGCTACACAGCTGGGGATCAGCTGACGTTACTGAAACCCAATAACACTGGGTCGTATGTTTTTACTGTGCAGCCTGCACTTCTGAGCCGCAACTGGCGGTGTTGGAGCCCAGGAATAGCAGTTCAGGTGGTAGAAAGATGAACACAGCAGGAGACCTGGATGACACCCAATTACTTAATCAGGCAGAGGAGTGGCAAATTCCTGCGAGATCCAGGCCTGGTTCATTTTCAGGAAAGTAAGCCGGTCAACGTTATCGGAGGATAGTCGCATGCGACGGTCTGTTAGTACACCACCTGCGGCACTAAAGACACGTTCCGATAAGACACTAGCCGCAGGGCAAGCCAGCACCTCCAATGCATACTGGCTTAGCTCTGGCCATGTATCCAGCTTAGAGACCCAAAACTTGAACGGGGAAGAGCCGTCTGGGAGTACAGTAAGAGGGCAAGCCATGTAGTCTGTCACCATCTGACGGAACCGTTGCCTCCTGCTGACTGGAGCCGCCGGTGATGGTGTAGACATTTGGGGCGGGCACACAAAAGTGTGCCAGAGTTGTGCCATACTGGGCTTGCCTTGGGCAGAGGCACTGCTTCTGCTCCCTCTTTGGGCAGAGCCTCCCCCACTGCCTCGACGCACTGAGCTGCTTTGTAAAGCACTAGCAGCACTCCTCTCAGTTGGACAGGAGAAGATGATGGAATTCACCAGTGTGTCGTGGTACTCCCGCAATTTACGCTCCCGGGTCAACGCAGGGATGAGGTTTTGGACGTTGTCCCGGTAGCGAGGATCGAGGAGGGTGAACACCCAATAATCAGGCATATTGAGAATGTGGTCGATGCGGCGGTCGTTTCTCAGGCACTGCAGCATGAAATCCACCATGTGCTGCAGAGTGCCAACTGGCCCAGAAACGCTGTCCCCTGCTTGAGACATGATCTCTGCCCGCTCGTCATCACCCCACCCTCGCTGTACACACTGACCACTGGACAATTGTGTCGCTCCCTCCTCTGGACGGAGCTCTTCCTCCTCCATTGACTCCTCCTCATCCTCCTCACAAATTGGCCCCTGCGTACCCCTTTGTGAGGAACCACGTGGCGCTGACTCTCCAGAAGCTGATGGAAAAGGTGACTCCTCATCCTCCACCTCTTCCACCACATCATCCCTTAACCCTTGCAAAGTTTGCTGAAGCAGGCAGATAAGGGGGACAGTCATGCTGACTAGTGCATCATCTGCACTTGCCATCCGCGTGGAATAATCAAAAGGACGCAAAACCTGGCAGACGTCCTTCATAGTGGCCCACTCTGTGGTTGTGAAGTCTGATCGGCGCTGACTGCGACTTCTTTGCGCCTGATGCAGCTGGTACTCCATAACTGCTTGCTGCTGCTCACACAACCGCTCCAACATATGTAACGTGGAATTCCACCGGGTAGGTAGGTCACATATGATGCGGTGTTCCGGAAGGCGGAATCGGCGCTGCAGAGCAGCAATGCGGGATCTGGCCAAGCTGGAACGCCGCAAGTGAGCACACTCTAGGCGGACCTTGTGCAGCAGGGCATCAAGATCCGGATAGTCCCTCAGAAAACTCTGCACAACCAAATTGAGCACATGTGCCAGACATGGGATGTGAGTGAGGTTGCCAAGGGCCAAAGCTGCCACCAGATTTCGGCCATTGTCACACACTACCATGCCTGGCTGGAGATTCGCTGGCAGTAACCACACATCGCTCTCCTGCTTTATGGCATTCCAGAGCTCCTGCGCTGTGTGGCTTCGATGCCCCAATGAAACTAGTTTCAAGACGGCCTGCTGACGTTTGGCCACGGCTGTGCTCATGTCGGTCATAGGTAAACGTTCACGGGTCCATGTGGGGGTGGACTGTGACGGATCCTGCAGAGAGGAATCAGAGGAACTGGTGTAAGAGGAGGAGTCGATGCGTACAGACTGGATTCCTGCAATCCTTGGAGTGGGCAGGACACGTCCTGCGCCACTCGCACGATCTGTACCTGGCTCAACAACATTAACCCAATGGGCAGTGAGGGAAACATATCGCCCCTGTCCATGCTGACTGGTCCACGCATCGGTGGTGAGGTGGACCTTGCTACTGACGGCGTTCAGTAGCGCATGTTTTATGTTTGCCTCAACATGCCTGTGCAGGGCAGGGACAGCCTGCCTGCTGAAGTAAAAGCGGCTGGGCACCTTGTACTGTGGGACTGCCAATGCCATCAAGTCACGGAAGCTGTCAGTCTCCACCAGCCTGAACGAGAGCATTTCCAGGGACAACAGTTTGGCAATGCCTGCATTCAGAGCCTGTGCTCGGGGGTGGTTGGCCGAGAATGCCCGCCTTTTCTCCCATGCCTGTACTACCGATGGCTGTAGAGTAGACTGGGAGTGTGAGGATGACTGGGAAGGTGGTGCTGTGGGTGGAATTACACAAGGTCTCTGGGAGGAAGCCAAACCAGCTGTGCGTGAGCTGGAGGAAGAGGCAACACGAGCTGAAGAGGTGGTAGCTGCCGCTGTTGGTTGGCCTACATCTTCAGTGTGTTTCTGTAACTCCACCGCGTGCCTGGTCCGCACATGTTTCCACATATTTGTGGTATTGAGGTTGCTGACATTTTTCCCTCTTTTTACTTTATGATGACACAGCTTGCATTTGACAAAACAAATGTCATCTGCAACTGTGTCAAAAAAGGACCAGGCACTGCAAGTCTTGGGAGCGCCCTTTTTGGCTTTGGAAAGAGACAGGCTCCTAACGGGTGCCAAAGTGGAGGCTACAGGCTCCGCAGTCTTCCCCCTCCCTCTCCCTCTTTGGCCCGTAAGAGGAAGCTCTTCCTCTGAGCTGCTCCCACCACCTTCCTGTTCCTCACGCCACGATGGGTCAAGGACCTCATCATCTCCACTACCCTCTGCCACCAACTGCTCCTCCTGGGTAGTCTCAGCAGCACAGTACGCACGAGAAAGCGGCACCTGAGTTTCATCATCAGATGCGTACTGCGCTGTGGTCACCGGAGGCACTGGCCCACCTGCCTCTTCAGAGTCAGAGAGAAAAAGGTGTTGGGCATCACTGCACACTGCCTCTTCTTCCATTTCTCCAATGCTGCTTGGCTGGCCCCCTGTTTCCAAGCCAAGAGATTCAGAGAACAGAAGTAGAGACGGCTCCTGTCCTGGGCTCTCTGACTGCCTGGCCAATTTGGCAGGTGGTGAAGAGACAGATGGCTGCTCTCCAGTGCTCTGTGCCTGAGAGGATGTGGCACTAACTGAAGTCGATGCCGAGGCGTTAGCTGCCATCCACCCGACAACGGCTTCAATTTGGTCTTCACGCAGCAGCGGTGCACGGCGCTCTCCGACAAAGCTGCGCATGAAGGACTGTTCCCTGCTGAAACTGAGTGACGACGAGTCACCGGCGCCCGCAGCAGGCACAGAATCACCACGTCCTCTCCCTGCTCCTCTCCCTGCTCCGCGCCCACGCCCACGTGCCTTACTCCCTGCCCTCTTCATCTTGGTTGACAGATAAAGATAAGCAGAAAAGTACTAAGGCCTTAGTGTGCTTATTCCTGTAATGCTCCTCCTAACAGGTGTAAGAAACACTAATGTTGTAAATTGTGGACTAAACTTTATTATTTTTCAAATGTGGCCTACACAAGTGTTAAGTTGTGTTTGGTGAACTTAACCTTTTTTTTGGTGCAGATCGGGCTACAGAGCTAGTTTAAATCACACGGAGACCGTGCAGACAGCCGTAAACGGCGCTGCAAGGCCAAAAAACCCTCCTCTAGGTTATCCTATATAGTGTTTTTCCACTATTTAGCTGGATACAAGTGGAAAGACACTAATAGGAATTTTTTTTTTCAAATTTTAAACTGGCTGCACTATTTGAAAAAAAGGAAATTGTTTTTCAAGGTATGAGGCAGTAACGCACCCTGAGCTGAATCCAACCGGCTATGGCTGCACACAGACTACAGGGCGAGCTGCGCTCACACAGAGACCGTGCAGACAGCCGTAAACGGCGCTGCAAGGCCCCAAAAAAACCCTCTAGGTTATCCTATGTAGTGTTTTTCCACAATTGAGCTGGAGACTGGTGGAAAGACACTAATAGGAATTTTTTTTTTTTCAAATTTTAAACAGGCTGCACTATTTCAAAAAAAGGAAAATGTTTCTCAAGGTATGAGCCAGTAACGAACCCTGAGCTGAATCCAACCGGCTATGGCTGCACACAGACTGCAGGGCGAGCTGGGCTCACACGGAGACCGTGCAGACAGCCGTAAACGGCGCTGCAAGGCCCTAAAAACCCCCTCTAGGTTATCCTATGTAGTGTTTTTCCACAATAGAGCTGGAGACTGGTGGAAAAACACTAATAGGAAATTTGAGAAAAAATGTGCAGCAGGCTGCACTAAGAGCAAAAAAGAACAACTGTGTGAGGCAGTGTGAACCCCCCCTGAGCTGAATACAACCGGGTATATGGCTGCACACAGACTACAGAGTGAGCTGCACACACACACACACACACACACACAGAGACCTTGCAGAATGCTGTTAAAACAGCGCTGCAAGGCAAGAGCAAGGTGAACAGTGAAGAACACACAGCGTTTTGCTAAATTAGCCTTTGGAAAGGAAAATAAAGCAATTAGCAAGCTCAACTGGCCCTCAGTTAGAACACAGCGTCCTGTCCCTAACTGAAATCACAGCAGAGTGAGCGCAAAATGGCGGCAGCGCTTTTTTATAGTGCAGAGTGACATCATTTCAGCAGCCAATCCCAGCCTTGCCAGTACTTACATGCCCACCATGCTAAACAGGATGTGCCCACACTTTCATTCATTCCTCATTGGTTGCTGCGTTCAATTTGAATTCTGGGAACTTCCGATTCCAGGATCCGATACGCGGGAAGTATCGGAATTCGGTATCGGAATTCCGATACCGCAAATATCGGCCGATACCCGATACTTGCGGTATCGGAATGCTCAACACTAGGCATTACCCATCATTGTAAAAATGCCTTTGATGATAACGAGACTGCTGAAAACTCATTCTAAAAGGAGAGGAAATATGAGTATAAATAAGCCCCAGTGGTCAATGTGAAAATTGCAAGATTAACATATATTTTTTTAATAAACAACGCATTATGAAAAAAAATAGCAAATTTAAAAAAAAATACATGTAACATGCCATAAGTTCCTTTCTGATGATCACTTTTCTATAAGACCATACTCTAGAGCAACATACTGTACATTTAGTCCCCTATGGGAAAGTTTAGCTTTAGAAATTTTCCAGCAGTGGAATGACTCATTTTTTTTGAAATTGACCAACTTTTGGTAATGCACTAATATATGTAAAAAAAAATTACATATGCCATTATTTACAAATTTACAGTAAACAGGATGTAATATCTTTCCAAATTTTTGGAAGTCTTAATCAGCAGTGATGGAAACAGTCCTTTAAGTGGTTTTAGAGGAAGGAATTTACAAGTCATATCACCATGTACTGTACTTTCTAAATTATGTCTGCTTTTATTACTGCAGACAACAGCTCAGTGTTTTGCATGTCTTTTGGGATATACATACAAACTGATCATCTAGCAATTTGTCCTGATAATGGTGAAGTGGGGGGTGTCTCTGGCTCCTAACTTGGGCACTGGACATCTGTGGTTTGGATTGTAAATGTCTACTTCTCTGTATGTTCTGGACTTACATTTCTCATTCTGTCCGCATCATTATATCTATTCTATATGTCAGTACATTTAGTATCTATGGCTTATATACTGTATTTTCTCTATGTAGTGACTGGTGAGTGTATAGAGGTTCTTTGACCATCTGCTGTGTTCAGTAACGTTTGAGACACTCAGTATTTATTGCTTGATCATTTTTCTGCTTTGTATGTCTAGCACTCAATTTGTCACATTTGTTGCTGAGTATATTGGTGACCACATAACCATGAAAAAGGGAGAGTTGTTGGTTTTGTAGTTCTTAATGAAACGATTATTATCCATTACTCAAGATGGGGAATTTTATCACTAGTGTCAAAGGATATCAAGTCAGTGAAAAAATGAAAAAAAAAAAAACACAATTTATGCCGAATTGTGTCATACTACACTCCTCGACATTGGAATTGCGATACCAAGAAGAAAACGTCATGGAGCTATGGAAATAACAGTATCTTTAGACATGCTATTGATCTGCACATGCTGCAAAATTGGATTTTCAAAATATCTTCCAATAATTTTTTTCAATATTAAGTATTAGACCAGTGTCACACTAGAGAGTTTTACAGACGTATGAGAGGCGCAAAAACTATGCATTGCACACGGACCAATGATTTTCTATGGGGCAGCTCCTATCTGCCATATATTTCTCAGCTGTATTTTACGGGTGTAGAAAGTCGCAGCATGCTGCATTTGTCAGCGTATTGCGCAAAATATCCGCCAATGAAAGTATATGAGGGCGAGAAAAATAAGGATTACACACAGACCATTAGTGTGACTTGCAAGAAATACGCAGCGATGTTCTATAGAAAAGCCGGCAATTCAGTGCGGTGTACAGTCATGGCCAAAAATTTTGAGAATGATACAAATATTAATTTTTCCAAAGTCTACTGCTTCATTTTTTCTAATGGCAATTTGCATATACTCCTGAATGCCAGAGTGATCAGCTTAACAGCAATTACTGTACTTGCAAAGTCAATATTTGCCCAGAAAATGAACTTTAACCCCCAAAACACATTTCAACATCATTGCAGTCCTGCCTTAAAAGGAGCAGCTAACATCGTTTTAGTGATTGATCCATTAACACAGGTGTGGGTGTTGATGAGGACAAGGCTGGCGATCAATCAGTCATGATTAAGTAAGAATGACATCACTGGACACTTTAAAAGGAGGCTGGTGCTTGGTATCATTGTTTCTCTTCAGTTAACCATGGTTATCTCTAAAGAAACACGTGCAGCCATCATTGCACTGCACAAAAATGGCCTAACAGGGAAGAGTATCGCAGCTACAAAGATTGCACCTCAGTCAACAATCTATCGCATCATCAAGAACTTCAAGGAGAGAGCTTCCATTGTTGTCAAAAAGGCTCCAGGGCGCCCAAGAAAGACCAGCAAGCGCCAGGACCGTATCTTAAAACTGTTTCAGCTGCGGGATCGGACTACCAGAAGTGCCGAGCTTGCTCAGGAATGGCAGCAGGCTGGTGTGAGTGCTTCTGCACGCACTGTGAGGCGGAGACTCTTTGAGCAAGGCCTGGTTTCAAGGAGGGCAGCAAAGAAGCCACTTCTCTCCAGAAAAAACATCAGGGACCGACTGATATTCTGCAAAAGGTACAGGGAGTGGACTGCTGAGGACTGGGGCAAAGTCATTTTCTCTGATGAATCCCCTTTTCGATTGTTTGGGACATCTGGAAAACAGCTTATTCGGAGAAGAAGAGGTGAGCGATACCACCAGTCTTGTCTCATGCCAACTGTAAAGCATCCTGAAACCATTCATGTGTGGGGTTGCTTCTCAGCCAAGGGAATCGGATCACTCACAATCTTGCCTAAAAACACAGCCATGAATAAAGAATGGTACCAGAATGTCCTCCAAGAGCAACTTCTCCCAACCGTCCAAGAGCAGTTTGGCGCCCAACAGTGCTTTTTCCAGCATGATGGAGCACCTTGCCATAAAGCAAAGGTGATAACTAAATGGCTCATGGAACAAAACATAGAGATTTTGGGTCCATGGCCTGGAAACTCCCCAGATCTTAATCCCGTTGAGAACTTGTGGTCAATCATCAAGAGACGGGTGGACAAACAAAAACCAACAAATTCTGGCAAAATGCAAGCATTGATTATGCAAGAATGGACTGCTATCAGTCAGGATTTGGTCCAGAAGTTGATTGAGAGCATGCCAGGGAGAATTGCAGAGGTCTTGAAGAAGAAGGGTCAACACTGCAAATATTGACTTGCTGCATTAACTCATTCTAACTGTCAATATAACCTATTGGTACTCATAATATGATTGCAATTATATTTCTGTATATGATATAAACATCAGACAAACACTAATAAAAACCAGAAGGCAGCAGATCATGTGAAAATATAATTTTGGTGTCATTCTCAAAAATTTTGGCCATGACTGTACAGTAAAATCACACTGACTGGTTAGAATAGAACAGATAAAATTAATGTCTACATATAGTATAGGTATATATATATATATATATATATTTCATACAGCGCTAGATAGCAGAAAAGCCGATAATTCAATTGCCGGCTTTTGCTATCTCCTTCCCAAACCCGACAGGATATGAGACTTTGTTTACATACAGCAAACCTTTTCATATCCCTTTTTTTTGCATATTCCTCACCAATAATGTTAGTAGTGTGTGTGTGCAAAATTTGGGGGCTCTAGCTGTTAAAATAAAGGGTTAAATCACGCAATTTTCTCTGCCAGAGTGGGAAAGCCAGTGACTGAGGGCAGATATTAATAGCCTAGAGAGGGACCATGGTTATTGCCCCCCCCCCGGCTAAAAACATCTGCCCCCAGCCACCCCAGAAAAGGCACATCTGGAAGATGCGCCTATTCTGGCACTTAGCCTCTCTCTTCCCACTCCCCTGTAGCGGTGGGATATGGGGTAATAAAGGGTTAATGCCACCTTGCAGGGTTAATCCCACCTCGTGGGAATTTTTCTGAATATTTTCTCACGCTCGAGTTCATATGAGGTTATGCCAGCATGGGGCGCAGCACCGCAAGTCTAGGTAGCTACGTTCCCCTGCTTTCAATTCATTCCCCAGATTTTACAGTCAAGAGCACAGGTGCATTAGCAGGCTTCAGATGGATTTACATCGTGGGACATGACTGTAACGGCGGAAAGGTATGGTATATTGTTATTTTTTTATTTTTCCTTTTTTACAGAACGAGGGTCGTCATTTGGATTAAGAGTATAATAAACTATTACGACACCCTGTGTCTTTATTTCATTAAAATACTTTATTCCTAATGTGTGTGTGTTTCATTAACCATTTACTACTATTGGATTAATAATGGATAGGTGTCTTATTGGCATCTCTCCATTATTAACCAGGCTTAATGTCACCTTACTATAGCAAGGTGACATTAACCCTTTATTACCCCATATCCCACTGCTACAGGGGAGTGGGAAGAGAGAGACTAAGTGCCAGAATAGGCGCATCTTTCAGATGTGCCTTTTCCAGGGTGGCTGGGGAAGCCTGCTAATGCACCTGTGCTCTTGACTGTAAAATCTGGGGAATGAATTGAAAGCAGGGGAACGTAGCTACCTAGACTTGCGGTGCTGCGCCCCATGCTGGCATAACCTCATATGAACTCGAGCGTGAGAAAATGTTCAGAAAAATTCCCACGAGGTGGGATTAACCCTGCAAGTTGGCATTAACCCTTTATTACACCATATCCCACCGCTACAGGGGAGTGGGAAGAAAGAGGCTAAGTGCCAGAATAGGCGCATCTTCCAGATGTGCCTTTTCTGGGGTGGCTGGGGGCAGATGTTTTTGGCCAGGGGGGGGGGGGGGCAATAACCATGGTCCCTCTCTAGGCTATTAATATCTGCCCTCAGTCACTGGCTTTCCCACTCTGGTGGAGAAAATTGCGCGGGAGCCTTCGCCAGTTTTTTCCATGATTTAACCCATTATTTTAACAGCTAGAGCCCCCAAATTTTGCGCACACACACTACTAACATTAGTAGTGAGGAATATGCAAAAAAAAGGGATATGAAAAGGTTTGCTGTATGTAAACCATGTCTCATATCATGTCGGGTTTGGGAAGGAGATAGCAAAAGCCGGCAATTGAATTACCGGCTTTTCTGCTAACTAGCGCTGTATGAAATATACAATATACATATATATATATATATATATATATGTGTGTCTCACTGACATATATATATATATATATATATATATATATATGCATATATATATATATATATATATATAGACTGTATATATGTTTTCACGAATAATTGAGCCCATGGATCTATTCTATGTCCATTTTGCAAGCCGGCGAGAAAATCTCGCTGTACGGATGCCATACGGATTACATACAGAGGATGACATGCGTAAAATACGCTGCCACACCCTGCCTACGGATGACATACGGATCACTGTTTTGGGATAATTTCCGCGTATTACGCATGTAAAATACGGACCGTAGTTCCCTACGCTGAGTGTGACGCCGGCCTTAGTGCCATGTGCAGAAATTTCCACACTTACAGCCTTATTATCATCAATAAGGTTATTAGTGGTTATGTGAGGAATGTTCTGCTACAAAATGCACTTGGGCAAATCATCAAGATCTGCTGCTGGCAGCTCCCTGTGGAATTGGCCACCAGTGTTGTCCCAGATGTGATCAATAGGAAACAAGTCTGGGGAGGCTGGAGGCCATGGTACAAAGTTTAGGCCACAGAGGCTGCTCACAGTAACACAAGCAAAATGCAGATTAGTTTTATGGTTTTGAGAAAATGCTCCTTGGAGACTTCGGAAAACTTTGGTTTTACAATTTATCCTTTTTGTACTGCAAGTAAAATTGGCAAACACATGATGAGCCTAAAGCATCAAATAATGTCTGCACGAACCATCAGAAGGCATTTGATAACATTGGGTTGCAAGACAGATATCTATTGACTTCACTCCACCACTCTCAAAGCCTATTATGATGCAGAGCAAGACAACAATGGAGGCTTGGATGGAGGTCTATCCTCATCAGCAATGAGTTCCTCTTATTTCTAAGAAGCGATAATAGGAAGAGATTGGTCTAGAGACCGCATGGGAAATTCCATGAAGAGGCTTTGACAAAGAAACATCACACAAGTCTTACTCCCAGGATTTTGGTGTGTGATTGGGCTGGCATCATGTGCGTAGGCTGGACCCCTCTAGCCTTACAATAACAATAATAATAATTTAATAATAATTTATTTCTATAGTGCCAACATATTCCGCAGCACTTTACATTTTCGAGGGTACTTGTACAGACAATAAAAGACATTACAGCATAACAATAATCACATAAATAACAGATACCAAGAGGAATGAGGGCCCTGCTCGCAAGCTTACAATCTATGAGGAAAAAGGGGAGACACGAAAGGTGGATAGTAACAATTGCTTTCACTTTTCTGACCATAAATAAATACCTATAGAATGAGGCGATGTGCACACGTTGCGGATTAGCCTTAGGAATTTCTGGTGCGGATTCTGCCTCTTCTGGCAGAAAACGCACCTGCGGATTTGTCGCGTTTTTTGTGCGTTTTTGCTGCGGTTTTCTTGCAGATTTGCTGCAAATTCACAAAAAAGAACTGACATCTTACTTCTTTTAAACCGCAGTGGATTTTTCACAAAGTGTGCACAGCATTTTTTTTTCTCATTGATTTACATTGTACTGTAAATCAATTGCGGATCTGGAGCATTTCTGCACCTCAAAAAACCCTGTGGATCCGAAGAGAATCCGCAACGTGTGCAAATACCCTAAGTCTCCACACAATAGCATGGTGAAATGCATGTGTAATAATAAAGTAAAAATCAATCATTACCAGAAAGGGTAGAAGGAATTCAGGTGTCCACCACACCCAACGAGCGTTTCACACTGAAATGCTTCGTCCACCCTATATATACCACCCTATATAATGTGTATATATTATTATTATTATTATTATTATTATTATTATTATTTATTTATTTATATAGCATCATTGATTCCATGGTGCTGCACATGAGAAGGGGTTACATCAAAATACAAATATCACTTACAGTAAACAAAACTAACAATGACAGACTGGTACAGAGGGGAGAGGACCCTGCCCTTGTGGGCTTACATTCTACAGGATAGTGGGGACAATAGATTGAGGGTTGCAGTAGCTCCGATGGTGTTGAGGTGGCCGTGTGGTCATTACAGGCTGTAAGCTTCTTTGAAGAGGTGGGTTTTCAGGTTTCTTTTGAAGGATACAAATGTGGTGGATAACCCAATGTGTTGGGGCACAGAATTCAAGAGGATGGGGGATATTCGGGAGAAGTCTTGGAGGCGATTGGGTGAGGAGCGAATAATCGTGGAGGAATGAAGGAGGTCTTGGGAGGACCGGAGATTACGTGAGGGAAGATAATGAGAGATTAATTTGGAAATATACAGGGGAGAAAGATTATGGATGGCTTTGTAGGTCAGTGTTAATAGTTTAAACTGGATACGCTGGGAAATTGGGAGCCAGTGAAGGGATTTTCAAAGAGGGGAAGCAGGAGTGTAGCGAGGAGAGAGATTAATTACTCGTGCAGCAGAGTTAAGGACAGACTGGAGGGGTTCGAGAGTGTTAGAAGGTAGGCCACAGAGGAGGATGTTGCAGTAGTCGAGGCGGGAGATGATTAGGGCATGCACAAGCATTTTGGTAGAGTGAGGGTTGAGGAAAGGACAGATTCTGAAAATATTTTTGAACTGGAGGCGACAGGAGGTGGCGAGAGCTTGGATGTGAGGTTTGAAGGACAGGGCAGAGTCCATGGTTATTCCGAGGCAGTGGAGTTTGGGGACAGGGGAAAGTGTGATTTTATTTATTTTGATAGATAGGTCAAGTAGGGAAGATATGTGAGATGGAGGAAAGATAATTAGTTCAGATTTGTCCACATTGAGCTTGAGGAAGCGAGAGGAGAAGAAGGAGGATATGGCTGATAGACACTCTGGGATTCTGGAGAGCAGAGAGGTGACATCTGGGCCAGAGAAGTAGATCTGAGTGTCATCAGCGTATACTGTAGATGGTACTGGAAGCCATAGGACCTTATGAGTTGTCTCAGGCCAAGTGTATAGATTGAGAAGAGAAAGGGCCCAAGGACAGAGCCTTGAGGGACACTAACAGAGAGGGGGCGAGATGAAGAGGTAGTATGGGAGTAGGAAACGATAAATGTGCGGTTGGTAAGGAATGAGGAGATCCAAGATAGGGTGAGGCCTTAACCCCAAAGAAAGAGAGGATCTGTAGAAGGTGGCAGTGGTCAACTGTGTTGAAGGCAGAGGACAGGTCTAGAAGGAGGAGTATAGAGAATTGTCTGTTAGCTTTGGCTGTAAGTAAGTTGTTATTAATTTTGGTTTGGGCAGTCTCAGTGGAATGGTGGGGACGGAAGTCAGATTGTAGGTTGTCCAAGAGAGAGTTAGATGCAAAGTGAAAAGAAAGTTCAGCATGGACGTGCTGCTCAAGGAGTTTGGATGCAAATGGGAGCAAAGATATGGGGCGACAGCTGGACATAGCACTTGGGTCAAGGGATGGCTTTTTGAGGATAGTTGTGATTGTGGCATGTTTGAAAGCAGTTGTGGAAGGTACCAGAAGTTAGTGATAGGTTGAAGAGATAGGCTAGGGATGGGATTAGTGCGATGGTGAGGTTGGGGAGGAGATAGAATGGGATGGGGTCAAGTGCACAAGTGATGAGGTGTGATTTGTAAAGAAGATGAGCAAGCTCCCTTTAGTGATTTTGGAAATGGAAGTTATGGGGTTTGGGCATTGGTCTGGTATACAAAGGGATTATCTCAAAGGGGTATATCTTAATATATACTTACCTTGTAATGTCTTCACATTCTGTCCCATCCAGATGTGCCTGGATCCCAGAATTCCAAGCGTCGGAAGTTCAACGACCTCCATATTGGAACACCCAAGTGATGGGTGTCTCAATATGGAAACTGCTTGTGGTACCAGCCTCTTGCGTGGTACCACCAGTGGAACACCGTCGCACCACACACACACACACACACACACACACAGTATATGCCGTACGTATCCCACACATACACACACTGCATATGCCATACGCACCACACACACACTGTATACGCCATACGCACCACACACACTGTTTACGCCGTACGCAGCCTCTTGCGTGGTACCACAAGCGGAAAACCGTCGCGAACACGCTGCCGCCGGGAGTCAGCCGAATGATTCACTGATCGCCGTCATCTTTGTACAGGAGGAGCACATGTGCAGTTTTAATGTGACTGCCGCTATCTGTCTGCACAAAGATGGTGGCGGTCTGATTTACTGCACCTGCGCAAATTCCGCACCGGCACAGTGAGTCATTCAGCTGATTCCGGCGGCAGATGCGCGACGTGTCTACAGGCAGAGGATGCCGGTCACATTAAAGGGGTTTTCCCGTGAACGAAAGTTCATTTTAAAAATTGTCTGTGTCTGACCATGTACGGAGCATACCGCATCTCCTGGGCAGGGGAGGAAGCAAAAGACAATACTGACATTACAACAGGGGATCACAGAGGATTTCTTTTGTCAAGTAAGATATTTCACTGACTGTTTTTAAACAATATTTTACCTCACAAAATGTATCCTCTGCGATCTCCTGCTGTAATGTCTTTTGCTTCCTCCCCTGCCCAGGAGCTGTGGTATGTTCTGTACATGGTCAGTCAGAGACAATTTTTTAAATGAACTTTCGTTCATGGGAAAACCCCTTTAAAAAGCAAATATCAACGCCAACATTGCTCCTACTAAAAAGTGCGCCCATGACAATGAAAGGAAAGCAGCAAAGGCACAACGTTGAAGACAACAACGGGCAAATGAGACTCTAGAAGAGCAACAGCATCGCTGGGACAAAAACAATGCACATAAGCGTAGGCGTCAAGCACATGAGTCCACTGATGCAAAAGTCATTAGATTATCACAGGATGCCATTAGGCAACAACATCGCCACAAACAGAAATCTGCAGTCTTAAAAGCAATACCATGCTCATAGAATGACCGATTGGGAACAGCACACCACACTGCCGAGTCTACAACTGATGGGAAAAGTCAGCACATGGGGAAAGAAAGAGTGGAAGGTGGGTGAGCATATGGGGGGAGAGATTCTCAAAGCTGCAAAGCCTGCCCACATCGTGACATTACCGCTCTCCCGATGCCATAGCATCGGGCCTCCATCTAGTATATATATAAACACACTATGCTCATCTATTAAAGGGTTTTACCTCTCCTTATGGCACCTTAGCTGCAGCTCCCTCATCCTCCCTGTACAATTAAGGATTTGAGACCAACAAGGGCGAAAGTGGCGTAAGAAGCCAGGTGAGAGTCCAGGACAGGTGAGTATTATTTGTTTATTTTTTAACTCATCCCATGTTTTATTAATCTTTGGGGTCTGGAGAGACCTCAGAGAATAATACCAATTTCCATGTCAATCAGACCACTGTTATTTGGATCTACCGTATATACTCGAGTATAAGCCGAGATTTTTGGCCCACTTTTTTGGGCTGAAAGTCCCCCTCTTGGCTTATACTCGAGTCATACCCAGGGGTCAGCAGGGGAGGGGAAGCGGGGGCTGTCTAATTATACTCACCTGCTCCCGGCGCAGTCCCTGCAGGTCCCTGGCGCCCCAGCTTCTTCCTGTACTGAGCAGTCACATGGTACCGCTCATTACAATAATGAATATGTGGCTCCACCTCCCATAGAGGTGGAGCCGCATATTCATTACTGTAATGAGCGGTAATGGTGACCGCTCAGTACAGGAAGAAGCCGCCGGGGAAGCCAGAGACTGCACCGCGCCAGGAGCAAGTAAGTATAACGGGGAGGGGAGCGCTGCGCGATATTCACCTGCTCCTCGTTCATGGCGCCGCCCCATCTTCAGCGTCTTCTGCAGTGATGCTCAGGTCAGAGGGCGCGGTGATGTGGTTAGTGCGCGCCTTCTGCCTGAACATCAGTGCAGAAGACGCTGAAGATGGAGCGGTGCCGGAACGAGAAGCAGGTGAATATTGAAAGTGCCGGGGGCCTAAGCGACGGAGAGGTGAGTATGTGATTTCTTTTTTTATCGCAGCAACAGCAAATGGGGCAAGTGTCTGTATCGAGCATTTATGGGGCCATAACTTTTGTGCAGCACTATATGGGGCAAGTGTCTGTATGAGGCCAAAACGTTTGTGCAGCACTATATGGGGCAAGTGTCTGTATGGGGACTGTTATGAACAGGTAATTCAGAACCACAATGGACATTGAAGTTCAGAGCACACAAAGTGACCTGACAATTACCAAAAACAAAGGACGAGCTCTGAGACGTGGGAACTCTGCTGACCGCAATCCCTAATCCTAACACACCACACTAGAGGTAGCCGTGGATTGCGCCTAACGCTCCCTATGCAACTCGGCACAGCCTGAGAAACTAACTAGCCCTGAAGATAGAAAAACAAGCCTACCTTGCCTCAGAGAAATTCCCCAAAGGAAAAGGCAGCCCCCCACATATAATGACTGTGAGTAAGATGAAAATACAAACACAGAGATGAAATAGATTTAGCAAAGTGAGGCCCGACTTACTGAATAGACCGAGGATAGGAAAGATAGCTTTGCGGTCAACACAAAAACCTACAAACAACCACGCAGAGGGGCAAAAAGACCCTCCGCACCGACTAACGGTACGGAGGTGCTCCCTCTGCGTCTCAGAGCTTCCAGCAAGCAAGAAAAACCAATAAAGCAAGCTGGACAGAACAAAATAGCAAGCAAAAATAACACAAGCAAAGCTTAGCTTATGCAGGATAGACAGGCCACAGGAACGATCCAGGAGGAAGCAAGACCAATACTAGAACATTGACTGGAGGCCAGGATCAAAGCACCAGGTGGAGTTAAATAGAGCAGCACCTAACGACTTAACCTCATCACCTGAGGAAGGAAACTCAGAAGCCGCAGTACCACTCTCATCCACCAAAGGAAGCTCATAGACAGAACCAGCCGAAGAACCACTCTCGACCACAGGAGGGAGCTTGGCCACAGAATTCACAACAGTACCCCCCCTTGAGGAGGGGTCACCGAACCCTCACCAGAGCCCCCAGGCCGACCAGGATGAGCCACATGAAAGGCACGAACCAGATCGGCAGCATGGACATCAGAGGCAAAGACCCAGGAATTATCTTCCTGACCATAACCTTTCCACTTAACCAGATACTGGAGTTTCCGTCTCGAAACACGAGAATCCAAAATCTTATCCACTATATACTCCAATTCCCCTTCAACCAAAACCGGAGCAGGAGGATCAATAGATGGAACCACAGGTGCCACGTATCTCCGCAACAATGACCTATGGAACACGTTATGGATGGAAAAAGAAGCTGGAAGAGTCAAACGAAAAGACACAGGATTAAGAACCTCAGAAATCCTATATGGACCAATGAAATGAGGCTTACATTTAGGAGAGGAAACCTTCATAGGAATATAACGAGATGACAACCAAACCAAATCCCCAACACGAAGTCGGGGACCCACACAGCGCCTGCGGTTAGCGAAATGTTGAGCCTTCTCCTGGGACAAAGTCAGATTGTCCACTACATGAGTCCAAATCTGCTGCAACCTATCCACCACAGTATCCACACCAGGACAGTCCGAAGACTCAACCTGCCCTGAAGAGAAACGAGGGTGGAACCCAGAATTGCAGAAAAACGGCGAAACCAAAGTATCCGAGCTGGCCCGATTATTAAGGGCGAACTCAGCCAAAGGCAAAAAGGACACCCAATCATCATGATCAGCAGAAACAAAACATCTCAGATATGTTTCCAAGGTCTGATTGGTTCGTTCAGTCTGGCCATTTGTCTGAGGATGGAAAGCCGAGGAAAAAGAAAAATCAATGCCCATCCTAGCACAAAAGGCTCGCCAAAACCTCGAAACAAACTGGGAACCTCTGTCAGAAACGATGTTCTCTGGAATGCCATGTAAACGAACCACATGCTGGAAAAACAACGGCACCAAATCAGAGGAGGAAGGCAATTTAGACAAGGGCACCAAATGGACCATCTTAGAGAAGCGATCACAAACCACCCAAATGACCGACATTCTTTGAGAGACGGGGAGATCCGAAATAAAATCCATAGAGATATGTGTCCAAGGCCTCTTCAGGACCGGCAAGGGCAAAAGCAACCCACTGGCACGAGAACAGCAGGGCTTAGCCCGAGCACAAATCCCACAGGACTGCACAAAAGAACGCACATCCCGCGACAGAGACGGCCACCAAAAGGATCTAGCCACCAAATCTCTAGTACCAAAGATTCCAGGATGACCAGCCAACACCGAACAATGAACCTCAGAGATAACTTTATTCGTCCACCTATCAGGGACAAACAGTTTCTCCGCTGGGCAACAGTCAGGTCTAGTAGCCTGAAATTTTTGCAGCACCCGCCGCAAATCAGGGGAGATGGCAGACAAAATTACCCCCTCTTTGAGAATACCCGCCGGCTCAGACAAACCCGGAGAATCGGGCACAAAACTCCTAGACAGGGCATCCGCCTTCACATTTTTAGAGCCCGGAAGGTATGAAACCACAAAGTCAAAATGGGAGAAAAACAGCGACCAACGAGCCTGTCTAGGATTCAACCGTTTGGCAGACTCGAGATAAGTCAAGTTTTTGTGGTCAGTCAAGACCACCACGCGATGCTTAGCTCCTTCAAGCCAATGACGCCACTCCTCGAATGCCCACTTCATGGCTAGCAACTCTCGATAATTTCATAATCATAATTTCGCTCAGCAGGCGAAAATTTCCTGGAAAAGAAGGCGCATGGTTTCATCACCGAGCAATCAGAACTTCTCTGCGACAAAACAGCCCTGCACCAATTTCGGAAGCATCCACCTCGACCTGGAACGGAAGCGAAACATCTGGTTGGCACAACACAGGGGCAGAAGAAAAACGACGCTTCAACTCCTGAAAAGCTTCCACAGCAGCAGAAGACCAATTGACCACATCAGCACCCTTCTTGGTTAAATCAGTCAACGGTTTAGCAATGCTAGAAAAATTAGCGATGAAGCGACGATAAAAATTAGCAAAGCCCAGGAACTTCTGCAGACTCTTCAGAGATGTTGGCTGAGTCCAATCATAAATGGCCTGAACTTTAACAAGGTCCATCTCGATAGTAGAAGGAGAAAAAATGAACCCCAAAAATGAAATCTTCTGAACACCAAAGAGACACTTTGACCCCTTCATCAACAAAGAATTAGCACGCAGGACCTGGAACACCATTCTGACCTGCTTCACATGAGACTCCCAATCATCCGAGAAGACCAAAATATCATCCAAGTATACAATCAGGAATTTATCCAGGTACTCTCGGAAGATGTCATGCATAAAGGACTGAAACACTGATGGAGCATTAGAAAGTCCGAATGGCATAACCAGGTACTCAAAATGGCCTTCGGGCGTATTAAATGCTGTTTTCCATTCATCGCCCCGTTTAATATGCACAAGATTATACGCACTACGAAGATCTATCTTGGTGAACCAACTAGCCCCCTTAATCCGAGCAAACAAATTAGACAGCAGCGGCAAGGGGTACTGAAATTTGACCGTAATTTTATTTAGAAGGCGGTAATCAATATAAGGTCTCAGCGAACCATCCTTCTTGGCCACAAAAAAGAACATTGCTCCCAATGGCGACGATGACGGGCGAATATGACCCTTCTCCAAAGACTCCTTCACGTAACTCCGCATAGCGGCGTGCTCAGGTACAGATAAATTAAACAGTCGACCCTTAGGAAACTTACTACCAGGAATCAAATTGATAGCACAATCACAATCCCTATGCGGAGGTAGGGCATTGGACTTGGGCTCATCGAATACATCCCGGTAATCAGACAAGAACTCTGGGACCTCAGAAGGGGTGGATGATGAGATAGACAGAGATGGAACATCACCATGTACCCCCTGACAACCCCAGCTGGACACAGACATTGATTTCCAATCTAATACTGGGTTATGGACTTGTAGCCATGGCAACCCCAACACGACCACATCATGCAGATTATGCAACACCAGAAAGCGAATATCCTCCTGGTGCGCAGGAGCCATGCACATGGTCAGCTGGGTCCAATACTGAGGCTTATTCTTGGCCAAAGGCGTAGCATCAATTCCTCTCAATGGAATAGGACACTGCAAGGGCTCCAAGACAAACCCACAGCGCCTAGCAAACTCCAAGTCCATCAAATTCAGGGCAGCGCCTGAATCCACAAATGCCATGACAGAATAGGAAGACAAAGAGCAGATCAAAGTAACGGACAAAAGAAATTTCGACTGTACCATACCAATGGTGGCAGACCTAGCAAACCGCTTAGTGCGCTTAGGACAATCGGAGATAGCATGAGTGGAATCACCACAGTAGAAACACAGCCCATTCTGACGTCTGTGTTCTTGCCTTTCAGCTCTGGTCAAAGTCCTATCGCACTGCATAGGCTCAGGTTCATGCTCAGATAATACCGCCAAATGGTGCACAGATTTACGCTCGCGCAAGCGTCAACCGATCTGAATGGCCAAAGACATAGACTCATTCAGACCAGCAGGCATAGGAAACCCCACCATGACATCCTTAAGGGCTTCAGAGAGACCCTTTCTGAAAATAGCTGCCAGCGCACATTCATTCCATTGAGTGAGCACGGACCACTTTCTAAACTTCTGACAATAAATCTCTATCTCATCCTGACCCTGACACAGAGCCAGCAAATTTTTCTCTGCCTGATCCACTGAATTAGGTTCGTCGTACAGCAATCCGAGCGCCAGAAAAAACGCATCAATATTACATAATGCAGGATCTCCTGGCGCAAGGGAAAATGCCCAGTCTTGAGGGTCGCCACGTAATAAAGAAATAATGATCTTAACTTGTTGTACTGGGTCACCAGAGGAGCGGGGTTTCAAAGCCAGAAATAGTTTACAATTATTTTTAAAAGTCTAAAACTTTGCTCTATCTCCAGAAAATAACTCTGGAATAGGAATCTTAGGTTCTAACATAGGATTCTGAACCACTAAATCTTGAATATTCTGTACATTTATAGCGAGATTATCCATCAAAGAGAACAGACCTTGAATGTCCATGTCCACACCTGTGTTCTGAACCACCCTGATGTAAAGGGGAAAAGAAAGACAGAATACAGTGCAAAGAAAAAAAAATGGTCTCAGAACTTCTCTTTTCCCTCTATTGAGAAGCATTAGTACTTTGGGCCTCCAGTACTGTTAAGAACAGGTAATTCAGAACCACAATGGACATTGAAGTTCAGTGCACACAAAGTGACCTGACAATTACCAAAAACAAAGGACGAGCTCTGAGACGTGGGAACTCTGCTGACCGCAATCCCTAATCCTAACACACCACACTAGAGGTAGCCGTGGATTGCGCCTAACGCTCCCTATGCAACTCGGCACAGCCTGAGAAACTAACTAGCCCTGAAGATAGAAAAACAAGCCTACCTTGCCTCAGAGAAATTCCCCAAAGGAAAAGGCAGCCCCCCACATATAATGACTGTGAGTAAGATGAAAATACAAACACAGAGATGAAATAGATTTAGCAAAGTGAGGCCCGACTTACTGAATAGACCGAGGATAGGAAAGATAGCTTTGCGGTCAACACAAAAACCTACAAACAACCACGCAGAGGGGCAAAAAGACCCTCCGCACCGACTAACGGTACGGAGGTGCTCCCTCTGCGTCTCAGAGCTTCCAGCAAGCAAGAAAAACCAATAAAGCAAGCTGGACAGAACAAAATAGCAAGCAAAAATAACACAAGCAAAACTTAGCTTATGCAGGATAGACAGGCCACAGGAACGATCCAGGAGGAAGCAAGACCAATACTAGAACATTGACTGGAGGCCAGGATCAAAGCACCAGGTGGAGTTAAATAGAGCAGCACCTAACGACTTAACCTCATCACCTGAGGAAGGAAACTCAGAAGCCGCAGTACCACTCTCATCCACCAAAGGAAGCTCATAGACAGAACCAGCCGAAGTACCATTCTCGACCACAGGAGGGAGCTTGGCCACAGAATTCACAACAGGGGCCATAACGTTTGTGCAGCACTATATGGGGCAAGTGTCTGTATGGGGCCATAATGTTTGTGCAGCACTATATGGGGCCATAATTTTTGTGCAGCACTTTATGGGGCAAGTGTCTGTATGGGGCCATAATGTTTGTGCAGCACTATATGGGGCAAGTGTCTGTATGGGGCCATAACATTTGCGCAGCACTATATGGGGCCATAACGTTTGTGCAGCACTTTATGGGGCAAGTGTCTGTATGGGGCCATAACATTTGTGCAGCACTTTATGGGGCAAGTGTCTGTATGGGGCCATAACATTTGTGCAGCACTTTATGAGGCAAGTGTCTGTATGGGGCCATAATCAACGTTTGTGCAACACTATATTGGGCAAATATCTTTATGGAGCATCTTATGGGGCCATAATCAACATTTGTGCAGCATTATATTGGGCAAATATGTCTATGGAGCATCTTATGGGGCCATTATTAACCTTTATGCAGGATTATATGGGGCATATTTTAATATGGAGCATCTTATGGGGCCATCATAAACTTTATGGAGCATTATATGGGGCTCCTGATTCAATATGGATATTCAAAAACACTTAACCTACTGATGTCGCAATTAATTTTACTTTTATTGGTATCTATTTTTACTTTTGACATTTACCGGTAGCTGCTGCATTTCCCACCCTAGGCTTATACTCGAGTCATTACATTTTCCCAGTTTTTTGTGGACAAATTAGGGGGGTCATTTTATACTCGGGTTGGCTTATACTCGAGTATATACGGTAATTCATTTTGAGAGATTTGCTCTTTTCTAATCATAAGCTTTCCCTATCATAAGCTTTCCCTATCTTGGATCCACTTGTTTTTGAAGTTGGGCATGAAGATGTGGAATCCATCACAAGTTTTGACATTGAGCCCCCGTAATTACTTGTTACACTGCTGAGTGCTGACCCCTTCTTTATTAATTTGGTATGCTACTACAGAAAGAGGTTCATGGATTTGCAGCGCCCCAGAGTCCTGGTCGTTGCAGTGATGTTACTCTCACACCAGGGGGGAGTGATGTTACGTCTGATGGCACCAAAGGAGTTAAACCCTACCAGGTATCACAGCCACACACACATTTCACACTCCAGTCCACCAAGGGGAGCTAAGGGTTCTATCTACTAGGCCACTCCTCACATTAGGGTAAAACTGGTGGGTTGGATAGGAAGTGAGGAGAGAAGGAGTTGGGAGTTGGAGGAGAGAGGAGTTCCTGGCTGGAGACTAGCGAGAAAGGTCTACAGGCCGAGCTGGCTGGAGCAAGGCCCAGTCAGATCCAGACTACGGTCTGAGGAGGAGGACAGAAGGCACAAGGAGCTGCGCCTGCACCTGATTGCGGCAGCCTCCTAGGAAAGGACAAGAAGGGAAATGTGTCGTAGTGAGTGAGAAACGAAGTCGTAGCAACAGGAGTAACAAATCAGTGGGAGACCAGCTAGAAGCAGGCTGCCTCCCCCTGAAGCGCAGTACCGGTGGCCGGAGCACCGAGGGAGTAATAGACTCTATGCTTTACTTCAGAGACCAGCAAGGCAGTCAATTCCAAGCTGGCTGTCCGACCTAAGAGCCTAAGCAGACAAGGGGGCAATGCGGAGGAGGGGCGACACTAGAGTCCCTATAAAATAGCCTCAGGCCACCACCGTCATACGGGTTTTGTCTTATCCATCTGGGGGACAGGAGAAGAGTATCAAGAGTGAGGACCATATTAGGAGCTAATGCAAGTAGGGACCTACTACGTTACTGTGCACAAAGGGAAGGCTACTGATTTCCACCTGGCTCAGGGGACTCTGGAATTGCCATCAGACCGGCTGGACTCTGCCGACCCTGTAACCTGGTACCCCGGACTGTGGATGCTGAAGCCTCCAGTAAAGGTAAAGAGACTGCACCCACTGTGTCCTCGTTATTCACCGCGTCTCACATCGCCTACCATCAACATCTACTACTACTGGGAAGCCCTGGGGAAACACTACACCTGTGGGAAGGTATTCCGTCTAGCTGCCATAATATCACCCCAGTGGACCCCTAAGCAACGTCAGTCACCCTGACCGAATACCACAGGTGGCGTCACGAACACTTGACAAACTTACATCACCTTTAATTGGGCGCCCCTTAGCAGGGCCACGGACCGGGTCGGGCCACCGTGACATCCCGAGACAGAAGGAAACAAAGGACCCGGTACCGAGTACCCCATTGCCCTGCACTTGGGGGCGATCCAGATGTACATTATTTTTCCAGTGGTCTCCTAGTAAGTTTAGGGTTAGAAAGGATTTGTGAGCCAGGCTGTCGATTGACGAGCTTTCATGAAATTTTCAATTGGATCCACAAAGTTTTCTAACTTCTGGTTGTTTAATAACATCATAGGCTCTTTAATTATGCAGATATTTTTACTGTTACCACTAACTTGGGCAGAAAGGTTTTATTCTTTAGCCAAACACAAGAGGAGAAGTAACTTTCATAGCTATCCAGCAATCATCATATCCAATTCTTTGAAGAATGTCCATCGTCTTCATAATATTTATGAACCTTGGTATGTTTGTTACCTCATGTCTGTTCCATGGTAACACACCATGACAGAAGTCGGAATACACTGATTACAGAAAGGATATGGATAATACTATGTACAGATCTGCCAGACAACTCTGGACACTAAATATGAATTTCCTGCTATGTTCCCTTTTTAATTTTTTTCCCAGAATCTAGATATTGTGAACAACAAAGGTTGCGCAGTTGCCAATGACTCATGGATACCAACACAGACATAAATCATGATGGCCTGATGTTGCCTCTACAATCTGCAAATCAGATGTTATAATCCCTAGTTTTACACATCAGTGAATAATAGTTTTGCTGTGACTATATAAGACTTTTTACTTGAAAGTTACAATGGTTAAAAAAAACTGTCACTGAAATGATGAAATCCCATATGACTTTAGATGAGTGGCAGATTGGTGGTAGCCTAGTGGTACATATCCTGATCTCAGCTAGGCAAACCTTTGCAGCAAAGTGGATGAAGTAAGTGGGAAGATTAATACTCACTTTGATTTTGAATACATTCTAGCACATAATCTACAGAGTAGAAAGAAAATTGCTAATAGATGGGAAATATGGTCTTCTTCCTCTCTGGCGGTACTCATTATGGTAATTCAATATAATGATTTTATTCATGCTAATCTCCTTTTGTGTTTTGTGTTATGTTTTGCTAAGTATTTATTATTTATTTGTAGGTGTGGTTATATCATCTATGTTTTATGTAACTGTGAAAAACGTTAATAAATATATATTGCAATAAAAAAAAGAACATGTCCACAGAGGCGTAGCGACCGCAGTCTCAGAGTTCGCGAACGGGCCTGTGCGGGTGGTCGCCATCTGATGCCAGCACAAACTTCAACTGGATGTGCATCTACATATATAATGGGGTGATATTCCGAAAAGATTGGCCCAGATGGAATCCAGATGGATCTGAACTCTGGGAACTCTATATCCATCCGGGCTTAATGAGAATCTAAGTTATGCTCTGTTTATTTGTCTGAATGTATAGATCATTGTGAGATTTCAACTTTGAAAAATACTGTTTTTAATAATTTTAAAACATTTTTGTTTTGATTTTTTTTTATATTCCTCTCCGTGCAGTCTTTTCAAGGCTATGTAAAATCATATATTGACCCCTCAAGCCCTATATGACGAAAGGATGAAAATATTTTTGTGGTCTCCCAAGCAAGAAATACAGCAGCATTGGCGTTAATACCCTACTGCATTTAAATATATCAACTATTTGTATTATATGCTGCGTGGACATTGATGTAATAATGGCATTGTATACAGTGGGGCAAAAAAGTATTTAGTCAGTCAGCAATAGTGCAAGTTCCACCACTTAAAAAGATGAGAGGCGTCTGTAATTTACATCATAGGTAGACCTCAACTATGGGAGACAAACTGAGAAAAAAAAATCCAGAAAATCACATTGTCTGTTTTTTTTTAACATTTTATTTGCATATTATGGTGGAAAATAAGTATTTGGTCAGAAACAAAATTTCATCTCAATACTTTGTAATATATCCTTTGTTGGCAATGACAGAGGTCAAACGTTTTCTGTAAGTCTTCACAAGGTTGCCACACACTGTTGTTGGTATGTTCGCCCATTCCTCCATGCAGATCTCCTCTAGAGCAGTGATGTTTTTGGCTTTTCGCTTGGCAACACGGACTTTCAGCTCCCTCCAAAGGTTTTCTATAGGGTTGAGATCTGGAGACTGGCTAGGCCACTCCAGGACCTTGAAATGCTTCTTACGAAGCCACTCCTTCGTTGCCCTGGCGGTGTGCTTTGGATCATTGTCATGTTGAAAGACCCAGCCACGTTTCATCTTCAATGCCCTTGCTGATGGAAGGAGGTTTGCACTCAAAATCTCACGATACATGGCCCCATTCATTCTTTCATGTACCCGGATCAGTCGTCCTGGCCCCTTTGCAGAGAAACAGCCCCAAAGCATGATGTTTCCACCACCATGCTTTACAGTAGGTATGGTGTTTGATGGATGCAACTCAGTATTCTTTTTCCTCCAAACACGACAAGTTGTGTTTCTACCAAACAGTTCCAGTTTGGTTTCATCAGACCATAGGACATTCTCCCAAAACTCCTCTGGATCATCCAAATGCTCTCTAGCAAACTTCAGACGGGCCCGGACATGTACTGGCTTAAGCAGTGGGACACGTCTGGCACTGCAGGATCTGAGTCCATGGTGGCATAGTGTGTTACTTATGGTAGGCCTTGTTACATTGGTCCCAGCTCTCTGCAGTTCATTCACTAGGTCCCCCCGCGTGGTTCTGGGATTTTTGCTCACCGTTCTTGTGATCATTCTGACCCCACGGGGTGGGATTTTGCGTGGAGCCCCAGATCGAGGGAGATTATCAGTGGTCTTGTATGTCTTCCATTTTCTAATTATTGCTCCCGCTGTTGATTTCTTCACTCCAAGCTGGTTGGCTATTGCAGATTCAGTCTTCCCAGCCTGGTGCAGGGCTACAATTTTGTTTCTGGTGTCCTTTGACAGCTCTTTGGTTTTCACCATAGTGGAGTTTGGAATCAGACTGTTTGAGGGTGTGCACAGGTGTCTTTTTATACTGATAACAAGTTTAAACAGGTGCCATTACTACAGGTAATGAGTGGAGGAAAGAGGAGACTCTTAAAGAAGAAGTTACAGGTCTGTGAGAGCCAGAAATCTTGATTGTTTGTTTCTGACCAAATACTTATTTTCCACCATAATATGCAAATATAATGTTAAAAAAACAGACAATGTGATTTTCTGGATTTTTTTTTCTCAGTTTGTCTCCCATAGTTGAGGTCTACCTATGATGTAAATTACAGACGCCTCTCATCTTTTTAAGTGGTGGAACTTGCACTATTGCTGACTGACTAAATACTTTTTTGCCCCACTGTATATATTATGGAAAATGCTCAATGTAATTGTGGTTGCACGTATAGATGAGAATTTATTGCCACATATATTGTTGTCTAGAGATGATGTATAACTATCTTACATGTATGTAGATTGAATGATGTGGCGTCCTTGTTAGTACGCATGGTCCCGCTCGGCTCCACTGGCTCCCCGATGCACTCGGCGTCTATACACGGTACTGTGCAAGCGCGCCGTGCTGTGTGACGCCGATGCAGAGGCGTAGCTAGAGCTTTTGCTGCCCGGGGCTGATCCCGAGTTTGGCGCCCCCCCCCATCCCCCCCCCCATCCCCCCCCCCAGCTCAATACACACAAAGGTTACCAAAAATGGTTTTCCTGTTTTGTAGAACTTAAACTGGGCCTAATGGTGTCACCCCCACATGCCACACCTGTGACTTAATACCACCACAACATGACCAGGCCACATAGTGACCGAATAATACTACATACAAGGGACAAATACCACCGCACCATTTCCAGACCACATATTACCACCACATAGTGACTGAATACTACAATACTGATCAGTAATAAAAAAAACCCCACAATACTATCACCATAAGTGCCAGTATTCACAGGAGATCTGTACTTAGTATGCAGTGTCTGTGTAGAGGTAATACAGAGATCACTGGTGACATTATACACAGGACCTCTATATAGTATACAGTGTATAGTGTCAGTGTATAGGTAACACTGACTCACCAGTGACGTCTCTAGGTGAAGTCCTTCATCTTTCATCCAGCACAGACCGCCATCATTCCTTCCAGCCAGGACTCGTTTCTGCAGGAAATAACACAGTTATCTCGAGCTCCGCTTGCAGAACACATTACTTAATTTTTCACAACTTCTACATTACAACACGAAGAAAAAGGTGATATAGTGTCACTCTGCACAGTAACAGGACCGCCCCCCCATTTAAAACAGTATACTCAAAAAATAAAATAAATACATCACTGCAGTAATAATATCCCTTAATTATCCCCTATGGTAATAATATTCCCCACCCTGGCCCCGTTTATCTCATTCCTGGCTCCAGCCATATGTTGTCGTATCCTGCCCTCATGAGTATCCATTCTACCCCATATGATCTCCCCATCCTGCCCCACCAGCCTCCATCGTATCCGTCCTGCCCCATGATCCAATCCTGCCCCGTGTCTCCAATCATGCCCCGTATCTACATTCTGCCCATGCCTCAAGTCCTGCCCCCAGTGTGTCCAGCATATTACCCCCATGTTGTCCAGCAATCTGCCCCAGTGTGTCCAGCATATTACCCCCATGTTGTCCAGCAATCTGCCCCAGTGTGTCCAGCATATTACTCCCAGTGTGTCCAGCAATCTGCCCCAGTATGTCCAGCATATTACCCCCAGTGTGTCCAGCAATCTGCCCTCAGTGTGTCCAGCAATCTGCCCCAGTGTCCAGCCTTTCCCCAGTGTGTCCAGCAGTCTGCCCCAGTGTGTCCAGCATATTACCCCCAGTGTCCAGCATTGCCCCAGTGTGTCCAGTATATTACCCCCAGTGTGTCCAGCAATCTGCCCCAGTGTCCAGCATTGCCCCAGTGTGTCCAGAAGTCTGCCCCAGGGTCTCCAGCATTGCCTCAATGTGTCCAGAAATCTGCCCCAGGGTCTCCAGCATTGCCCCAGTGTGTCCAGCATTCTGCCCCATGGTCTCCAGTATTGCCCCGGTGTGTCCAGCAATCTGCCCCATGGTCTCCAGTATTGCCCCAGTATGTCCAGAAATCTGCCCCAGGGTCTCCAGTATTGCCCCAGTGTGTCCAGCAATCTGCCCCAGGGTCTCCAGTATTGCCCCAGTGTGTCCAGCAATCTGCCCCATGGTCTCCTGTATTGCCCCAGTGTGTCCAGCATTCTGCCCCATGGTCTCCAGTATTGCCCCGGTGTGTCCAGCATTCTGCCCCATGGTCTCCAGTATTGCCCCAGTGTGTCCAGCATTCTGCCCCATGGTCTCCAGTATTGCCCCAGTGTGACCAGCAATCTGCCCCATAGTCTCCTGTATTGCCCCAGTGTGTCCAGCAATCTGCCCCATGGTCTCCTGTATTGCCCCAGTGTGTCCAGCAATCTGCCCCATGGTCTCCTGTATTGCCCCAGTGTGTCCAGCAATCTGCCCCATAGTCTCCTGTATTGCCCCAGTGTGTCCAGCAATCTGCCCCATGGTCTCCTGTACTGCCCCAGTGTGTCCAGCATTCTGCCCCATGGTCTCCAGTACTGCCCCAGTGTGTCCAGCAATCTGCCCCATGGTCTCCAGTATTGCCCCAGTGTGTCCAGCATTGCCCCAGCCCCAGACAGTCAGACATAAAGAAAAAAAAAAAAAAGTAAAATCCTCACCTCTCCCGTTCCCAGCGCAGGTCCGGTGCAGTCAGCGTCTCTCCGGCTCTGCGACGCTCAGGACAGAGAGGCAGAGCGGCGCGCACAGTAGTGACGTCATCGCGCCCTCTGCTCTGAGACGTCGCAGAGTCAGAGGACGCTGCAGCTGCCGGCGCCGCAGGAACCAGGAGAGGTGAGTATAGAGCGGGGGGCGGGGGCGGGGGCGGGACCCGGGGGTGGGGGGAGCTGGCCCTGGTCGTGGCGGCGGACGGCGCCGCCCGAAGATTTAAAGGGGCGTCTTTTTTTTATTTTTTTTTTTTATCTTCTTCTCCTGCAGCGCCGGCCGCCCCCAGCATTGTGCCGCCCGGGGCGGACCGCCCCCCCCGCACCTCCTTCCTACGCCACTGCACCGATGCACCGTGGTGTCGTAGTTGCCGGGGGGATACGTGCGTTATTTCCGTCAGTGACGTCACATCTGGGGGGACTTCGCTGTATATCGTTGGCGGCGATGGGGGAATAAGACTATTTAAGGCATGGGACCTGAGGGAGTGGTTCCCCTGACGAAGGACGGACCGAAATGCACGTTGGGGCAGGCACACACTTCCCTGATTCCCCACAACTTGCTGAGCACTCTGCACTTTATAGCGAGTATATAAGAATCTCTAACTTTGTTATGAGGTCTCAATTGGAGACATGCGATAGTGAGTCACACATGTGACGGGCTTTTAGTGCAGGTGCACAAGTACCATCTGGGTTGAGATCCCATAAGTTAATATAATAGATTATTCTGTGATAGTATTTGATATGAGTGGGGGTACACAAGGGGTGTGGTGCCTTAAGTATATTAAGTTTTTTCAAGTTGTATCCCACACACACACCAGGCTATGCTGTATTTTAATATTTCTAATAAAGGTTTAAATATACAAAATAATTTTTGGGACGAGTACATCATTATTCCCTAGTGGAATTTGGTTGTTATATAATGTAGATGATATATACGGTACGTCAGGGACATATACTAGGATGAAGGGTATATATACTAGGATGGGGCCAGGACTAGGGACATATACACCAGAATGCAGGGCATATACAGTTATATGAAAAAGTTTGGGCACCCCTATTAATCTTAAGCTTAATGTTTTATAAAAATTGTTTTTTGCAACAGCTATTTCAGTTTCATATATCTAATAACTGTTGGACACAGTAATGTTTCTGCCTTGAAATGATGTTTAATGTACTAACAGAAAATGTGCAATCTGCATTCAAACAAAATTTGACAGGTGCATAAGTATGGGCACCCCACCAGAAAAGTGACATTAATATTTAGTAGATCCTCCTTTTGCAAAAATAACAGCCTCTAGCCACTTCCTGTAGCTTTTAATGAGTTCCTGGATCCTGGATGAAGGTATTTTTGACCTTTCCTCTTTACAAAACAATTCCAGTTCAGTTAAGTTTGATGGTCGCCGAGCATGGACAGCCCTTTTCAAATGATCCTATAGATGTTCAATGATATTCAGGTCTGGGGACTGGGATGGCCATTCCAGAACAGTGTAATTAATCCTCTGCATGAATGCCTGAGTAGATTTGCAGCGGTGTTTTGGATCACTGTATTGCTGAAAGATCCATCCCCTGCGTAACTTCAACTTTGTCACTGATTCATGAACATTATTGTCAAGAATCTGCTGATACTGAGATGAATCCATGCTTCCCTCAACTTTAACAAGATTCCCGGTGCCGGCATTAGCCACACAGCCCCAAAGCATGATGGAACCTCCATCAAATTTTACTGTGGGTAGCAAGTGTTTTTCTTGGAATGCTGTGTTTTTTGGCCGCCATGCAGAACACCTTTTTGTATGACCAAAGAACTCAATCTTGGTTTCATCAGTCACAGGACCTTCTTCCAAAAAGAAATTGGCTTCTCCAAATGTGCTTTTGGATACCTCAGCCGACTCTGTTTGTGGTGTGCTTGCAGAAACGGCTTCTTTCGCATCACTCTCCCATACAGCTTCTCCTTGTGCGTTGTATAGTTGACCGATGCACAGTGACACCATCTGCAGCAAGTTGATGCTGCAGCTCTCTGGAGGTGGTCTGAGGATTGTCCTTGACTGATCTCATCATTCTTCTTCTCTGCCTTTCTGATGTTTTTCTTGGCCTGCCACTTCTGGCCTTAACAAGAACTGTACCTGTGTTCTTTCATTTCCTTACTATGTTCCTCACAGTGGAAATTGACAGGTTAAATCTCTGAGACAGCTTTTTGTATCCTTCCCCTGAACAACTATGTTGAATAATCTTTGTTTTCAGATCATTAGACCATTGTTTTGAGGAGCCCATGATGCCACTCTTCAGAGGAGATTCAAACAGGAGAAAAACTTGCAAGTGGCCACTTTAAGTAGCTTTTCTCATGATTGCACACACCTGGCTATGAAGTTCAAAGCTCAATGAGGTTAGAAAACCAAAAAAAGTGTTTTAGTAAGTCAGTAAAAAGTAGGTAGGAGTATTTAAAACAAGAAAATGATAAGGATGCCCATACTTATGCACCTGTCAAATTTTGTATGAATGCAGATTGCACATTTTCTGTTAGTACAATAAACCTCATTTCAAGGCAGAAACATTACTGTGTGCAACAGTTATTAGATATACGAAACTGAAATAGCTGTTGCAAAAAAACAATTTTTATAAAACATTAAGCTTAAGATTAATAGGGGTGCCCAAACTTTTTCATATAACTGTATATGTTTTATATCTACAGTTGAAACCAGAAGTTTATATACACTATATAAAAAGACATACATGTTTTGCTCAGTATCTGACATGAAATCAAAGTAAATCTTTCCTGTTTTAGGTCAATTAGGATTACCATAATTATTAATATTAACCAAATGCCAGAATAATGAGTGAGAGAGAATGTTTTAAGGCATTTTTATTATTACTGCAAAGTCAAAAGTTCACATACATTTCATTAGTATTTGGCACCATTGTCCTTAAACTGAATGACTTGGGTCAAATTGTTTAGGATTTCCTTCCACAAACTTCTCACAATAGTTGGTCAGAATGTGGGCCTACTCCTCCTGACAAAACTGGTGTAACTGATCCAGGATTGAGCTTTGTGATGGCCACTCCATAACACTAACTTTGTTATCCTTAACCCTTTCGTGCCCAGGGCCTGTTTTTGCCTTCGTAACTGGGCCAATTTTTTACAATTCTGACCAGTGTCAATTTATGAGGTCATAACTCTAGAACGCTTCGACGGATCCTGGTGATTATGAGAATGTTTTCTTGTGACATATTGTACCTTATGACAGTGGTAACATTTATTTGATATGACTTGCGTTTATTTGTTAAAAAATGGAAATTTCGTGAAAATGTTGAAAATTTAGCAATTTTCAAACTTTTAATTTTTAAATCAGAGAGTCATATCGCACAAAATATTTAATAAATAACATTTCACATATGTCTACTTTACATCAGCACCATTTTTAAAACATCATTTTTTTGATAGGAAGTTATAAGGGTTAAAAGTTGACTAGCGATTTCTCATTTTTCCAACAAAATTTACAAAACCATTTTTTAAGGAACACTTCACATTTGAAGTGAGTTTGTGGCGGTCAATATGACAGAAAATACCCAAAAGTGACAAAATTTAAAAAACTGCACCCTCAAGATGCGCAAAACCACATTCAAGAAGTTAATTAACCCTATACATGCTTCACAGGAAGTGAAGCAATGTGGAAGGAAAAAGTGAACTTTTAACTTTTTTTTCACAAACATTTTACTTCAGAACCAATTTTTTTTATTTTCAGAAGTGTAAAAAAAGAAGATGAACCACAAAATTTGTTGTGAAATTTCTCCTGAATACGCCGATACCCCGTATGTGGGGGCAAACCACTGTTTGTGCGCAGAGCTCAGAAAGGAAGGAGCGCTGTTTGACTTTTTCAAAGCAGAATTGGCTAGAATTGAGATCAGATGCCATGTCGTGTTTGGAGAGCCCCTGATGTGCCTAAATAGTGGAAAACCCCCACAAGTGACACCATTTTGAAAACTAGACCCCCAAGGAACCTATCTAGATGTGTGGTGAGCACATTGATCCCCCAAATGCTTCACAGAAGTTTATAACGTAGAGCGGTGAAAAGAAAAAAAAACATTTTTTTCCACAAAAATTATCTTTTAACCCCCAATTTTTTATTTTCACAAGGATAACAGGAAAAATTAGACACCAAAAGTTGTTGTGCAATTTGTCCTAAGTACGCTGGTACCCCTGGTACCCCATATATGGGAGAAAACTACCTTTTTGGCACACGTCGGGGCTCAGAAGGGAAGTAGTGATGTTTCGGAATGATCAGGTTATTTCTTTTTTTATATTGCTAGGTCGGGTGATTCTGAACTGGGAGATACCAAATATGTGTATGCTTGATTTTTTCATTGTTTTATTTTGAATGGGGCGAAAGGAGGGTGATTTGAACTTTTATATTTTTTGAACACTTCTTTTTTACATTTGGCATGCTTCAATAGTCTCCATGGCTATGATCAGATCCTCTGTGTGTAGCAGAAATGCTCAACTGCTATGAGCACCGACTGCCAGGCAACGCTCATAGCAATCCGTCTATGACAACCAAAGAGGTCTGCTGTAGAACTCTGGATGTCATGTCAACCCATCGGTGACTTGAGATCATGAGACAGGGTCACCGATGGACGGGATTAGTGACGCGCTTCCTGGAAGCTCTACTTAAATGCCGCTGTCAGAGATTGACAGCCCCATTTAACTAGTTAACAACCGCAGGTAGATTGCGATTCCACCCGCGGCTGTTACGGGCACATGTCAGCTGTATAGATCAGCCGACATGTGCCCGGAAAGATGCTGGCTCAGCGTGGATCCCGCACCAAACAGGGGGAGTCCGACATCTGAGTACTATTACGCCCGATGTCGGAAAGGTGTTAATCGACTGCCAATCGGCTTCATATAGCAAGTCTGAGGTTGTTTAAAGGCTGAAACTGGCCAATGGAAATACTCAAACAAGAAAAAAATGAGCTGCACTGCCCCTACCACTCGGGTCTCTACTGGACCAATATCAGGTGAAAACAAGTGTTGCTAGATGCCACTCTCCATAAATAATATCACTTGGGACTTCAGGTGCTCTTCCGAAAAAACAGACCCGTAGAAGCGCAGGCACAGCGCGAAACGGCCGTCGTCCCCCTCTGCTCACACGAGCTTCGGCTCCCGCTCCCCCGGCCATGAATTTTATCTGGAGTTGGTGTTAATAAAAGAATACTTTTGGAAGACTGGTGAGTGCCTTCATTTTCTCTTTTAAGAAGTTGTGGCCAATGTAAATGCACCTTAGATTTAAGTACTTTATAAGTCCCGACTCCATGATAACTTCACAGTTTTCTCTGCAGACTTCCCTCTTCTCAGGTCTTCTGCAGTACCTCCCGAAATGGTGTCCTTAAAAATAACAGAACAATTGTAATATCACTGGAATAAAAATAGTCACCCGTGCTGTGGGCTAAATAAGCTGTCTTCTCCATTATGCATTATACCCACCTGTCTTCAGGTATAAACTATGGTCTCCATACTGTCCCCAGTCCATGCAGCCTCCTCTTCACTGTCCTCTTTATATTAACCCCACTAAATACTGAGTCCCTCCCAAGCTATCCATTCTCCAAACTGAGCCCACCAATTCTCCATACTGAGCCCCCATTCTCCATACCCAGCCCCATGCTTCCTCATTCTCCATGCTGAGCCCCCTCGTGCTGCCCCATTTTTTCTGCAGAGTCCCACCATGCTGCCCCAATTCTCCATGTCGAGCATTTGCATGCAACTCCATTCTCCATGCCAAAGCCCCCCATGCTGCCCTATTCTCCATGCCGAAACCTTCATGCTACCCCTTTCTCCATGCCGAACCCCCATGCCACTCCATTCTCCATGCTGAGCCCCCCATGCTACCCAATTCTTCATGGCAAAGCCCCCATGCTGCCCCTTTCGCCATGCAAAGTATCCCCATTTAGAGTACCTCCATGCCACCTTTTCTTCATTCCGGGCCCCTCCATGCCACCTGTTTTCCATGCAGTGCCACCTATGCCACCCTTTCTCCATGCCAAATCCCCCATTCCACAGTTTCTAAATACCTAGCCCCCATGCCACTTCCTCTCCATACCAACCCCCCGTGCGACCTCTTCTCCATACCGAGCACCCTTCATTCTCCATACTGATCCCCTTTTCCCATTCTCCATACTGTGTCCCCTCCATTACCATGCCCCTATTCCATACAGAGCCCCTCCATGGGTTCTAGTAGTACTTACCTGCTCCAGGATCCAGCTACTTTCCCTCTGTCTTATTGTAGCTCCACTTGAATAGGCAATAAAGCATCTTATAGTAGCAGAGCAGGACATGCAGAGCTGTTGAATCAGAGCTAGATGTGAGGATCGCACTCAGGATCAGCAAAGTTGAGAAGACAATCAGGAACTTCCAAGAAGGAGAGATACATATTTGAAATTCACTAAGGAACAGCTGAGCTAACTAAACAATCAGGCACCTGGATGTAGCATAGATAAGGCTACGTTCAGATTAGCGTTGCGCGCCGCTGCGTCGGCGACGCAACGCACGACGCACGCAAAAACGCTGCGTTTTGCGACGCATGCGTCGTTTTTTGACGAAAATCGGACGCAAGAAAAATGCAACTTGTTGCATTTTCTTGCGTCCGACGCTAGCGTCAAAAACGACGCACGTGTCGGAAAACGCAACAAGAAAAACGCATGCGTCCCCCATGTTAAACATAGGGGCGCATGACGCGTGCGTCGCCGCTGCGTTTCCCGACGCAGCGTCGGGAAACGCTAATCTGAACGTAACCTAAGTGGGAAATGTAGCTTAGGCCGGGGTCACACTCGCGAGTTCAATGTGAGAAACCCATGCGAGTCTCAGGAAGCTCCCGTGAAATCAGGTGTTAGAGCTCCCCCTTCTGGTCAAGAGTAGGAAAGGTGTTGCATGCTGATGTATTACCTGCTAAGAGAATCCCTCCTTGCTTCCAGGCATGGCATCACCCCCTGTGAGGGAGGAAATGCCACTGTGATAACCGGACCCTTGGGGTGCCACACAAACTTTCGCAGTATTCAAGTAGAAAATACAATCTGTTATCATGTGCTATCTCGTAGATTAGGCCAGGGTCACACTTGGGAGTGTGATGCGAGAAACTCGCGCAAGTCTCTCGCATCAAGTTCTGGCACTGACACCGACACTGGCAGGTGCTCCATTTTGGCATCATGAACAGGATTTTCAAGCCCGGCATAGCTGGGCACTATGTGCCAGAGACTTAATTGTACTGTGAAACTGCCACAATTACAGTATGGCACGGGGCACGGGAAGAAAGGGCCATGTCATCGTGGGCGGAACCAAAAAAAAGAAGAGGCGCAAAGTAAAAGCACGGGCCGCTCTTTGTGATCAGTGGCAAGAAGCAGGAAGTCCCGTCTGGAAAAAATGGAAAGAGCATCATCCAGACCGCCTGTGGAACAGCTGCTTGCAGTGGTAACACGCACAGGGCCTGAGGTTCACTGGGGGGAAGTAAATGACCAGTGGTGGGCGCAGCTGCAGCCTCCATGATCCAGCCGGATCAAGCGGCGGCTGCGGCCCCCATGATGCTGCCAGACCCAGTGGCAACCACAGCCCCTGTATAAACCAGCCGGATCCAGCAACAGCCACAGCTAGAGCTTCCATAATTCCGCTATCGATGCCGTACATGCCAGGAGTGGCCTGGTTACCGCAGTACTCAGGAAAGTCACACACCCTGAGTGATTTCAACAAGAGATTATGTAGTTTGTTTAAAGTGTACCCCCTATCTGAGAGTCAAAAAGTCAGCATCCTTACTGGCCAGTTAACCGGTGCAGCCTAGAGGGAAGTAAAGAACTGGCTGGACACTGATAAAAGGTCTGTCAAACAAATCTTGGCCAGGCTGAAGGACACCTTTGACACCCACACTGCAGCATAAATAAAAATTAAATTCTTTGGGTGCAAGCAAAGGGTACAGGACAGTATAAGGGACTATGCTCTTAACCTTCAGGAAGCGCTACGGGCTGTAAAACAGGTTGATCCTGACAGTGTGCAAGATGAGTTGCTGACAGAGCAGTTTACAGAAGGACTCCAGTCTAACAATCAAAGGACACGGCTGTACATAATGGCCCTACAAAATCCTGAACTGGACTATGCACACTTTAAGGATAAGGCCATTTGGGTGGTGCGTGAACCAAATCTTAGCTGCACAGTGACCCCTAGGCATCCAGCAATTACATATCAGCAGGAGGCGGCATCCTTTCCCCAGATCCTCGTGGAAGCCGACACGCTAACCCAAGATAATGATTCTTCTGCAGACCTACGCTTCCAGGCCCAGGAGCTGACCAAAAGTGTGGCCCAGGAGCTGACCAAAAGTGTGGCTGCCCTAACCAAAACCGTGCAGTCCATGCAAGTGTCCCCTAAGGAGAAGATCCAGCTGGCCTACAGGTCAGACAATGTCCCGTGGAGATGGCAGAAGAGGATCCCACCGACCAGAGGGAGAGACATCGATAGCTATGACCAGGAAGGACAACCAAGTTTGCCACCGCTGCAGCAAGGCAGGGCACATTGCAAGATTCTGCAATTTAAACGAGCAACCCCTGGGGCAGAGGGCCAACCCCCAGGAGTAAAACAACCAGTCCCACAAAGCTGGAAAGACAAGTACGTCGGAGGATGTCTGGTCCTCCCAGTTGTGATTGATGGCATCCCATCGAACGCTTTACTGGACACCAGTTCCCAGGTGAGGAATATGCCATATATTCTTTACAAACGGTACTGGGCTGACTCTGATATTACCCGCAGCCCAGATAATGATCTGATAATAGTCGCAAGTAATGGTTAGCCTTTGCCACAAGTGGGGTATAAGGAGGTGACCATTAAGGTGGGGCGAGTAGAGTTGAAAGCCTAAGGTCTGATAATTGTTGACCGGCAAGAATGTAACCTAATGATGACCTTAGGCACCAATGTGATAGAAAATTGTCTTGGCGAAGTTATTGTTTTATTGCAGCAGGTAGCCGAAACTATCGGTTCTAGTGAGCAGTGAGTCCTGCAAAAGGAGATCAAAGCACTGATGCAGAGACAACAGATAGAGCTGTCTGGTGGAGAAGTCGGCATTGTCAGAGTGAGTGATCCATTCCCCATTGCAGTACCCACAAGGAGTGAAATGTTAATTTGGTGTCAGGCAGCCATAGGCCTCAGGGGTCAAGATTACCAGGCCCTGATAGTAGGCCCACTATCCTGACAGCCAGGGGAATAGTAGATGTCTGTAAGGGGAGAGTGCACACATCCTGAATTGTGGGGAAAAAGAGGTCCATTTACCTCGATATGCCACCCTTGCTAAGCTGTTCACTGTAAGTAACAATGCACTAGAGACAGCAGAACCCTTGCTTCCATCCGACCAGGTGGAGGACAATAGCCCTGAGGGCAGCTGGAGGATTAGTGTCAACAGCTACACATAGGCACTGACTCCACTTCTTTGTACCAAAAGCATGGGGCTTACCAAGTGGCTCAAAAGTATGAGCTGGTCGTCAGCAAACATCCTCTAAACTTTGGGCAGGTAAAAGGGGTCCAACACCATATCCCCACTGGAGATCATCCACCCATCAAAGAAAGTTACCAGCCTGTACTCTTAGCACCCTATCAACGTGCCAAGGATATGTTACGGGAGATGAAGGAGGCTGGGGTAATCAGAGATAGTTGTAGCCCCTGGGCAGCTCCGTTAGTCCTTGTTAAAAAGAAAGATGGTGCCATGAGAATGTGTGTTGACTACAGGCGAATTAACAGCATTACACACAAGAACGTCTATCCATTACCTAGAATTGAGGAATCACTAGCTGCACTGAGATCCGCTAACTATTTCTCCACCTTAGATCTCACCAGTGGGTACTGGCAGGTTACCGTGGCAGAGGTGGATAGAGAGAAGAGAGCATTTATGACACCAATGGGCCTCTACGAGTTCAACTACATGCCAATTGGGGACGTTCCAAAGGATGATGGAGTGTTGCCTCGGGCACAAGAACTTTGAAACTGTTCAGTTGTACCTGGATGACATCATCATCTTCTCCAAGTCCTATGAAAACCACTTGAAGCACCTGGCCAAGGTGTTCGAAGCCCTGTCCAACTTTGGCCTGAAAGTGAAGCGGTCCAAATGCCACCTGCTGAAGCCCAAGGTGCAGTACCTAGGCCACGTGGTAAGCGCTGATGGTGTGGCACCAGACCCTGACAAAGTCATCGTTATCAGGGACTGGCCAAAAACCGAACAACATTCATGAAGTATGGCAGTTCCTCAGGTTGGTAGGCTACTACCAGAGATTCAACAAGGGCTTTAGCAAGATATTCGCATTGCTGCAAGACCTCCTAGTGGGCCAATCCAAGAAGGCCAAGAACAAGAATCCTCTGTTCGAGTGGAACAGCAGGCTAGAAGAATCCTTCACCCGATTGAAGTTGGCTCTCACGGGAGATGAAGTCTTGGCCTATCCTGACTATGACCAACCATTCATACTTTACACTGATGCCAGCAACGTGGGATTAGGAGCAGTGCTGTCACAAATGCAGAAAGGCAGGGAGAGAGTGATTGCCTACACCAGCAGGAAGCTTCTTCTCACTGAAAAGAACCCCGACAACTACAGTTCCTTGAAACCCGAGTTCCTCGCCATAGTCTGGGCGGTAACGGAGCGCTCCAAGCACTACCTCGTGGCATCAGCAAAGTTTACTATTTACACGGACAATAATCCACTAACCCATCTTGAAATGGCAAAGCTGGGTGGGTAGAACAGCGATGGATGGCCCGGCTGTCTAACTATGAGTTTACCATCAAGTACCGAGTGGGACATAAGAACTCTAATGCTGATGCGCTGTCCAGAAGGCCCAATTTACCAGACGAGGGAGAAGATCTGGGAGCATTAGAAGAAATTGAGTTACCAACCTTCTACCGCCCAGTTGCGGCTCAACGCTCCCAGGGGGTGAGGAGCAAGCGCTGCAAAGTGCAGGAGGCCATGTTAAACCCATTGCCCCACCATGAGTGGGCAGAGATATAGGATAGCGATCAAGCAGTCCACCTAGTAAAAGAGTTACTGACACAAGCTGACTCACACCCTGGTCCAGATGCTCCACAGGAAGCACAGCAG
Source organism: Ranitomeya imitator (assembly GCF_032444005.1). Classification (NCBI taxonomy): domain Eukaryota; kingdom Metazoa; phylum Chordata; class Amphibia; order Anura; family Dendrobatidae; genus Ranitomeya; species Ranitomeya imitator. Next base: position 663,772,972 of record NC_091282.1, read on the forward strand.
TTGTGGAAGGAGAAGGGCAAGTGTAACACCCCAGGTAACTGGTTGTTAGGCTATGTGCACACGTTCAGGTTTTTTTGCGTTTTTTTCGCGTTTTTACCGCTATAAAATTGCGATAAAAACGTGAAAAAACCGCTAACATATGGTTCCCAATCGTTTGTATGGATTCCGCAAAAATTGTGCAAATGTAGCGTTTTTTCCGCGAAAAAAACGAATCGCGAAAAAAAAAGCAACATGTTCATTATTTTTGCGGAATCGCTGATTTCCCGCATCCATAGACTTGCATTGAAACGCTAGAAATCCGCAATCATATAAAAATTTGCGGATTTCTAGCGTTTATTTCCGGAAAAACTACAGGAAGTGACATCCCATAAGCTATCCCATCATGCCATTCATGCGCATCCCATAATCCAGGAAGAGGAAACTCCCACACCATTCCCGTCTTCCTGTATTATGGCTGCCGACATGGAGGGGTATGATCGGATGAGGCTGGATGTGGTGCAGATGATAAGTGTGGTAAGTGTGTGTGTATATGTGTATATATGTGTATATATGTGTGTGTCTGTGTATATACAGGTCCTTCTCAAAAAATTAGCATATAGTGTTAAATTTCATTATTTACCATAATGTAATGATTACAATTAAACTTTCATATATTATAGATTCATTATCCACCAACTGAAATTTGTCAGGTCTTTTATTGTTTTAATACTGATGATTTTGGCATACAACTCCTGATAACCCAAAAAACCTGTCTCAATAAATTAGCATATCAAGAAAAGGTTCTCTAAACGACCTATTACCCTAATCTTCTGAATCAACTAATTAACTCTAAACACATGCAAAAGATACCTGAGGCTTTTATAAACTCCCTGCCTGGTTCATTACTCAAAACCCCCATCATGGGTAAGACTAGGGACCTGACAGATGTCAAGAAGGCCATCATTGACACCCTCAAGCAAGAGGGTAAAGGCCCCTTCACATTAAGCGACGCTGCAGCGATACCGACAACGATCCGGATCGCTGCAGCGTCGCTGTTTGGTCGCTGGAGAGCTGTCACACAGACCGCTCTCCAGCGACCAACGATGCCGGTAACCAGGGTAGACATCGGGTAACTAAGCGCAGGGCCGCGCTTAGTAACCCGATGTTTACCCTGGTTACCATGCTAAAAGTAAAAAAAAACAAACACTAGATACTTACCTACCGCTGTCTGTCCTCCAGCGCTGCGCTCTGCTTCTCTGCTCTCCTCCTGTACTGTCTGTGAGCCGGAAAGCAGAGCGGTGACGTCACCGCTCTGCTTTCCGGCTCACAGACAGTACAGGAGGAGTGCAGAGCACAGCGCTGGAGGACAGACAGCGGTAGGTAAGTATCTAGTGTTTGTTTTTTTTTACTTTTAGCATGGTAACCAGGGTAAACATCGGGTTACTAAGCGCGGCCCTGCGCTTAGTTACCCGATGTTTACCCTGGTTACCAGTGAAGACATCGCTGGATCGGTGTCACACACGCCGATCCAGCGATGTCAGCAGGAGTCCAGCGACGAAATAAAGTTCTGGACTTTATTCAGCGACCAACGATCTCCCAGCAGGGGCCTGATCGTTGGTCGCTGTCACACATAACGATTTAATTAACGATATCGTTGCTACGTCACAAATAGCAACAATATCGTTAACAATATCGTTATGTGTGAAGGTACCTTAAGACCCAGAAAGAAATTTCTCAACAAATAGGCTGTTCCCAGAGTGCTGTATCAAGGCACCTCAATGGTAAGTCTGTTGGAAGGAAACAATGTGGCAGAAAACGCTGTACAACGAGAAGAGGAGACCGGACCCTGAGGAAGATTGTGGAGAAGGACCGATTCCAGACCTTGGGGAACCTGAGGAAGCAGTGGACTGAGTCTGGTGTGGAAACATCCAGAGCCACCGTGCACAGGCGTGTGCAGGAAATGGGCTACAGGTGCCGCATTCCCCAGGTAAAGCCACTTTTGAACCATAAACAGCGGCAGAGGCGCCTGACCTGGGCTACAGAGAAGCAGCACTGGACTGTTGCTAAGTGGTCCCAAGTACTTTTTTCTGATGAAAGCAAATTTTGCATGTCATTCGGAAATCAAGGTGCCAGAGTCTGGAGGAAGACTGGGGAGAAGGAAATGCCAAAATGCCTGAAGTCCAGTGTCAAGTACCCACAGTCAGTGATGGTGTGGGGTGCCATGTCAGCTGCTGGTGTTGGTCCACTGTGTTTCATCAAGGGCAGGGTCAATGCAGCTAGCTATCAGGAGATTTTGGAGCACTTCATGCTTCCATCGGCTGAAATGCTTTATGGAGATGAAGATTTCATTTTTCAGCACGACCTGGCACCTGCTCACAGTGCCAAAACCACTGGTAAATGGTTTACTGACCATGGTATTACTGTGCTCAATTGGCCTGCCAACTCTCCTGACCTGAACCCCATAGAGAATCTGTGGGATATTGTGAAGAGAAAGTTGAGAGACGCAAGACCCAACACTCTGGATGAGCTTAAGGCCGCTATTGAAGCATCCTGGGCCTCCATAACATCTCAGCAGTGTCACAGGCTGATTGCCTCCATGCCACGCCGCATTGAAACAGTCATTTCTGCCAAAGGATTCCCGACCAAGTATTAAGTGCATAACTGAACATTATTATTTGATGGTTTTTTTGTTTGTTATTAAAAAACACTTTTATTTGATTGGATGGGTGAAATATGCTAATTTATTGAGACAGGTTTTTTGGGTTATCAGGAGTTGTATGCCAAAATCATCAGTATTAAAACAATAAAAGACCTGACAAATTTCAGTTGGTGGATAATGAATCTATTATATATGAAAGTTTAATTGTAATCATTACATTATGGTAAATAATGAAATTTAACACTATATGCTAATTTTTTGAGAAGGACCTGTATGTGTGTGCGTGTGTTCGGACATCGGCCGATGAGACTAGTCTCATCGGCCGATGTCTGTTCCCTCCAAGTCGTTGCAGCAGGCTCAGCTCGATGGGAGCAGTATTTCCCATCGAACTGTCCCTGCTGTTATGTACTTTATTTGATTGTATTGTAGCCCCCTCCCCCTAATGTCCCAACAATTTCCCCCACCAAATGTCCCCTAAAATAACGGTCATTGGTGAACAGTGGTTACGGGCCCATTCCCCCTAAAAAACACAATTATTTACCCCTATTCACCCCTAAACTAAATTATCATTGGTGGCCAGTGTATAATAATTATCATTGGTGGCCAGTGTATAATAATTATCATTGGTGGCCAGTGTATAATAATTATCATTGGTGGCCAGTGTATAATAATTATCATTGGTGGCCAGTGTATAATAATTATCATTGGTGGCCAGTGTATAATAATTAACATTGGTGGCCAGTGGAAATGATATATAAATTATTATTTATTTTCATTGGTGGCCAGTGGAAAAAATAATAATAAAATGTACTACTTCATTGGTAGCCATTGGTTACCTTATAATTACCTGTCCCCGGCGATCGCCACCTAAAATAAAAAATAAAAAAACAAACCCATACTCACCTAAACGCCCAATTCCACGACTCCCTCGTCAGAAAAAATTAAAGAAACAAACCACAACGTATACCTACCCTCCGCAGCATCCAATTAAACGATTGTCCCACGATGATCTTGAGTTTAGAGCAGCCACATAACATGCGGCTGCTCTAAACCGCGGCCGCCGATACAATGAACGGGATCGTAAAGCGATCCCGTTCACTGTATACCGAGTTCTCCCGAATGCAGCTCGCGCTGTTCGGGGGAACTCGTTCGGTAGTCACTGCAGCTGCGCGGACTCCCCGGCTGACCGGAGGTGAACTCTGGAGCGTGGGAAAATTTTCCCATGCTATCAGTTCATCTCCGTTCAGCCGGTGAGGCTGCGCAGAGATGATATATGTCATCAGCAGTAATGTTTACAACGGGACAGGTGCACTTGCACCTGTTCCATTGTAAACCAATTTTTCTTTTTAACCCTTGGATTACCAGATTAATAAAATATGGTCTAAAACTAGGTGTCTTTATTTCATTAATATAGTATGTGACTGGGCAATATATTACGTGGCTGGGAAATATACTACATGGCTGGGCACTATATTACGTGGCTGGGCAATATACTACATGGCTGGGCACTATATTACGTGGCTGGGGAATATACTACATGGCTGGGCACTATATTACGTGGCTGGGGAATATACTACGTGGCTGGGCAATATACTATGTAGCTGGGCAATATAATACTTGGCTGGGCAATATACTACGTAACTGGGCAATATACTACGTGGCTGGGCAATATACTACGTGGCTGGGCAATATACTACGTAACTGGGCAATATACTACGTGGCTGGGCAATATACTACGTGGCTGGGCAATATACTACGTAGCTGGGCAATATACTACGTGGCTGGGGAAAATTGTTGTGAATTCTGTGGCAGAGCTCCCTCCTGTGGTCACAAGTGGTACTTCGGCTGATTCTCTCTGGGAGCTTCCGTTTGTGGAGGAAAGTGGTACTGCGGCTTCTGAGTTTCCTCCCTCAGGTGATCTGGTGAGGTCGTTAGGTGCTTCTCTACTTAACTCCACCTAATGCTTTGTTCCTGGCTTCCTGTCAATGTTCCAGTGTTGGACTTGTTTTTCCCTGGATCATTCCTGTGGCCTGCTGCTCTGCATAGCTAAGTTCTTCTTTGCTATTTGTTTGCTATTTTTTCTGTCCAGCTTGTCTAATTGTTTTGCTGGTAGCTCTGGGACGCAAAGGGTGTACCTCTGTGCCGTTAGTTCGGTACGGAGGGTCTTTTTGCCCTCTTTGCGTGGTTTTCTTTAGGGTTTTGTGTAGACCGCAAAGTTATCTTTCCTATCCTCGCTCTGTTAAGAAAGTCGGGCCTCACTTTGCTGAATCTATTTCATCCCTATGTTTGTCTTTTCATCTTTACTCACAGTCATTATATGTGGGGGGCTGCCTTTTCCTTTGGGGTATTTCTCTGAGGCAAGGTAGGCTTATTTTCTATCTTCAGGCTAGTTAGTTTCTCAGGCTGTGCCGAGTTGCATAGGCAGAGTTAGGCGCAATCCACGGCTGCCTCTAGTGTTGTTTGGAGAGGATTAGGGATTGCGGTCTGCAGAGTTCCCACGTCTCAGAGCTCGTTCTATGATTTTGGGTTATTGTCAGATCACTGTATGTGCTCTGACCTCCATGTCCATTGTGATACTGAATTGCCTTTCATAACAGAATATACTACGTAACTGGGCAATATACTACGTGGCTGGGCAATATACTACGTGGCTGGGGAATATACTACGTAACTGGGCAATATACTACGTGGCTGGGCAATATACTACGTGGCTGGGGAATATACTACATAACTGGGCAATATACTACGTGGCTGGGCAATATAATACGTGGCTGGGCAATATACTACGTAGCTGGGCAATATACTACGTGGCTGGGCAATATACTACGTGGCTGGGGAATATACTACGTGGCTGGGGAATATACTACGTAACTAGGCAATATACTACGTGGCTGGGCAATATACTACGTGGCTGGGCAATATACTACGTTGCTGGGCAATATACTACGTGGCTGGGCAATATACTACGTGGCTGGGGAATATACTACGTGGCTGGGCAATATGTTGCGTGGCTGGGCAATATACTACATGGCTGGGCACTATATTACGTGGCTGGGGAATATACAACGAGGATGGGCAATATACTACGTAGCTGGGCAATATACTACGTAGCTGGGCAATATACTACGTGGCTGGGGAATATACTACGTGGCTGGGCAATATACTACGTGGCTGGGGAATATACTACGTGGCTGGGCAATAAAATACGTGGCTTTGGTAATATACTACTGTATATACAATATGCTAATGTAGATAACCGTGTATTTATTTTAGCCCACAATTAATTTTAGTTTTTCCCTTGTTATTTGTTATTTTGTAGATTGAACAACACCCAGAGGTCTGGGACCGGTCAAGCGAAAAGTACAAGGGGGCAAAACGTGATGCCTGGCCCAAAATAGTAACCGCTCTCTTTCCAGAGTGGCCGAATCTCCCAACACAGCAGCAAACACAGATTTGTAAGTATCGATTTCTTTCCTTTTTTTATAAAATGTAAGAAAAATTGATTTGGAATGTTTTATTTTAAAAATCTTAATTTTCAGTGGGCTATGTGAAGACGAGATGGCGGTCTGTCACAGACAGATATCTGAAATCGCTCAAGAGTCCTAGTGGCAGCTCGCCGCCAAGGAAGAGGGTGCCATATGGAGACCAGCTGCAGTTCATATTGGGAAGCCGGAGTTTGAGGAGGTAGATAATATTTAAAAATTGTGTTGCTTGACGTCATGATTTGTATTTTTGTAACCTTTGGTTTTTCTTTTGGTCTGCGGAACAGAAAGCAACGTCTGTGCCCAAACACCTCCGGACCTTAACGATGGTGACACCACGGTGGACAGTATTGGAGAGGAAGTACAAGACAGCATAATGGACAGCCAAGAATCTCCGGGGAACATGTCTTTGTCCGGAAGGTCACCAGAAATAACTGATTCCCTTGGAGAACATGACATTGCAGCACATAACACTACTTCAACTAACTTCCTCGGACGCTGGTGCAAACTCTGGTGGCGGTGTGTCGAGGCACATGGGGATGGGGGCTGCTTCTGCCCGTCCCGTGGCATTGAAAAGGACGGTCCAAAAGAAGACCAAACAAGTTCAAATTATTGAACAGTTAACTACTAAAACGCTCAATCTATTTGATAATTCATCAAAGCAAGATGAGCATGACAAATTTGGGTCACTTTTGGCAGACCGCGTTAGAACACTGCCACGGGACAAGCAGCAAATGTTCGTGACAGCTGTCAATTGTCTGTTTATGGCAATTGATGACACATCCACCCTACCCCCTGCTCCACAAGTTATGACGGGTATTTTAAACCTTTTCAGCAACCCCATTATGCCTCCACCACCACCACCACCACCAGCTGCTGCATCGCAGCGTTATGGACAGGCGGCAACATACAGGGCCAACCATGTAGATGCGTACAGTGGCCATACACCTGTACCTAGTGCAACTGGCCATCGTTCCAGTATGCCCAATAGCAGTGTCTACTCCCAACCAGACTTATTTAATGATATGGGCTACCAACCGGAATATCATCAATTTTGAGATTTGATTTCTCATCCTTTTTGAGTAGAGACGGGAGTGAAGAGAATGTTAAACCGTTGAGTTCATGACAAAATCTTAGAAAGTTATTTAAAGGGAACCTGTCTCCCCGAAAATCGCGGGTGAGGTAAGACCACCGGCATCAGGGGCTTATCTACAGCATTCTGTAATGCTGTAGATAAGCCCCCGATGTTACCTGAAAAAGGAGAAAAAGACGTTATATTATACTCACCCAGGGGTGGTCTCGCTGCTGGTCAGGTCTGATGGACGTCTCTGGTCCGCTGCGGCGTCTCCTATCTTCTTTCCATGACGTCCTCTTCTGATCTTCAGCCACGGCTCCGGCGCAGGCGTCCTTTGCTCTGCCCTGTGAGGGCAGACAAAGTACTGCAGTGCGCAGGCGCCGGGCCTCTGACCTTATAAAATGTCAGTTCATATATATTAAAACAGTTTCTTTAATGTAATTAATTTTTATTTTACTTTATTAAAAAAAAAATTATTTTAACTACTCAGATTTCTTATTATCATATAAAAATATGAAGATCGGAAATGGGATCTGATTTAAGCAACGGTAAACAATAACAACATGGAAACGATTATTGTTTAACCCCTTAGTGACAGAGCCAATTTGGTACTTAATGACCAGGCCAATTTTTGCAATTCTGACCACTGTCACTTTATGAGGTTATAACTCTGGAACGCTTCAACGGATCCCGCTGATTCTGAGAATGTTTTTTCGTGACATATTGTACTTCATGTTAGTGGTAACATTTCTTCGATATTACTTGCGATTATTTATGAAAAAAACGGAAAAATGGCGAAAATTTTTAAAATTTTGCAATTTTCAAACTTTGTATTTTTATGCCCTTAAATCAGAGAGATATGTCATGAAAAATAGTTAATAAATAACATTTCCCACATGTCTACTTTACATCAGCACAATTTTGGAAACAAAATTTTTTTTTGTTAGGGAGTTATAAGGGTTAAAAGTTGACCAGCAATTTCTCATTTTTACAACACCATTTTTTTTTAGGGACCACATCACATTTGAAGTCATTTTGAGGGGTCTATATGATAGAAAATAATGAAGTGTGACACCATTCTAAAAACTGCACCCCTCAAGGTTCTCAAAACCACATTCAAGAAGTTTATTAACCCTTTACGTGCTTCACAGGAACTGAAACAATGTGGAAGGAAAAAATGAACATTTTACTTTTTTTTGCAAACATCTTAATTCAGAACCATTTTTTTTATTTTCACAAGTGTAAAAACAGAAATGTAACCATAAATTTTGTTATGCAATTTCTCCTGAATACGCCAATACCCCATATGTGGGGGTAAACCACTGTTAGGGTGCACCGCAGAACTTAGAAGTGAAGGAGCGCCGTTTGACTTTTTCAATGCAGAATTGGCTGGAATTGAGATCGGACACCATGTCACATTTAGAGAGCCCCTGATGTGCCTAAACAGTGGAAACTCCCCACAAGTGACACCATTTTGGAAACTAGACCCCTTAAGGAACTTATCTAGATGTGTGGTGAGCACTTTGAACCCCCAAGTGCTTCACAGAAGTTTATAACGTAGAGCCGTGAAAATAAAAAATCGCTTTTGTTTACACAAAAATGATATTTTCGCCCACAAATTCTTATTTTCACAAGGGTAACAGGAGAAATTAGACCACAAAAGTTGTTGTGCAATTTCTCCTGAGTACGCTGATACCCAATATGTGGGGGTAAACAACTGTTAGGGCGCACCGCAGAGCTTGGAAGAGAAGGAGTGCCGTTTTACTTTTTCAATGTAGAATTGGCTGGAATTGAGATTGGACGCCATGTCGCGTTTGGAGAGCCCCTGATGTGCCTAAACAGTGGAAACCCCCCACAAGTGACACCATTTTGGAAACTAGACCCCTTAAGGAACTTATCTAGATGTGTGGCGAGCACTTTGAACCCCCATGTGCTTCACAGAAGTTTATAACGTAGAGCCGTGAAAAAAAAAATTGCATTTTTTCTACAAAAATGATCTTTTTGCCCACAAATTTTTATTTTCACAAGGGTAACAGGTGAAATTAGACCACTAAAGTTGTTGTGCAATTTCTCCTGAGTACGTCGATACCCAATATGTGGGGGTAAACCACTGTTTGGGCGCACCGCAGAGCTTGGAAGAGAAAGAGTGCCGTTTTACTTTTTCAATGTAGAATTGGCTGGAATTGAGATCGGACGCCATGTCGCGTTTGGAGAGCCCCTGATGTGCCTAAACAGTAGAAATCCCCCACAAGTGACCCCATTTTGGAAACTAGACCCCCCATGGAACTTATCTAGATGTGTGGTGAGAACCTTGAATGCCCAAGTGCTTCACAGAAGTTTATAATGCAGAGCCGTGAAAATAAAAAATATTTTTTTTTTTCCACAAAAAAGATTTTTTAGCCACCAAATTTTTATTTTCACAAGGGTAACAAGAGAAATTGGACCCCAAAAGTTGTTGTCCAATTTGTCCTGAGTATGCTGGTACCCCATATGTGGGGGTAAACCACTGTTTGGGCGCACGGCAGAGCTCGGAAGGAAGGAGCGCCGTTTTGGAATGCAGACTTTGATAGAATGGTCTGTGGGCATTATGTTGCGATTGCAGAGCCCCTGATGTACCTAAACTGTAGTAACCCCCCACAAGTGACCCCATTTTGGAAACTAGACCCCCAAGGAACTTATCTAGATGTGTGGTGAGAACTTTGAATGCCCAAGTGCTTCACAGAAGTTTAGAATGCAGAGTCGTGAAAATAAAAAATATTTTTTTTTTCACAAAAAAGATTTTGTAGCCCCCAAGTTTTTATTTTCACAAGGGTAACAAGAGAAATTGGACCCCAGAAGTTGTTGTCCAATTTATCCCGAGTACGCTGATGCCCCATATGTGGGGGTAACCCACTGTTTGGGCGCACGGCAGAGCTCAGAAGGGAGGGAGCACCATTTGACTTTTTGAGCGCAAAATTGGCTGTCGTGTTTGGAGACCCCCTGATGTACCTAAACAGTGGAAACCCCCCAATTCTAGCTCCAACCCTAACCCCAACACACCCCTAACCCTAATCCCAACCTCATCCATAATCCTAATCACTAACCCTAACCATAATCACAACCCTTACCCCAAAACAACCCTAATGTCAACCCTAACCATAACCCTAATCAAAACCCTAAATCCAACACACCCCTAATCCTAATCTCAACCCTAACCTCAAACCTAACCCTAATCCCAATACACCCCTAATCACAACCCTAACCTTAACCCTAATCCCAAACCTAACCCTAATCCCAAGCGTAACCCTAATGCCAACCCTAACCCTAATACCAACCCTAATCCAAACCCTAACCCTAATCCCAGCTCTAACCCTTACTTTAACCCTAACCCTAGCCCTAAGGCTACTTTCACACTTGCGTCGTTTGGCATTCCGTCGCAATCCGTCGTTTTGGACAAGAAACGGATCCTGCAAATGTGCCCGCAGGATGCGTTTTTTGCCCATAGACTTGTATTGCCGACGGATCGTGACGGATGGCCACACGTCGCGTCCGTCGTGCACTGGATCAGTTGTGTTTTGGCGGAGCATCGGCACAAAAAAACGTTCAATGAAACGTTTTTTTGTACGTCGCATCCGCCATTTCTGACCGCGCATGCGTGGCCATAACTCCGCCCCCTCTTCCCCAGGACATAGATTGGGCAGCGGATGTGTTGAAAAACTACAGCTGCTGCCCACGTTGTGCACAATTTTCACAACGTGCGTCGGTGTGTCGGGCCGACGCATTGCGACGGCCCCGTACCGACGTAAGTGTGAAAGAAGCCTAACCCTAAGTTTAGCCCCAACCCTAACCCTAAATTTAGCCCCAACCCTAACCCTAAATTTAGCCCCAACCCTAGCCCTACCCCTAACCCTACCCCTAACCCTACCCCTAACCCTACCCCTAACCCTACCCCTAACCCTTCCCCTAACCCTACCCCTAACCCTACCCCTAACCCTAACCCTACCCCTAACCCTACCCCTAACCCTAACCCTAACCCTAATTTTAGCCCCAACCCTAGCCCTACCCCTAACCCTTCCCCTAACCCTACCCCTAACCCTACCCCTAACCCTACCCCTAACCCTACCCCTAACCCTACCCCTAACCCTACCCCTAACCCTACCCCTAACCCTAACCCTACCCCTAACCCTACCCCTAACCCTACCCCTACCCCTAACCCTAACCCTAATTTTAGCCCCAACTGCTGTTCTCCTGCCGGCCGGCAGATGGAGACAGATGGCGGGCGCACTGGGCATGCGTCCGCCATGCTCTGCTGCCGGCGGCCAGGAGGAGCAGCAAGAGGATCCAGGGACCTAGGTGAGTATGCTAGGGTCCCCGAATCCCCCTATTTCTCTGTCCTCTGATGTGCGATCACATCAGAGGACAGAGAATTACACTTTACTTTTTTTTTTTTTTTTTTGCGGTCGCCGGTAAACAGTTAATTACCGGCGATCGCAAAACAGGGGTCGGTAATACCGACCCCGATCGTGCTCTTTGGGGTCTCGGCTACCCCCGGCAGCCGAGACCCCAAAGATTCTCCCGGTGCCGGCCGGCGGGCGCACTGCGCATGCGCCCGCCATTTTGAAGATGGCGGCGCCCACCGGGAGACACGAGGAGCATCGGGGGAGCTAGGTGAGTATTGGGGGGCCACCTGGGACCCCTTTTCTCTGTCCTCCGATGTGCGATCACATCGGAGGACAGAGAAATTAAAAAGAGATCGCTTTTTTTTTTTTTTTTTTGCGATCGCCGGTAAACGGTTAATTACCGGCGATCGCAAATGCGGGGTGGGTTAAAAACCCCCCGAATCATGTTCTCTGGGGTCTCGGCTACCCTCGGCAGCCGAGACCCTGGAGAAAATCGGCCTCTGGGGGGCGCTATGGACTTTTTCCACAGCGCCGTTAATCAACGGCGCTGTGGTTTAAGTACCCTTAGCGGCCGCCGTTAAAAGGCGTATCGGCGGTCGCTAAGGGGTTAAATAATATTTTGTATTTATTAACAATTATTTTCTTACAATTTGATTATTTAAAAAGGGGCCTTGGTAGATAGGGATTTGGCGACGGTAGATAGGGATTACGCCTCACATTTTCACAGGTGTTAGCATCTGTGCCGTACAGACTGGTTCATTAGTGGATAGGGTTCAGCCGTCATATGTTCTCTGCTGTTATATCTCACGTCCAGTCTTGGGCCTTGATTCTGTTTAGGCATCAAATCTTCTCTGCAGTTCAGGCTGCTCAACACCAGCACAAGAGTATTGCCAGTGCACGGCACCTTCAGGACTCATGAAGTAGTCTGCAAAGGTTTCTCTCACACGCACACCCGTGTTACATTGCCTTCCTTGACCAAAGTTGTCCACTGCATCTAATTCTGACACCTGTGGCTCCGCAACTACCTCAGTGCTGTATTCCCGAGCATAGTTGTGGAGCACACAGCATGCCTTTATCACAGTGTCCACGGTCTCCGGATCTAACTGGATGGCAGTGTGAAAGATCCTCCACCGACTACACATGATCCCGAAGGTACATTCCACATATCTTCGTGCACGGCTCAGCCTATAATTAAAGCTGAGTGCTCTTCGTCGGTATGGGCACAGCAGGTGGGGCTTCAAGGGAAAGGCCTCATCTGATACCATCACAAAGGGTACTGGATGTGTGGAACCCGGCAAAGGTCTTGGGGCTGGGAGCGTGCCGCCATCTCGAAGAATTTGAAGTCCAATCTGTGATGATTGCAGCACCCGAGAGTCCCCAGAACTGCCATAAGCACCGACGTCGATGGCAACAAACTTGTAATGTGCGTCAGCCACTGCCATCAAGACCACCGAAAAATACTTCTTATAATTAAAGAAGCGTGATCCTGATCTTGGTGGCTTCAGCACTCTAACATGTTTGCCATCAACAGCACCTACGCAGTTAGGGAAATTGGCCACAGTTTGAAAGCCTGCTGCAACCTGCAGCCAAGTCTCCTCGGTTGGGCAAGGCATCACGATGGGCTGCAACTTCTGCCAGATGACGGTACATGTGCACCGTACAATTTGCGAGATGGTGGATTTGCCAACCCTAAATTGGAGGTGCAGGGATGTGTAGCTCTCTCCTGTGGCTAAAAACCTGAAGAAAGGAAAAAAAATAATTTAGAAAACCTACGAACACAAATTGTGTTGCAAGATAAAACATCCACATCATGGCCACTAGCGTTATGGGGACACAGGCAGCATTGGGGCAGCATTATGAGGGAAACAGGGTGCACTCGCAGCATTGGGGCAGCATTATGAGGGAAACAGGGTGCACTCGCAGCATTGGGGCAGCATTATGAGGGAAACAGGGTGCACTCGCAGCATTGCGGTAGCATTATGAGGGAAACTGGCAGCATTATGGGGGCACTCGCAGCATAGCGGCAGCATTATGGATTAAACTGGCAGCATTTGTGGCAGCATTTAGGGGGGCACTAGCAGCAAAGCCTTACCGCAAGGTGATGAGCAGCCTTTCTTCTGCAGAGATCGCTCTTCGCATGACCGTATCTTCGTAAGCGAGGTGTGGACCAAGAAGAATTAGAAGACGATCAAATGCCTCAATGGAAAGACGGCAAAACTGAGAAAATTTATCTGGAAAGCTGAAAATAAAAAGGAACATAAAACTTTAAGTTTAAACACACACATAATGTATGTTGTATATATCAAAAAAAAGGTACAAAGAAACACAGCTGTCAATATACCATTTCTCACTATATCTTACCTCCTTAAATCACGATAAAGAACATGGAAGTGTCCCTTTTCCTCCCGTTCATGAATGATGGGGAGATTGCTCCTATGGGAGAATAAAGTATGTGTTATTACATGGAACTGTACAACACATGTAATACAGCTGGCAATCCGCAACGTCATAAACTCGGCATCTCCGCAGCCTAAGGCTGGGTTCACATTGCGTTCCCCCAGTCCGTTTTGACGGACTTCGTAACACCGCTGCATAACGCGGTGAAACGTAGTCCGCTAGCGCCGCCATTGACTCCTATGTCTGACATCACTAGCCATGTGCCATCATTTGAGTGACAGTCGGACCTCGAGACTCTGACTGCAGCGTTTCCGGGTCTGTCACTGCTAGCGCAGATGGAGCTAGCAGATGCTCCATCTGCGCTAGTGATGTGCCAAAGTCAGCACTTGCGTTGCAGCAGACCGTGAACGTATGTGTTGAACGGGCTGCTGTACACATTGTGAACCCAGCCTAATACGCAAAGTGTTCACATCTAATGACATTTTCTTACCAGCTCGCTGTAGTGGTGCAGCAAAAGCAGTGCCGTATGCAACAGTAGGCAGTTCTGTTCTGGAGTTAGACGATGGTGCGGCATCTTGAATTCAACAAGGAAGCAAAATGGTGAAGAGGGGTTGGACCAGGAAATGACCTCATGGGTTTTTTTTTTTTCAACCAACTTTATCTGCTGTAAAAAACGCAAAAAAAACGCACAAAAAACGCATGTAAAAAACGCATAAAAAACGCACAAAAAACGCATGCGGATTTCCTGGGAGTGGTGCCAATTTCTCCTCAGGAAAATCTCAGGAAAATTCTGCACAAAATCCTGACGTGTGCACATACCCTTACAGTGATGTTCGAGTGGAACAGCAGGCTAGAAGAATCCTTCACCCGATTGAAGTTGGCTCTCATGGGAAATGAAGTCTTGGCCTATCCTGACTATGACCAACCATTCATACTTTACACTGACGCCAGCAATGTGGGCTTAGGAGCAGTGCTGTCACAAATGCAGAAAGGCAGGGAGAGAGTGATTGCCTACAGCAGCAGGAAGCTTCTTCTCACTGAAAAGAACCCCGACAACTACAGTTCTTTTAAACCTGAGTTCCTCGCCATAGTCTGGGCGGTAACGGAGCGCTCCAAGCACTACCTGGTGGCATCAGCGAAGTTTACTATTTACACGGACAATAATCCGCTAACCCATCTTGAAATGGCAAAGCAGGGTGGGTAGAACAGCGATGGATGGCCCGGCTGTCCAACTATAAGTTTACCATCAAGTACCGAGTGGGACATAAGAACTCTAATGCTGATGCGCCGTCCAGAAGGCCTAATTTACCAGACGAAGGAGAAGATCTGGGAGCATTAGAAGAAATTGAGTTACCAGCCTTCTACTGCCCAGTTGCGGCTCAACGCTCCCAGGGGGTGAGGAGCAAGCGCTGCATAGTGCAGGAGGCCATGTTAAACCCATTGCCCCACCATGAGTGGGCAGAGATACAGGATAGTGATCAAGCAGTCAACCTAGTAAAAGAGTTACTGACACAAGCTGACTCACACCCTGGTCCAGATGCTCCACAGGAAGCGCAGCAGTTGTGGAAGGAGAAGGGCAAGTGTAACACCCCAGGTAACTGGTTGTTATAGTGATGTTGCCTTGCTTTCGGGGAGGGCGATATCATGCTTGGAGGCAAGGAGGATTCCCTTTATCAGGTCACGCACCTACATGCAACAGATTCTGAATCCAGGCCAGAAGGTGGAGTTCTGAACCCCGATTCAAGGGAGCTTCCCCAGCTGTAAGTATTCTGCTCTGGAGGAGGAGTTTGTTAAGTCTAGAGCAAACAGTGAGGAGAGAGGAGTAGAGAGCAGAGAGTAGAGCCGTGCAGCCAGGACTGTGCTTCACCTTCAGGAAAGGAAGTGCACCCGAGAGGTTGAATGTCAGTGAGCATCAGAGGAAAGAAGCAGAGGAGAAGGAAAGAGCTATGAGGGGAACTGTGACCGGGCACCTTCTGAGCTGAAGTGCAAGAACCGGGCACCGGGAGCTCGAGGCTGTGTTGCACTCCAGGTCGCAAGGCAGAACCGGAGGCTATAGGACTTTATGTAATTTGCCCGCACCCACACCTGAAGGTGCAGTAGTACACTAAGAGCCTGGGTCGTGATAGAAACCCTATAAAAAGGCTCACACTGCCCACCATATGGGTAACTGTCCCAGAACAGGAGAGAGAGGACTTGTATGGAAGCCACAGGCAGCAAGGACCTTGCATACGAGCGTGACTAAGAAGGCTTACAGACCTCACCTGGGAGAGGGATCCACTTTTGCCTCCAGGCCGGCCCGGACCATATCACCACCTGTTGCTTTTACCCTGGACTGCTGCTGCTTACAACCAGTAAACCAGGTAAAGACGTTACAACTCTGTGTGGTCTATTTATTTGCCGGCATACACCCTGGGGACCCCGCTTCACCTGTGGGAAGCGTCACCATTTTTGCTGCAGTAACATCACCCCAGAGGACCCCTATAAGCAGCGTCTGTCCCTTGTGACCGAGAACCACAGGTGGTGTCACAAACACAAACTTTATTACTACTCCCTTTAAAAGACCTTTCCCCTTTAATTGGGTACCCAGGGCTACAGACCGGGTCGCACCCACCGTGACATCATCTTTAGGTAGCTGACCCTGTACCGAGTGCCAGGCGGCCCTGGCGGGTGTTCCATTTTGGCGTCACAAACAGGATCGACCGACCCAGTGAATTGGGTCATGTGTGCCTTGGACTGTAATGGACTATGTGAGATTGTTTAATGGCCGCCATTATTGCACCACGAGGTGGATAGAGAACGAGGAGGATGTGTTGCCATGGGTAGAGCTCAAGAACCAGCGCGATAGCTGGATCCACTCCCTAGAGACACTTTAATGCAGACAAAACGTGTCCATCAGGAGGACGGATCTGCCTCCGGAGATTGCCAGCGGGAAAGTGGAACGGAGACCACCCACGAAGCAAAAAGAATGAGAAAGATGCGGGAAAGTGTGGCCGCAGCATGGCTGCACGCTACCAGGTGAGAGCGATGGCGGACAGCAGTGGAGAGCCGCCGGGACCTGCCAGTGACAGAAAGGATGTCCCCAGTCAGCAACAAGAAACCCCGGACCTGAAGATCACCTTGGATCCGGAGCTCCTTGGCACAGAGATGGAGGAGCTGGCCCGATGACTCCTGCGGACCCAGATGACAGCGGTGGCCAAATGGAAGGAGTCCCTGCTAAAAAGGATGACGACCACACAGCCTCAGAACTTACCACCAGCGTTCACAACCCTGGCGGAGCCAGAAACTGCGAAACTGCTGCAGGAGTCGGCGCCGACGAAAGACCCGGAGCCTGTACTTCTGACCCCAGCGGAGCAGGAAAGTGAGACGCTGCCAATGTAGATCACAACACCGCAGCCCCAGGCCCTGCAGCCAGCGATCCTGACCCCAGCAGAGGCAGAAAAGGACACCGGCACCAGAGAGACAGGTATGCAAACTGCCCCAGTAGCTGAGGAAACACTGGTGGGACCCCTAGAACTCCCACCAGCCTTAACACCTGACCAAGTAGTTACAACTACAGTAACCTTGGACCGCATGACCGATTTTGAGGGATAAGCTAACTGACCTGCTAGTACCTGAACCCTCGTCCCTGAAGGCGTGCAGGCCAAAAGAATCAATACGTTGGAGGCACCCTAAGACTGACCTTATGGGATTCCCAGTGGAGGCCCAAGCAGCAGTTAATAACTTAAAAATAATAGAAAAAGAAGAATATTGGAGACAGCAAATACTAAAACTTGCAGCAGAGGAAACACAGCGTAGAGCTAAATGGGAGGCAATGGAGGAAAGGAATATGCTAGTTAAAACCAGGTCCCACAACAGTAAACATGCGGACAGAGGACCTATAAGATCAGGAACCGTTGTCACCTTTAACCTGGACAGAGGATGGGGTTTCATAAAAGAACATGGTGAAACTGCAGAACTGTTTGTAAACCGCACAGACATAGAGTCACACCTCTTAAAGGGACACCCTGACCGTGACATTTACCCTGGAGACAAAGTGATCTTTACCCGGCACCATGGTGAAAAGAGATATTATGCCCTACATGTAAAAAGGTGCCCAGGACAACATACTAATACCCGTGTAGCCACTAAAAGTGGAGTGCAAAACCAGGCTACACAAACCCTTGTTGATGGACTGTTTTTAGCAGAGTCACCCTTTGTGACATACACCAAAGAATTTTCCCAGTCAGGAAGACGTGTGCACCCAGACCTGCCCTGGAAAAGAAAATAAAGAGACAGAGTTACCTGCTTTGAAAATGTTGATTATGTTTTGATTGTGTTTATTTGATATTTTCCTTACAGTTTAAAAGGACAGTAGGGTAATGAACAGTGCTTACCTGAGAACGTTCACTTGTAAACAGTTGGCACCTCTTAAGGTGCCCCTTATTGTTTTTACCAAGCACCGGCAGCGTGTGTAGGACCCTGTTTACCTTGTTTGTTCACACACCTGAAGAAAAACCGTCTGGCGTGGCGAACACCTGGTCTGGATATACGCCTTGCAGCCCACCCAAGACCAACATTGGGGGTTCATGACGGGTCCCTGGGTTCATTGCTATTATTGGTGCACAAGGACACCATGTTATTAAAATGTTTGCACTTTTTTTTACCTGTGTGCACTTATGTAACGTTCAAGAAACATTACCTCCCATAAAGGGAAGCTTAAGTTTTCACCTGTTAAACCTGTTGACATGCATGTCTAAAAATGTTTGCATCTTTAACCTGTATTGTTTCTCTTTTCTCAGTCCGGGGTTGTACTGGAGTTAACAGGGGGTGTAACACCCCAGGTAACCAGTTGTTACAGTGATGTTGCCTTCCTTTCGGGGAGGGCGATATCATTCTTGGAGGCAAGGAGGATTCCCTTTATCAGGTAATGCACCTACATTCTGAATCCAGGCCAGAAAGGGGGAGCTCTGAACCCCGATTCAGGGGAGCTTCACCAGCTTTAAGTATTATGGTCTGCAGGAGGAGTTAGTTCAGTCTAGAGCAGACAGTGAGGAGAGAGGAGTAGAGAGCAGAGATTGGAGCCATGCAGCCAGGACTGTGCTTCAGCTCCAGAAAAGGAAGTAAACCCGAGAGGTTGAATGTCAGTGAGCATCAGAGGAAAGAAGCACAGGAGAAGGAAAGAACTTAGAGGGGAACTGTGACCGGGCACCCTCTGAGCTGAAGCGCAGGAACCATTCACCGGGAGCCCGAGGCTGTGTTGTACTCCAGGTCGCACGGCAGAACCGGAGGGCATAGGACTTTATGTAATTTGCCTGCACCCACAACTAAAGGTGCAGCAGTACACTAAGAATCCAGGTCGTGATAGAGACCCTAAAAAAGACTCACACTGCCCACCATACAGGTAACTGTCCCAGGACAGGAGAGAGGACTTTGTACGGAAGTCACAGGCAGCAAGGACCTCACATATGAGCGCTAGTAGGAAGGCTTACAGACCTCACCTGGGAGAGGGATCCACCTTTGCCTCCAGGTCGGCCAGACCATATCACCACCTGTTGCTGTACCCTGGACTGCTGCTGCTTACAACCAGTAAAACAGGTAAAGACGTTACAACTCTGTGTCCTCCATTTATCTGCCGGCATGCACCATCCCTACCCTGCACACCGGGAGTCCTGGGGAACCCGCTTCACCTGTGGGAAGCTTCACCATCTTTGCTGCAGTAACATTGCCCCAGAGGACCCCTTTAAGCAGTATTGGTCCCCTCTGTCTGAGAACCACAGGTTGCGTCACGAACAAAAACTTTATCACTACTCCCTTTAAAAGACCTTTCCCCTTTAATTGGGTGCCCAGGGCCACGGACCGGGTCACAGCCACCGTGACATCCCCTTTAAGTAATAATAATAATAATCTTTATTTTTATGTGGCGCTAACATATTCCACAGCGCTTTACAGTTTAAGGAACTTTAAGTAACGGATCCAGTACTGAGTGCCCCGTGGCCCTGGCGGGTGTTCCACCAGCTATTCATCTATGAGGGTAAGCTGTGTTGGAGGAACATCAACTCACACACTCGTGAACTGGTCTGGCAGGTGGTAGTCCCAAAGCAGGATGTGTCAATGGTCTTAGAAGCATACCATGATGGAGCAGGACGTTTCGGGTGGAAAAAATTGAAGGTCCTACTTTGTGAAAGATTCTACTGGGTTGGCATGTGAAGAGCCATTGAGAAGTGGTGCCAAGAGTGTGGCCCATGCAACTTGCGTAGGAAAGACCGCAACAGCCAGCGAGCCTCATTACAGCCAATAATCACCAAACAACCGCTCGTACTGGTAGCCTTGGACCACTTGAAGCTGGCCCCAAGCCGGTCAGGCTATGTCACCATAGTGGCCAGACAAGTTGCTGGATCTGGTAGATCTTTACAATCATATTCCGGTGAACTCCACCAACTGCACTCCGGCCTACCTGATGAGAGTGAGACCTGGCAAGTTACCCATTGACATCGACATGGGAGTTCTAACGCCTGAAACAACATCACCAGATGCAGACTGGGATATAGAGTGGCAGCAGCAATACCACAACGGGCAAGAGTGTGTGGAAAGAACTTTGTCCCAAGCCAGGCAGAGACAATAAAAGAGCTACAACCAACAAGCTTCGGCTACTCCTTTAGTACCTGGAGAACAGGTTCTCAAAAGAAAAAGGAGGATGCACAAACTAGATGGTCAGTGGGAGGCTAAACCATACACCATCATGCCTTTAAAGTTCGAAAATACCAAGGTATGCATCATCACTAAAGATGGAGGAGAAACCTCAGCAGCAGTGTCCAGGGATCATCAGAAAGTGTGCCCTAACCAACTGAAAAACAAAGAAAAATATCAAGATGCCCCTCAACCCATAGAAGAGGAGGAAGAGAAAATCCATACCGTTCTTGGAGACTTTCCCCAGTCATGGACACAGGTAAACCAAGCCATTGTAGTACCTGTCCTGATCTTTCCCCAACCTACTGCACCTGAAGCAGCAAAGACTCTAGACCCATCGTCTCAAGCAGCAGATGCCACACCAGCAGTGGAGCAAGAGAATCCACCCCCGCTAGCGGTGAATCTGTCAGAGTCTAAGAAGTCACAGACAGCTGCCCAGTTTACCAGTACAATGCAGGCCTACAAGTAGCAAAGACACTAGTGGGTCCACAACAGCAGCAGCAGACACATCAGACCAGGCTAGGTCATCAGAGGTAACTATCCTGTGTAGATCCACCTGTAGTACCAGAGGCCAGATCCCAGCTCGGTATAGGGACTAAGATTTTAATGTTTTAATAATGTACTGTATATAAGTTAAAAATGTGTATGATTGCAACCACCAAGCGTGTGAGCCTACACAGACTCTGTAAGAACTTTTGAAGCACGCTATTTTACCTGTTGAAGGACAATTAGGCCACAGGACTATGTGTGGCCAAAACCTCAATTGTACATAGTTGCCAACTTGGCTCAGGTATGACCCATGAACTAATCATCACCAGGACTATTTTTAAGTTGTGGTTTTTGTAATTTTTCAATTTTGAAATCTTGTAAAGAATTATTATTGTTTACTTGTTATAATATTTTGTTTCCTCAGTCGGTAGTACTGAATTTCACTAGGGGGGAATGTGGCACTCCAGGGGTCCGGTTGCCACAGTGGCATTGCCTCCCTCAGAGGGTGTGATGCCATGCCTGGAAGCAAGGAGGGATTCCCTTAGCATTTAATACATCAGCATGGAACACCTTTCCTACTCCAGACCAGAAGGGGGAGCACTAACACCTGATTTCAGTGGAGCTTCCTGATATAAGTTCTGGCCTGGAGGCTGAGTTCGTTAGTCTAAGAAAGACAGAGAGTAGAGAGGAAGTCAAGGAAGAACCTGAGGAGTGGAGCCGTAGATAAGCTCACCTCAGGGCCAAGTGCTAGAGACTGGACGCCGGAGTTTGTGGTTGTGTGGGTACTGAAGTCCCGGCAGCTAAATCCAGAGGGCAGGGGACTGCAGGTCTCCTGTCCCATCACAACACCTGAAGGCACAGCGGCAAATGAGAGCCTGGAGCCACCATGAAGTTGTGACACCTGTAATAGGCTCAAGCTGCCTGCCGTACAGGCAAGTACTACAGACCAATAAGGAACAGAGGACTAAGCATAGCTTTAGGCAGCAAGGACCTCAGAGAACACCACAGTAAGGAGGCCTCAAAACCCATCTGGCTAGGGGATCCTAAGTTGCTTCCAGGCTCCCCGGACCTTCATTGTAATCTGTAACTAGTGCCCCGGCCTGCACTTTTGTATTACAACATTCACTTCCACCATCATTGACTTTAACACCGTAATTGTCCTGGGATTAAGCTCTACCTGTGGAGAGCTGTAACAACTCTGCTGCATCACCATCAGTACCAGAGGTCTCATTAAGCAGCGTCGCCATCCCTAGCCGAGTACCACAGGTGGCGTCTCGAACTATTCCCCATAAACGTTATTTTCCCCATTATTTCACTTTTATTGGATGCCCAGGGCCACGGACTGGGTCACTGCTGAGGTAACACACCCCCCTCTTAAGAACTGTCCAACCCGCCCTGAGTACCCCATGGCCCTGGCGGGCACTCTATTTGCACCTGCGGAATCCAGCCTTTATAAGTCTTGTAATGATGACATCAGAGGTGCGTGCCACGTTTTTATAGTAACCCAATGTGCATTAGCACAGAGGGAGATGCCGGCCAGGTCAGGAGGAGGATGCAAAGCCCGACCTTGGAACCTAAACAGTTTAGTAACATGAACAAGTTTATGCAGTAAGACCTTGTGAAGCCAGGAATCCACCCAGAAGAGGAACCAAGATATCACTTTTTCTCTGAATACATGGTTTATCTGCTGTATATCACAAATGAAAAAAAATGACCTCTGCTTGTGCCACAAATGTTAAAACATTTGAATGCTGCTCTTGATACAGAATTACAGGAGAGACCATACAAATCCCTGTTCTACAAAGTGATAGGTCACTTAAAGGGGTATTCCCATCTCCAAGATCCTATCCCAATATGTAGTAGGTATAATAATAATAATATTAGCAAATACCTCCAATTACTAATGTAATATAGTTTTTCTGATTCGCTAGGTCTCTTTCCTCGAGTGCAGGCATTTGAAGGACCTTAGGTTTCCATGATTACATCTACTGATAAAGTGACAATTATCTAGTTGCTAGTGGTCATAACCATGGATACCTAAGGTCCTGCAATGCCTGCACATGAGGAAAGAGACCTAGCGAATCAGAAAAACTATACTACATTAGTAATTGGAGGTATTTTCTAATATTATTATTATACCTACTACATATTGGGATAGGATATTGGAGATCAGAATGCCCCTTTAAGTGACATTACATCTATGTAATAGCTGACTGGTCACTTCCAGGTAGCACAAGCTTCTTGCTTGCGGAGGAGGTAAATGCTAAGCAAATGTGGTGAAAGTCAGGGATCCCTGAGATGTACAGTAGGGGGCACTTTATCCCATTTATAGTCCTCATGATTGTAATATTTACCTTTGAAAAACATATAGTAAACGTAATATGGAAATGTCTTATAAAACCAAGACACAAATTAGATAAACCCCATAAATGGCCTGAACGGTAATAATTTCAGTATTTTTTTCCATATTTTCAAGTGAATCACAAGTTGTGTTTCCTTTTCAAGGAAAGAGCCCAATAAACCCAGCAGGTGGTATGTTCCTTCCTCTAATCTCACGACTAAGGTTATTTGTACAGTTCTCAGTGTAAAAATTCCACTGTGGATTCCTTGTCCTGACCTTGTAGATCCGAGACATTTATTAGCTGTGATCTAATTATCCTGCGCTCATATTGTGAATACAGCACTATCGTATGAAACAGCTTTCTACACTGATAATATGTCTCATTTCTATATGTTATTGGATAGGGGAACTTAATCCCTAAATACAATTAAAGGGGATGCTGAAACTTAGAAGAAAAAGTATGATGTCTTAAAGAAACAAGGCCATCATTTTCCACAATCCACCTCTTCCACATGCAATGGTTAGTTGTAGACATCCAGAAATATTCCTGGTGGTCTAGAGTGTTTCAGTGTGTAATAAATAGTATCTCTGGTGGTCTAAGGGTGATGACACGGTTAACATTGATACATTTTCTCAGTGATGGTCTACAATGGTTATTGTTTATTGTTTAATTTTGTCTGGAGATCAAGGATGGTTTAGTGGATTGGTCTTCATAGTATATATTTATGTAATTATAGTTTTACTGCCCTAGTCATCCCCCATAAAAAAGTTAAAATATCTTTTGGTGCACACACCAGACTAATATGTTTGGGAGCTATCATGAGTCACATGCTCTCTAACTTGCCATCTTTTGTAGTGGGCAGTCCCTCTTGATCTGCATTATGCCATCACTATAGGTGCTAAAACTTCTTTTCCCTCACTTCCCAGCGCTATGCCGTTGTCCAGAGGCTTGCCTGTACTGTACTAAAAGTCCGTCTCTCTATTATGTCAATGTTCAGTTCGATAGGTAGGAAAATAAAGACTATAGACCTGTTCTAACATCCCAACATCTCAGCTTCTTTGCTGCTAGACACTGATTTCACTTGACAACAGGTAGTGGATAACAAGATGGGCACAATACTTTCCTATCCCTCTGCTGCCCAAACTTAGCCAATAAGACACAAACCATTGACAAGAGTGGCACTGTTTTGGTGCAACAGTGCAATCCTTTGTCTAATATTTTATTTTAAAAATTACAAATTCTGTTTGAATCTCAACTTTTTACTTCAACTTTTGAGGATTTCTGAAAATTCTTCCGACTTTGAAAAAGTTGTATGTTTCTGTATGAAATTGTTTGAAACAACAAATAACCAAAAGATCTTTCATTGATGCTTTTGGCTGTGTTCACATGTCCTGCGGTCATTCCTTTTTGTAACAAATCTAGTATTAAAAAATTATCCTTTACAAACGAACAAAAACAGATTTCTAATTTGGTTTGTGTTTTTGCATCGGATCCGTTTTGCCTGTGAACACCTCTTGTGTTTTGCAGTGTGTTAAAATTGGATTTGTAATGGATGACATAACACATGACCAACCATGATGATCCATCTCCCATGGACTTCAATGATTTAAAAAAATTAGATCAAGTTGATTTTTGTCTTCCTTTTTTGGGTGTTGGGCCTGATAGAAAAAGTTGTGTGGACTACATTTTTTTGATCTAGCTAAAAATCAGTCTGCAGACACATTATGGTCAAACTAGATGGTGGCCCAATTCTAACGCATTGGGTATTCTAGAATATGCATGTCCACGTAGTATATTGCACAGCCACATAGTATATTGCCCAGCCACGTAGTATATTGCCCAGTCAGGTAGTATATTGCACAGCCCACGTAGTATATTGCCCAGCCACGTAGTATATTGCCCAGTCAGGTAGTATATTGCACAGCCCACGTAGTATATTGCCCAGCCACGTAGTATATGGCCCAGTCACGTAGTATATTGCGCAGCCCACATAGTATATTGCCCAGCCATGTAGAATATTGCCCAGCCACGTAGTATATTGCCCAGCCACGTAGTATATTGCCCAGTGACGTAGTATGTTTCCCAGCCATGTAGTATATTGCACAGCCCACGTAGTATATTGCCCAGCCACGTAGTATATTGCCCAGCTACGTAGTATATTGCCCAGCCACGTAGTATATTGCCCAGCCACATAGTATATTGCCCAGCCACGTAGTATATTGCCCAGTCACGTAGTATATTGCACAGCCCACGTAGTATATTGCCCAGCCACGTAGTATATGGCCCAGTCACGTAGTATATTGCGCAGCCCACATAGTATATTGTCCAGCCATGTAGAATATTGCCCAGCCACGTAGTATATTGCCCAGCCACGTAGTATATTGCCCAGTGGCGTAGTATGTTTCCCAGCCATGTAGTATATTGCACAGCCCACGTAGTATATTGCCCAGCCACGTAGTATATTGCCCAGCTACGTAGTATATTGCCCAGCCACGTAGTATATTGCCCAGCCACATAGTATATTGCCCAGTCACGTAGTATATTGCCCAGCTACGTAGTATATTGCCCAGCCACGTAGTATATTGCCCAGTCACGTAGTATATTGCCCAGTCACGTAGTATATTGTCCAGCGACATAGTATATTGCCCAGCCACGTAGTATATTGCCCAGCGACGTAGTATATTGCCCAGTCACGTAGTATATTGCCCAGGCACGTAGTATATTGCCCAGCCACGTAGTATATTGCCCAGTCACGTAGTATATTGCCCAGTCACATAGTATATTGGCCAGCCACATAGTATATTGCCCAGTCACGTAGTATATTGCCCAGCCACATAGTATATTGGCCAGTCACGTAGTATATTGCCCAGCTACGTAGTATATTGCACAGTGACGTTGTATGCAGCACAGAGCCACGTAGTATACAGCACAGATACGTAGTATATTGCCCAGCCACGTAGTATATTGCCCAGCTACATAGTACATTGCCCAGTCACGTAGTATATTGCCCAGTCACGTAGTATATTGCCCAGTTACGTAGTATATTGCCCAGCCACATAGTATATTTCCCAGTCACGTAGTATATTGCCCAGTCACGTAGTATATTGCCCGCCATGCAGTATATTGCCCAGTCACGTAGTATATTGTCCAGTCACGTAGTATATAACACTGACCACACAGTACATAACAGTGGCCACGTAATATCTAGCACAGCCCACGGAGTATATCACACAGCCCACATAGTATCTAACACAGCCCACGTAGTATACAGCAGTGTGGGCACCATATCCCTGTTAAAAAAATAATTAAAGTAAAAAATAGTTATATATTCACCCCTGGGATCCACCGAAGCTCCGGTTATAGGCGCGCGGCTTCCGCCATCTTCAGTTCCCAGGATGCATTGCGAAATTACCCAGATGACTTCGCAGTCTCG
The DNA here is from genome assembly GCF_032444005.1 of Ranitomeya imitator. Lineage (NCBI taxonomy): Eukaryota > Metazoa > Chordata > Amphibia > Anura > Dendrobatidae > Ranitomeya > Ranitomeya imitator. Next base: position 663,799,873 of record NC_091282.1, read on the forward strand.
CGAGACTGCTAAGTCTTCTGGGTAATTTCGCAATGCATCGCTGGGAACAGAAGATGGCGGCAGGCGGGAGCGGCTCGGTGGACTACGGAGGGTGAGTATAGCAGTTTTTTTGTTTTTTTTTATTATTTTTAACATTACATTTTTTACTATTGATGCCGCATAGGCAGCATCAATAGTAAAAAGTTGGGGATACACATGGTTAATAGCGGCGGTAATGGAGTGCGTTACCTGCGACATAACGTGGTCCGTTACTGCCAGCATTAACCCTGTGTGAGCGGTGACTGGAGGGGAGTATGCGGGCGCCAGGCACTGACTGCGGCGAGTAAGGAGCGGCCATTTTCTTCCGGACTGTGCCCGTCGCTAATTGGTCGTGGCTGTTTTGCCGTGACCAATCAGCAACTTGGATTTCTATGACAGACAGAGGCCGCGACCAATGAATATCCATGACAGACAGACAGACGGAAGTGACCCTTAGACAATTATATACTAGATGGTACATTTTTTAGGATATCTCTGCCCCCCATTCTAATGGATACATCCAGTACTTTAACATTTTATTTCCTTTCAGGAATTTCAAAATGGATCCAAAAATAGAAATTACTGCTGAACATGTGAACATTGCCATAGATCAGTACAACTGGTGGAATGAGATATTAGCATCTCATGCAAAATCTGTAAATCTGGGGTGTAACCATGCCCTAAAAATCTAATTGTAAATTTGCCTTTAGCTTTCACCTAACCAGTTATATACAGTGCACCCCATAGCAACACAGATCGAAGTAATTTAGTAAAACTTTCTGCTATATTTACACATATCCTGTATTTTTCTGTCTGTCTTTATAACATAATATCTATTTACCACCTATGGTTTAGGCTCAGACCATTTAATGTAATTACACTGTCTGGTTTGTGTCCTAACAATTAGCAGTTTCTGCTACCACAATCAGTAAATTTATATACCTTTTTGCAGCCCTAGAGCAATCGTAACTACTCAGGTATCTGATGTAGCTTCCTACAAGAATGTTAACAGATTTACTAAAAAATGATACCATGTCTGTGATGGTCATTTCCTGGTGACCTTATGATTTTTTGTGTAGTTGGTTGCTGCTAATACCCAATTTTAGTGAAGATATTTAAGACTTACAAAAATAATGCCCTTTAAAGTTATAACTTTATTAATATAGGTTAAAATATTTTCCCAAGACAAAACAAAAGCAAAAAATTGCACACGTGAAGTGTAAACTAAGTACAAAGATAATTGCATATATACAAGGGGATGCCTTCCCTATGCTGGACTATAGATCCGCCCATGCTTATCAGTGGAGCTTGGAACCCTAGGGGACTCGAAGTGGTACCCCCACTCCACGGCTGCACACCCTCACTAGCCCTGATTTACCCTATACAATTGGGAATATTATAGGTATTTATCAATTAAATGATTATATGATAAGGAGTTTTTGTCACAGAACAGATTTGTTGATTGCTGGGGATCCAACTGCTGTGACTTGTAGGAATCCTGCAGCTCAATCATGAACAGTGGGTCTGCTTGGTTAAAATGTCAGAATTGCTTCCCTCTTCAGAGTCTTGTTTACTCATAACAGGTGACTCTCCTTCTCAGCTTCTTCGCAGGCCCATGTCTTGGGCTCCAGATCTCCAGTGCTCCAACAGTTCTCCTGCTTACTCTTAATAGGTGACTTTCCTTCTCAGCTTCCTCACAGACCCATGTATCGAGCTCCAGGTCTATGGTGCTCCAACAGTCCCCCTGCTTACTCATAACAGGTGACTTTCCTTCTCAGCTTCCTCAAAGGCCCATGTATCCGGCTCCAGGTCTCCGGTACTCCAACAGTCACCCTGGTTACTCATAACAGGTGACTCCTTCTTAGCTTCCTCACAGGCCTATGTCTCGGGCTCCAGGTCTCCAGTGCATCAACTGTCCCCCTGCTTACTTATAACAGGTGACTTTCCTTCTCAGCTTCCTCAAAGGCCCATGTATCGGGCTCCAGGTCTCCGGTACTCCAACAGTCCCCCTGGTTACTCATAAGAGGTGACTCTCCTTCTTAGCTTCCTCACAGGCCCATGTATTGGGCTCCAGGTCTCCAGTGCATCAACAGTCCCCCTGCTTACTCATAACAGGTGACTCTCTTTCTCAGCTTCCTCACAGGCCCATGTCTCGGGCTCCAGGTCTCCAGTGCACCAACAGTCCCCCTGCTTACTCATAACAGGTGACGCTCCTTCTCAGCTTCCTCACAGTCCCATGTCCCATGTTCCAGGTCTCCGGTGCTCCAACAATCCCCCTGCCTTTCACCAATAGGTGAACAGCCTCAAGTCTATATTATCTCACAACTCATTTTTCTTCTTATTTTGCGTCAACTGTTTCTTCCTCTATCATGGGGGGATAGTGCATTGGTATCACCATGAACAGTTGCCAAGCTCGAACCAGGCTTATTCGCTAAACCTCTCTTGTAGCAACTGCCATAAGACTCTCATTCCTGTGTCAAACTACAGCTCCATGGGGTTTCATGACTCTTCAGACTGCAATACAAATTTTTGGATAGAGTGGTGCCATTTCAGGAAAAAAAAGAAAAATACCTTCTTTTTTAATTTACCGGTAATTTAACCTGTCAAAATTCACTTTTTTCTTTTTATTCCTGGAGCTCATCTCCAGTTTTCATAAATAATGGCCATAATTTGACTAAGTGAAAAATACAACTGGAAGGTCACCATCGTCTTCTGCATCCTATATCATGTTGCACTCATTTCATCCACATGATGATGTAAATGCTCTTTCTGCACTCCACACGTTAATTAGAAATTAATCTAGAGTTTTCATTGTATGTGGTGTATAGTTATACTGTACTTATTAGGGAAGTTTGGGAATTTTAAACATGAGTTGAGGTCTAAAGTTTCTAAAAACACATTGTGGTTCTTGTGTCCACAATTAACTGTGCCATGAGTCTAGCCTCATATGAAGGCAGAATATTTTAGAACGGTAGGGTACATAGCGATCCAGCTGAGGTCATGTGGCAAAAATGAGACTGTTTTTCAACTTTAGGCTTAATAATGTGAAATAAATGGGTCAGAAAATGGAGATGTACTCTTGCACTATGTAAAGCAGTTAATACAAGATAAGATAGCATTCTGCTACAGATGGATCTGGATAAGTTGGAAACTTGGGCTGAAAGGTGGCAGATGAGGTTTAACAATGATAAATGTAAGGTTATACACATGGGAAGAAGGAAACTTACCTGGAGCAGCCAGTGCCAGGCAGCAGCTGCCAAGGCAAACAGGATCATGGGGTGCATTAAAAGAGGTCTGGATACACATGATGAGAGCATTATACTGCCTCTGTACAAATCCCTAGTTAGACCGCACATGGAGTACTGTGTCCAGTTTTGGGCACCGGTGCTCAGGAAGCATATAATGGAACTAGAGAGAGTACAAAGGAGGGCAACAAAATTAATAAAGGGGATGGGAGAACTACAATACCCAGATAGATTAGCGAAATTAGGATTATTTAGTCTAGAAAAAAGACGACTGAGGGGCGATCTAATAACCATGTATAAGTATATAAGGGGACAATACAAATATCTCGCTGAGGATCTGTTTATACCAAGGAAGGTGACGGGCACAACATAGAAGAGGATTCTTTACTTTTAGGGCAGTGAGAATCTGGAATTGCTTGCCTGAGGAGGTGGTGATGGCGAACTCAGTCGAGGGGTTCAAGAAAGGCCTGGATGTCTTCCTGGAGCAGAACAATATTGTATCATACAATTATTAGGTTCTGTAGAAGGACGTAGATCTGGGGATTTATTATGATGGAATATAGGCTGAACTGGATGGACAAATGTCTTTTTTCGGCCTTACTAACTATGTTACTATGTTACCATGTTACTATGTATTCTTTAAAAACAAAAGGAAATGATCTATAAAGCTTTCTTTAGAAAAATTTAACATATTTGATTATTTGATTATTCAGTATTTGTCCATACTGCAGAAATTGAGAAATTAATTTAACATTAAATTCATTAAAAGTAGAATGCCATATGTTAAATTCATGGTGGCTAGAGATGAGCGAGCAGTAAAATGCTTGGATGCTTGTTACTCGAACCAAGCAATTCCTAATACTCGCATGCTTGTTTATAGTAACGAGCATAATGAGAGTCAATGGGAAATCCGAGCATTTTTCCGGCAGACCCTACAAAGAGGGTAGACCATCTAAAAATTGAGCAGTGAAAATGTTGAAATGGATGGGAAAAGTGCTGAATGGAAGGAGAACAAGATGGGGAAACACCCTGGAAGCATCTCTGACTCCCAGATCGCTGCTGAGAACAATGGTGTTACACTTCTTTTACTCTATTTTATAGGGACCCTGTCAGCAGGATTGTGCACAGTAACCTACACACAGTTTCAGATTATCGCCATTATACTGATTAAAATGATACATTGGATGATGAAAGTCATCTTTTGGTTGTTATTAAATCTTTATTTTCAGTTTTGAGTTAATGATATGCAGTTCCCTTTAAGGGCTGACAAAAAACATTCAAAATCGACAAGAAAAAACTACAAGACAGGAAAAAACTGTTGAGACACATTCTTTCTTGTATAATGACTTAAAAAAGGCAAAATTTTAAAAAGATTTTTTTAAAAATAATAATTTAAGTAAACCAAAATTGAAATTTTCAGTAAAAAATTGGAAATGTCGGTGTAATTTATGAAGGAAGCAAAAACTGCTAAAAATAAGATGTAAGAGGGACTCAGATACACCCTGTATCAGAAATAAAGGAGGGTCTCATACACATTGTGTTCAAATTGTCATGTAGTGGTACTCCTAGACTCATAAAAGCTATGCACTAATTGCAAAGCCTGACAAAAATTATAAGCAGGGTCATCCATACACTCTTGAAGTCACCAATTGTAGGGCCTCATTCAAATATTGCGAGCAAAGTATAGTTGTATGTGATACAAACAGCTAACAATTAGCCCTTAGAAGAGCTGTTAGTATGATGGCTCAGGTTCAACACCATTATGAACACTACAAGACTCTGATTTGTTATACTGGGCACACACAGGCCTAGACAAACACTCACTCCCTCCAATACGAAGTATCACAGAGCTGTGCAATGGCATCAGTGTGCCGTGTCGGGCAATGCCTGTTCTTTTATAACTCTGGATGATATCACAAGGCCAGCCAATCGCAGTAATGCCAAAACCAAGATATCTAAGGCATTACAGTGATGCGCAGGCAATCCTCGCATTGGCTGTGTAACAGGCACCAAACATGTAACATTGAGCGCACTGCGGCTCCATTAATTCCTAATGGGAGTGCCAAAGACCAGTTGTGCACAGTGATCAGGTATCTCCAGCCAGCCCTTAGGGAATGAATGGTGCAGCAGTGCACATAATTGACCTTCACTGCATTCACAAAGGGTTTACAGGATCAGTGAGGTTCCAAGCAGTCGGATCCCCTGCTATCAGGAAGTTTTCTTCTATACCATGCATAAGGGATAACTTTGAAACTTGAAGAAATGTAATCCACAAACATTATAAACCGCAGACGTGTTTCTGACAAATGTCCTAATTCATTGCATACAGTGTATAATGACATCTGTCAGAAACGTGTCTGCAGTTACTAATGTTTGAGGACTTAAAACAAAAAAAGAATATCTTATGGTGCCCTTTACTGGATTTATACATTTTTTCTTGGTGGAATTTCACAGTACTACAAGACTTTCCAGGCAGCAGGGTTCCCATTATCCATGGGTGAAGTGACTATTTGTGGACCCTGAGGGGTTTCTTGTAATATTAAGTTTGAAACTTGGTACAAACTTGACTCTAAGGTCAGGGTATCCTGACAGCCGACCCCCACTAATTAGAGCCACTAGATTATGAGAATGCTCCACCTGCTTCCATTATACTAGATTGTATACAACAAAAACTATGACCACATGGGGCCGGGATCATCATGAATGTCGGCTGTGACAACGAAGCCCACTGTATTCTTTAGTGTATGATACAATATTGGATTAGAATCACCTTCGTTCATGGAATATATCAATGTTTTCATGTATAAAAAGCAAGTTCTTAATTAGGGATGAGCGAACGTGCTTGGCAATACTTGATTATCACTTAAGTATCACGTGGCTCGGACATGCTCATTACTCAGGGAGCAATGGGCGGTGCTTGAGTTCAAACTCAAATCCCCGCCCCCACATCGTTAGTGTCTGTTACACTGCCAATAAGCATGCGGGGATTGCGTGTGAGTCACTGTAATGCCATAGCCATCTTAGTTGTGGGCCTGTGGCATTACTGAGATTGGTTGGCCATCTGACATCATCAGGGTTTAAAAAAGGACAGCAATGCCTGCCTTGGCACACTGATGCTACTGCACAGCTCTGTGCCACTTTGTATTGAAGGGAGAGAATGCTTGTCTTGGCCTGTGTGTGCACAGTATAATGATTGAGAGGCCTATGATATTGATGCTTGTGATGAAGATGAGCCATCATACTAACATGCCTTCTAAGGGCTAATCGTTTGTATCACATTCAATCTGCATTTAGCCAAGGGAGGGAGATAGAGTCACAGGAGCTGGGACAGTGACAGAATACAGTCTGTAGACAGGGTTTAGTTCTGTGCCGTCCGATGGCAAATATATAGCTGCAGCTTTTTTTGTGGGGCCAGAAAAAATTGAATATATTTTGATCCATCAAGTATTACATGCTTTGAGGTCCTTTTTTGTGTTATATAACACACCCAAAAATCATTGAAACATTTTCCTGGGCTACATTTCACAACCATACACTATTCAGTAGTGTGGAGTACATATCTGTCATCTATAAAACTGAGAAACAGCTTTTAAAAATGTTGTATGCTTCAGCCATACAATGGTCTGTGAACATTTATGTGATCTCTAAAACTGAGAAAAAGCATTGAAACATTTTTCTGGATTGAATTTGATTGACATCCATACACTTTTGCATTCTTTCTGTTACATTACTGTGGGGTAAATTCCCCAAAAAATTTTGATTGCTGCAGGTGACCAATTTTTTTCCTTTTGTAAAATATACTTGGTTTCAAGAGACCTAGCAATTATAAAATGTGTAAGGTGTGCGTTAAGGGACAGGGAAGAGAGAGGAGGTGCTGATGATGGAGCACACAGATGCCAAGGACATGGGGCAAGTGCAACTACGCCTGTTGCTGGAGCACAAGAAACACACCCATCCATCGCATGTAGGTTCCTGTTCCACTTTGCAGGGAGGCATGGTACACCTCTTCTGAAGTCAGAGCAGTGTGAACAGGTAGTCGGTTGGATATCAGATAATGCTTCCAGCAGGCATGGCAGCAGCAACCCAGTCTTCCACACGGTGCAGTCTCACCAGCCTAAAGACTGGATCACTTAATCCTCACCTTGATCCTCCTTCCTCCCACCATGTTGAGTCCCAGGAGACTAGTGATCCGACACTCAGACACTCCAAGGAGATCTTTACAACATCATTTCTTGATTGTGGACTCTTAACCTATTTGATCCAAGAGGGACAGGTAGACATGTTGTTTAATGATGCACAAACCTTAGAGCAGCTACAGCCACTAGAACATGATGGTGGGGAACAGCAAATCTGGGATAATGAGGAAGATGATGATGAGACATAGTTGCCACTAAGTCTTGTTGTTAAGTCATGAAGTCAGGAGGACCAGGGTGCAGTGCTAGAAGACAAGGTAGTGGATGATTAAGTCACCGAACCAACCTGGAAGCTGGCATGCAGAGTGAGGCCAGCAGTGCTGTGGGGGAGATATCAACAGCACTCAGACAGGAAAATGCAGCGGGGTGACCAGAGGGACAAGGTAGGAAACTGTTCCTCAGAGCACTGACATTCCTGCATTTCTCAGTCAAAGAGTTAGCTGTTCGCCAGTTTGGTATTTTTTTAAACAGAAATTCTGAGACTAACAAAATGGCCATTTGCAACCGGTGCCATGCCAATATCAGCAGGGGCCTGACTACTAAGAACCTAACCACTACCAGCACTATCAGACACATGTCATTTAGGCACCCAACTCCGTGGGCTGAACACCGGGGTCTATGATTGGTGCGATTGGGTGACACCACTGGCTCTAGCCCTGTGCTAGGTGCTTCCCAGTCCCCTGTTAAAACACTGTCACAGATACCTCCTGTCCTGCACCTCTCCTTGCACCTTCTGACTTACCATTATCAAGCACTTCCAAATCCTTGTCCGAGCACAGCGTTCAGCTGTTCCTACCCCAGGACTTGGAACGAAATAGAAAGTTCCCAGCCATCCACCCACAATCCCAAATGCTAAGTGGGCACATTTCCAGGCTGCTTGCTGTGGAAATGTTGCCATTTAGGCTGGTAGACACAGATGATTTCTGCTGACTCATGGTGGCAGCCATCTCTCAGTACTTGGTGCCCAGCCGCCACTTTTTCTCTCGGTGTGGCATCCCCGCCTTGTACCAACATGTGTCCAGGAATATCATCCGTGCCTTTACTTACTGGCATTGTCCACTTAATGACCGACACATGGACAAGTGCTTGTGGCCAGGGACATTACATTTTCCTGACAGCACACTGGGTGAACATTGTGAAGGCTGGAGCCGAGCCCCACCCTGGCATGGTGCATGTTGGCCCTACAGTTCCTGCACCCCCTCCTGGTCCTCCTCCTCCTCCATCTCCGATGTGCTATCTTAGAGCACATTGTCCACATCAGCCGGAAGCTGGAAGCTCTGCACCACCGCCTTAGGGAAGTGGCAACAAGCTCTGCTAAAACTAATTTGTCTAAGAAACAAACCGCACACTGCGGCACAGTTAGTTAAAGAAATAAGAGACCAGACAGATCTGTGGTTTTTACCACTCAACCTCCAACTATGCATGGTTGTGTATGATAATGGGCGCAACCTGGTGGCTACTGTGAAACTTGGCAAGCTCACCCACGTATCATGCTTGGCATATGTGCTCAACTTGGTAGCTCAGCTGTTTCTGAAAGCATACCCAGATTTAGGGAGTATGCCGGAGTATACAGGAATTGCTAGCCATAGGGTACTGCATTTTTTGGGTTACATTTCATTGCTATTTAACCCTCCAAAAACTTGCTTAGAAATGTATCGGTCTTATAATGCTCTTCCATAGGGTATTACACAGACCTGGGCAAGATGCGGCCCGCAGGCTGCATCCGGCCCGCCTGACGATTTTAAACGGCCCGCCGCCCCCGGCACCGCTCGGCCAGCCGCCAGAGACAGTGCAGCTGCTGCGCGTCGCTAGTTCCCCTTCCCTTCAGCCAGCGCATGTGCGCCCTGCATTCAAACCCCTGTCCGCTGAGAGGCGCTGACCGCCGCTGGCACTTCCGCATCAGGGAAGCGCCAGCAGCGGGTGACGTCACTCAGTATGACACAGGCTGCTGCGCTACTCCTTCGTCCATTGCGCCGGACGCCGGTGTTCTGTGATGCTGTACTGTGGTCACTTGTGGATTCGGACGGTGCCGGTGGTCGGTGGTAAGTGCTCCATGTCGCGGGGACCGGGTAATGGAGCTGTCTGGCGCCTGCCTGCCTGCCTGCATGCATGATAGGGGGGGGGGAAGGAAGAAGCAACGGCCAGCCCTGGGGGGGATGCGGATGGGGGCAGCACAAACAGACATTATGGGGCTGTGGGGCACAATTATCAGGAGTCAGGACAGTATGATGGGGACACAAGTGACAAATCAGGACAGTATGGGCCCCATACTGTCCTGATTTGTCACTTGTGCCCCCATACTGTCCTGATTTGTCACTTGTGCCCCCATACTGTCCTGATTTGTCACTATGGGGGCACAAGTGACAAATCAGGACAGTATGGGGGCACAAGTGACAAATCAGGACAGTATGGGGGCACAAATGAAACCTGGACATTATGGGGGCACTAATGAAATCTGGACATTATGGCGGCACAAATGAATGAAATCTGGACATTATGGGGGCACAAATGAATGAAAACTGGACATTATGGGGGCACAAATGAAATCTGGATATTATGGGGGCACTAATGTATTGTAAATCTCTGCATTGTTTAACATACTGTTTGTCTATGAAAAGATACCATATGTATACTACAGTATTTGGTAAAAATGAGTTAATTATATTAGTCCGGCCCTCTAAAACCATACAAATTTCTCATGCGGCCCCATGGCAAAATTAATTGCCCACCCCTGGTATTACATATTCTTGGATACATTATGTTGCTATGTAAGCCTCAAAAAACTTAGATATCGGTATTATATTGCTTATCCAGAAGGTATTGGATCTTTTTGGGTACATTTCATTGCTATATAAGCCTCAAAAAAACTTGCTTAAAAATGTAGGCAGTGTGCACAAGCTGCAGATTTGGTGCTCTTTTGTCCCATTTCTTTTTCTGCTCAGATTTGTGACAAAACCTGAAGCAAAACGTGATGCCAGCAAAGTGAATGAGAAACCTGACGTGTCATGAACACGATGAGTGTTTATTTTGGACTTGCAGATTTGGTGCAGAAAATAATCTGCAGCATGTCAATTCTCTGTGCAGTTTTTCTCTGCGTTTTTCACCATTGACTTCAATCAAATCAATCAAAAACAAGACAAAAACACACCAAAAATGAGACTTTTTGCATCTGCATTTTTCGGGCCAAGAGATGCAGAAATTTTAATCAACCTGTGCATATATCCTTATCGGTATTATATTGCTCATCCATAGACTATTCCATGGTCTAGAGCAGGGGTGTCAAACTGCATTCCTCGAGGGCTGCAAACAGGTCATGTTTTCAGGATTTCCTTGTACTGTACAGGTGATAATTTAATCACCTACACAAATAATGAGTTGGTGATTAAATTATCATCTGTGCAGTACAAGGAAATCCTGAAAACATGACCTGTTTGCAGCCCTCGAGGAATGCAGTTTGACACCCCTGGTCTAGAGTACATTTCCTAGGTATATAACCTTCAAATGTGCATAGCCTTTATGTGTCTAGGATTACCAATACATGACAATGTGAAAAGAATGTCTATGAGGCCCTCCTTTATGTCTAATACAGTGTGTGTCTGAGTCCCTTAATTTTGGCAGTTCTTGTTTCCTTCATAAATTACACTGAAATTTCCTATTTTTAAATTTTAAAAAATGTGGTTTACTGTTATGACCTGGTGGTTAGGAGAACCCGGAACGACCTGATGGTTAAACTCACACAGGACAAGCTCTGGGAAGTGGGAATTCTGCCGACCGCAACCCCTAATCCTATCACACAACTAGAAATAGCCGTGGAGCGTACCTAATATGACCTAGACGCCTCTTCACAGCCTAAGAGCTAACTAGCCCTAAAGATAGAAAATAAAGCCTACCTTGCCTCAGAGAAATTCCCCAAAGGAAAAGGCAGCCCCCCACATATATTGACTGTGAGATAAGATGAGAGTCACAAACACAGAAATGAAACAGGTTTTAGCAAAGGGAGGCCAGACTTACTAAACAGACTGAGGATAGGAAAAGTATCTTTGCGGTCAGCACAAAACCCTACAAAAAGACCACGCAGAGTGTGCAAAAAGACCTCCGCACCGACTCACGGTGCGGAGGTGCCACTCTGCATCCCAGAGCTTCCAACTAGCAGGGCAAGATCATGATAGCCAGCTGGACAAGGAAACAATGAACAAATAAATAACTAGCAGGGACTTAGCTTCTGCTGGAGTAGACAGGTCACCAGAAAGATCCAAGAGTGAACTGAACCAGTACAAGAACATTGACAGCTGGCTGTTGTGAATTCTGTGGCAGAGCTCCCTCCTGTGGTCACAAGTGGTACTTCGGCTGATTCTCTCTGTGAGCTTCCGTTGGTGGAGGAGAGTAGTACTGCGGCTTCTGAGTTTCCTTCCTCAGGTGATGTGGTGAAGTCGTTAGGTGCTGCTCTATTTAACTCCACCTAGTGCTTTGATCCTGGCCTCCAGTCAATGTTCTAGTATTGGACCTGTTTCCTCCTGGATCGTTCCTGTGGCCTGCTGCTCTGCATAGCTAAGTTCTGCTTTTGCTATTTTTGCTGTTTTTTCTGTCCAGCTTGCTTATTTGTTTTTTTCTTGCTTGCTGGAAGCTCTGGGACGCAGAGGGTGTACCTCCGTGCCGTTAGTTCGGTATGGAGGGTCTTTTTGCCCCCTTTGCGTGGTTTTTTGTAGGGTTTTGTGTTGACCGCAAAGTTACCTTTCCTATCCTCGCTCTGTTCAGAAAGTCGGGCCTCACTTTGCTAAATCTATTTCATCTCTACGTTTGTCTTTTCATCTTAACTCACAGTCATTATATGTGGGGGCTGCCTTTTCCTTTGGGGTATTTCTCTGAGGCAAGGTAGGCTTATTTTCTATCTTCAGGCTAGCTAGTTTCTCAGGCTGTGCCGAGTTGCATAGGGAGCGTTAGGCGCAATCCACGGCTGCCTCTAGTGTGGTTGGAGAGGATTAGGGATTGCGGTCAGCAGAGTTCCCACGTCTCAGAGCTCGTTCTATGTTTTTGGGTTATTGTCAGGTCACTGTATGTGCTCTGACTTCTATGTCCATTGTGGTACTGAATTACCTTATCATAACAGTACTGGAGGCCCAAAGTACTAATGATTCTCAATAGACTGAAAAAAGAAGTTCTGAGACCATTTTTTTTCTCTGCACTGTGTTTTGCCTTTTTTTTCCCCTAGACATTTGGGTGGTTCAGGACACAGGTGTAGCAATGGACATTAAAGGTCTGTCTTCATGTGTGGATCAGCTCACGGCAAGAGTACAAAATATTCAAGACTTTGTGGTTCAGAATTCTGTTAGAACCAAGAATTCCTATTCCTGATTTGTTTTTTGGAGATAGAACTAAATTTCTGAGTTTCAAAAATAATTGTAAACTATTTCTGGCTTTGAAACCTCGCTCCTCTGGTGACCCAGTTCAACAAGTTAGGATCATTATTTCTTTTTTACGTGGCGACCCTCAGGACTGGGCATTTTCTCTTGCGTCAGGAGATCCTGCATTAAGTAATATCGATGCGTTTTTCCTGGCACTCGGATTGCTGTACGATGAACCTAATTCAGTGGATCAGGCAGAGAAAAATTTGCTGGCTCTGTGTCAGGGTCAGGATGAGATAGAGGTATATTGTCAGAAATTTAGAAAGTGGTCCGTACTCACTCAATGGAATGAAGGTGCGCTTGCAGCTATTTTCAGAAAGGGTCTCTCTGAAGCCCTTAAGGATGTCATGGTGGGATTTCCTATGCCTGCTGGTCTGAATGAGTCTATGTCTTTGGCCATTCAGATCGGTCGACGCTTGCGTGAGCGTAAATCTGTGCACCATTTGGCGGTATTATCTGAGCATAAACCTGAGCCTATGCAGTGCGATAGGACTTTGACCAGAGTTGAACGGCAAGAACACAGACGTCTGAATGGGCTGTGTTTCTACTGTGGTGATTCCACTCATGCTATCTCCGATTGTCCTAAGCGCACTAGGCGGTTCGCTAGGTCTGCCACCATTGGTACGGTACAGTCAAAATTTCTTTTGTCCGTTACCTTGATCTGCTCTTTGTCATCTTATTCTGTCATGGCATTTGTGGATTCAGGCGCTGCCCTGAATTTGATGGACTTGGAGTATGCTAGGCGTTGTGGGTTTTTCTTGGACCCCTTGCAGTGTCCTATTCCATTGAGAGGAATTGATGCTACGCCTTTGGCCAAGAATAAGCCTCAGTACTGGAGCCAGCTGACCATGTGCATGGCTCCTGCACATCAGGAGGTTATTCGCTTTCTGGTGTGGCATAATCTGCATGATGTGGTCGTGTTGGGGTTGCCATGGCTACAAGTCCATAATCCAGTATTGGATTGGAAATCCATGTCTGTTTCCAGCTGGGGTTGTCAGGGGGTACATGGTGATGTCCCATTTCTGTCTATTTCGTCATCCACCCCTTCTGAGGTTCCAGAGTTCTTGTCTGATTACCGGGATGTATTCGATGAGCCCAAGTCCGATACCCTACCTCCTCATAGGGATTGTGATTGTGCTATCGATTTGATTCTTGGTAGTAAATTCCCAAAAGGTCGACTGTTTAATTTATCTGTGCGTGAGCACGCCGCTATGCGGAGTTATGTGAAGGAGTCCTTGGAGAAGGGGCATATTCGCCCGTCATCGTCGCCATTAGGAGCAGGGTTCTTTTTTGTGGCCAAGAAGGATGGTTCGCTGAGACCTTGTATAGATTACCGCCTTCTAAATAAGATCACGGTTAAATTTCAGTACCCCTTGCCGTTGTTATCTGATTTGTTTGCGCGGATTAAGGGGGCTAGTTGGTTCACCAAGATAGATCTTCGTGGTGCGTATAATCTTGTGCGTATTAAGCGAGGCGATGAATGGAAAACTGCATTTAACACGCCCGAGGGCCATTTTGAGTATCTAGTAATGCCATTCGGACTTGCCAATGCTCCATCAGTGTTTCAGTCCTTTATGCATGACATCTTCCGAGAGTACCTGGATAAATTCCTGATTGTGTACTTGGATGACATTTTGATCTTCTCGGATGATTGGGAGTCTCATGTGAAGCAGGTCAGAACGGTGTTTCAGGTCCTGCGTGCTAATTCTTTGTTTGTGAAGGGATCAAAGTGTCTCTTTGGTGTTCAGAAGGTTTCATTTTTGGGGTTCATCTTTTCCCCTTCTACTATCGAGGTGGACCCTGTTAAGGTCCAAGCCATCCATGATTGGACTCAGCCGACATCTCTGAAAAGTCTGCAAAAGTTCCTGGGCTTTGCTAATTTTTATCGTCGCTTCATCTGCAATTTTTCTAGTATTGCTAAACCATTGACCGATTTGACCAAGAAGGGTGCTGATGTGGTCAATTGGTCTTCTGCTGCTGAGGAAGCTTTTCAAGAGTTGAAGCGTCGTTTTTCTTCTGCCCCGTGTTGTGTCAACCAGATGTTTCGCTTCCATTCCAGGTCGAGGTTGATGCTTCTGAGATTGTAGCAGGGGCTGTTTTGTCGCAGAGAAGTTCTGATTGCTCGGTGATGAAACCATGCGCCTTCTTTTCCAGGAAGTTTTCGCCTGCTGAGCGAAATTATGATGTTGGCAATCGAGAGTTGCTGGCCATGAAGTGGGCATTCGAGGAGTGGAGTCATTGGCTTGAAGGAGCTAAGCATCGCGTGGTGGTCTTGACTGATCATAAGAGCTTGACTTATCTCGAGTCTGCCAAGCGGTTGAATCCTAGACAGGCTCGTTGGTCGCTGTTTTTTGCCCGTTTTGACTTTGTGATTTCGTACCTTCCGGGCTCTAAAAATGTGAAGGCAGATGCTCTGTCTAGGAGTTTTGTGCCCGACTCTCCGGGTTTATCTGAGCCAGCGGGTATTCTCAAAGAGGGAGTAATTGTGTCTGCCATCTCCCCTGATTTGCGGCGGGTGCTGCAAAAATTTCAGGCTAATAAACCTGATCGTTGCCCAGCGGAGAAACTGTTTGTCCCTGATAGGTGGACGAATAAAGTTATCTCTGAGGTTCATTGTTCGGTGTTGGCTGGTCATCATGGAATCTTTGGTACCAGAGAGTTAGTGGCTAGATCCTTTTGGTGGCCATCTCTGTCGCGGGATGTGCGTTCTTTTGTGCAGTCCTGTGGGATTTGTGCTCGGGCTAAGCCCTGCTGTTCTCGTGTCAGTGGGTTGCTTTTGCCCTTGCCGGTCCCGAAGAGGCCTTGGACACATATCTCTATGGGTTTTATTTCAGATCTTCCCCTCTCTCAAAAGATGTCAGTCATTTGGGTGGTCTGTGATCGCTTCTCTAAGATGGTCCATTTGGTACACTTGTCTAAATTACCTTCCTCCTCTGATTTGGTGCCATTGTTCTTCCAGCATGTGGTTCGTTTACATGGCATTCCAGAGAATATCGTTTCTGACAGAGGTTCCCAGTTTGTTTCGAGGTTTTGGCGAGCCTTTTGTGCTAGGATGGGCATTGACTTGTCTTTTTCTTCGGCTTTCCATCCTCAGACTAATGGCCAGACCGAATGAACCAATCAGACCTTGGAAACATATCTGAGATGCTTTGTTTCTGCTGATCAGGATGACTGGGTGTCCTTTTTGCCTTTGGCTGAGTTCGCCCTTAATAATCGGGCCAGCTCGGCTACCTTGGTTTCGCCGTTTTTCTGCAACTCTGGGTTCCATCCTCGTTTCTCTTCTGGGCAGGTTGAGTCTTCGGACTGTCCTGGTGTGGATACTGTGGTGGACAGGTTGCAGCAGATTTGGACTCATGTAGTGGACAATTTGACCGTGTCCCAGGAGAAGGCTCAACGTTTCGCTAATCGCAGACGCTGTGTGGGTCCCCGACTTCGTGTTGGGGATTTGGTTTGGTTATCTTCTCGTCATATTCCTATGAAGGTTTCCTCTCCTAAGTTTAAACCTCGTTTCATTGGTCCGTATAGGATTTCTGAGGTTCTTAATCCTGTGTCTTTTCGTCTGACCCTTCCAGATTCTTTTTCCATACATAACGTATTCCATAGGTCATTGTTGCGGAGATACGTGGCACCTATGGTTCGATCTGTTGATCCTCCTGCCCCGGTTTTGGTGGAGGGGGAGTTGGAGTATATTGTGGAAAAGATTTTGGATTCTCGTGTTTCAAGACGGAAACTCCAGTATCTGGTTAAGTGGAAGGGTTATGCTCAGGAAGATAATTCCTGGGTCTTTGCCTCTGATGTCCATGCTCCCGATCTTGTTCGTGCCTTTCATATGGCTCATCCTGGTCGTCCTGGGGGCTCTGGTGAGGGTTCGTGACCCCTCCTCAAGGGGGGGGTACTGTTGTGAATTCTGTGGCAGAGCTCCCTCCTGTGGTCACAAGTGGTACTTCGGCTGATTCTCTCTGTGAGCTTCCGTTGGTGGAGGAGAGTGGTACTGCGGCTTCTGAGTTTCCTTCCTCAGGTGATGTGGTGAAGTCGTTAGTAACATAGTAACATAGTTAGTAAGGCCGAAAAAAGACATTTGTCCATCCAGTTCAGCCTATATTCCATCATAATAAATCCCCAGATCTACGTCCTTCTACAGAACCTAATTGTATGATACAATATTGTTCTGCTCCAGGAAGACATCCAGGCCTCTCTTCAACCCCTCGACTGAGTTCGCCATCACCACATCCTCAGGCAAGCAATTCCAGATTCTCACTGCCCTAACAGTAAAGAATCCTCTTCTATGTTGGTGGAAAAACCTTCTCTCCTCCAGACGCAAAGAATGCCCCCTTGTGCCCGTCACCTTCCTTGGTATAAACAGATCCTCAGCGAGATATTTGTATTGTCCCCTTATATACTTATACATGGTTATTAGATCGCCCCTCAGTCGTCTTTTTTCTAAACTAAATAATCCTAATTTCGCTAATCTATCTGGGTATTGTAGTTCTCCCATCCCCTTTATTAATTTTGTTGCCCTCCTTTGTACTCTCTCTAGTTCCATTATATGCTTCCTGAGCACCGGTGCCCAAAACTGGACACAGTACTCCATGTGCGGTCTAACTAGGGATTTGTACAGAGGCAGTATAATGCTCTCATCATGTGTATCCAGACCTCTTTTAATGCACCCCATGATCCTGTTTGCCTTGGCAGCTGCTGCCTGGCACTGGCTGCTCCAGGTAAGTTTATCATTAACTAGGATCCCCAAGTCCTTCTCCCTGTCAGATTTACCCAGTGGTTTCCCATTCAGTGTGTAATGGTGACATTGATTCCTTCTTCCCATGTGTATAACCTTACATTTATCATTGTTAAACCTCATCTGCCACCTTTCAGCCCAAGTTTCCAACTTATCCAGATCCATCTGTAGCAGAATACTATCTTCTCTTGTATTAACTGCTTTACATAGTTTTGTATCATCTGCAAATATCGATATTTTACTGTGTAAACCTTCTACCAGATCATTAATGAATATGTTGAAGAGAACAGGTCCCAATACTGACCCCTGCGGTACCCCACTGGTCACAGCGACCCAGTTAGAGACTATACCATTTATAACCACCCTCTGCTTTCTATCACTAAGCCAGTTACTAACCCATTTACACACAATTTCCCCCAGACCAAGCATTCTCATTTTGTGTACCAACCTCTTGTGCGGCACGGTATCAAACGCTTTGGAAAAATCGAGATATACCACGTCCAATGACTCACCGTGGTCCAGCCTATAGCTTACCTCTTCATAAAAACTGATTAGATTGGTTTGACAGGAGCGATTTCTCATAAACCCATGCTGATATGGAGTTAAACAGTTATTCTCATTGAGATAATCCAGAATAACATCCCTCAGAAACCCTTCAAATATTTTACCAACAATAGAGGTTAGACTTACTGGCCTATAATTTCCAGGTTCACTTTTAGAGCCCTTTTTGAATATTGGCACCACATTTGCTATGCGCCAATCCTGCGGAACAGACCCTGTCGCTATAGAGTCCCTAAAAATAAGAAATAATGGTTTATCTATTACATTACTTAGCTCTCTTAGTACTCGTGGGTGTATGCCATCCGGACCCGGAGATTTATCTATTTTAATCTTATTTAGCCGGTTTCGCACCTCTTCTTGGGTTAGATTGGTGACTCTTAATATAGGGTTTTCATTGTTTCTTGGGATTTCACCTAGCATTTCATTTTCCACCGTGAATACCGTGGAGAAGAAGGTGCTTAATATGTTAGCTTTTTCCTCGTCATCTACAACCATTCTTTCCTCACTATTTTTTAAGGGGCCTACATTTTCAGTTTTTATTCTTTTACTATTGATATAGTTGAAGAACAGTTTGGGATTAGTTTTACTCTCCTTAGCAATGTGCTTCTCTGTTTCCTTTTTGGCAGCTTTAATTAGTTTTTTAGATAAAGTATTTTTCTCCCTATAGTTTTTTAGAGCTTCAATGGTGCTGCTCTATTTAACTCCACCTAGTGCTTTGATCCTGGCCTCCAGTCAATGTTCTAGTATTGGACCTGTTTCCTCCTGGATCGTTCCTGTGGCCTGCTGCTCTGCATAGCTAAGTTCTGCTTTTGCTATTTTTGCTGTTTTTTCTGTCCAGCTTGCTTATTTGTTTTTTTCTTGCTTGCTGGAAGCTCTGGGACGCAGAGGGTGTACCTCCGTGTCGTTAGTTCGGTATGGAGGGTCTTTTTGCCCCCTTTGCGTGGTTTTTTGTAGGGTTTTGTGTTGACCGCAAAGTTACCTTTCCTATCCTCGCTCTGTTCAGAAAGTCGGGCCTCACTTTGCTAAATCTATTTCATCTCTACGTTTGTCTTTTCATCTTAACTCACAGTCATTATATGTGGGGGCTGCCTTTTCCTTTGGGGTATTTCTCTGAGGCAAGGTAGGCTTATTTTCTATCTTCAGGCTAGCTAGTTTCTCAGGCTGTGCCGAGTTGCATAGGGAGCGTTAGGCGCAATCCACGGCTGCCTCTAGTGTGGTTGGAGAGGATTAGGGATTGCGGTCAGCAGAGTTCCCATGTCTCAGAGCTCGTTCTATGTTTTTGGGTTATTGTCAGGTCACTGTATGTGCTCTGACTTCTATGTCCATTGTGGTACTGAATTACCTTATCATAACAGCTGGCATGGAGTAACGATCTGAGTGGAGTTAAATAGAGCAGCCAGCCAAAGAATAAACTACGTCACCTGTGGAAGGAACCTCAGAAGCAGCAGCTCCACTCACAGCCACCAGAGGGAGTCCATGGACAGAACTCGCCGAAGTACCATCCATGACCACAGGAGGCAGTTCGATAACAGAATTCACAACATTTACTTAAATTATTTTTTTAAATCTTTTTTTACATTTTGCCTTAAATACAATTCATTATACACAAAAAAATGTTTATTAACATTTTTTTCCTGTAAATTCCAATTTCTGTTCGATTTTGAATGTTTTATTGTCAGTCCTTAAAGTGGAGTAAAAGTGTGACACCACTGTTCTCAGCAGTGATCTGGGAGTCAGGAGATGCTTCCAAGGGTCTTCCTCATGCTGTTTTCCTTCCATTCAGCACTTTGAACATTTTCACTGCCAGCCCAGACCTCTTTGTAGGGTCTGCCGGAAAAAAAGCTTGGATTTCCTATTGATTCCCATTATACTCGTTACTCGAAATGAGCATCAGTATATTAGAAATTGCTCAGTTGAACAACAAGCAACCGAGCATTTTAGAGCTCGTTCATCTCTATTCTTAACATAGTGAACACCTACAGCTTCTATTACAAATTTGTTCTATTACGAGTTATGGCTAAAAATACTCCTCAAAAATACAAAGGAGAGAATTTTTACACTTCTGTGAAAAATGTTGTGTGACCCCCTCTGGCAGGGTTATTCAGTTACTGGACAATAGTATTCTTATATAGTTATAATATTCAGTAATCGTAGCGTTTTTATATCACTGTACAGTGGTACTGTGCATTTACAGTGCTGCAGTGTCATTTCTCAACAGGCACCATTTACATTTTTCTCAGCAAAATAGAGTAAAATAATTCTGTCACTGAAAGGCTACGTTCACACTAGCGTTATGCTAGTTTGTGTCGGGCGACGCAGCGGCGACGCATGCGTCATGCGCCCCTATATTTAACATGGGGGACGCATGCGTTTTTTTTTGTTGCGTTGTGCGACGCATGCGTCTTTTTTGCCGCTAGCGTCGGACCAAGAAAACGCAACAAGTTGCATTTTTCTTGCGTCCAAATTTCGGCAAAAACCGACGCATGCGTCGCAAAACGCAGCGTTTTTGCATGCGTTGTGCGTTGCGTCGCCGACGCAGCGGCGCACAACGCTAGTGTGAACGTTACCAAAACTGTCAATATGTTGTAAAGTGTGTGACGCCGATGACTCAATATAATACACTGAGCCTGAGCCCCGCATGTTTTAGGACCCCATCAATGCCCCTGATAACCACATTCGTATAGTGTAGATTTCTACAGGAGGATAGACTGAGATCCACTTGTTCTTTGGTTTTTCTTATTTCCACCTCTATGGCCTGAAATGTAACACAATGGAGCCGTGAAGAGCCTCATTCAGCGTCTTGCTTTTATCTTTCCGTCTCTGTCATGTACTACAGTAACATCAGAGGAGAGCTGATTCTGTCATTTCACAACCAAAAAGACATTTCTGTCAGAGAGGATGAGTTTATCTACTTCCCACAGGGATCCATGTCACAACTCAGCCTTATCCTACTTTGTCAAAGAGAGATCCGTTTACAGGATGGTGTCAATTTAATAGACATTTTCTTGAGTTTACCGTACAAAAAGGTGTTGTTTTTTTTCTTTGTCAGCACATCCCCAGTGTCACTATCCCTTCCCTGTGAAGTGAATGTTTTTGCACCAAAATAAATAGTCATGTTAGTCACTCTTCGTTAATCGGTTCCAAAAATACAGAATGATGAAGTAGAGTTGGTGCAAATCGATTCCACTGGCCGTGTCAGTAAACTGTAGCAGCTGGACGGGAGCACTGAGATCCACCTCCTATTACCCGACATCTGAGGGTCCCTTTTAGATTAACCGGTCTTGAGCGGCCTGACGCACATGTGATGTCATGCAAGGCTGACTAATCAAAAAAGGAGTCGTGGATGCCAGGACGTAGGAGGCAATTCTCAGGGCTCCCGTGCGGCTGCCATAGATTGCTGATGGCTACTGGTCTAGGTTATGCAAATATATTCACACCAACTCGAAGAGGCAGTCTTGTCAAAACATCACACTTCCTAAGCTGTGACCCATCGGCCCCAAATCTTACCTTGCAACAAACAAGCCTGCATGCTGCCAATTCCCCTTTTAGCTGGGATCTGGTCTTACACAAGGACCCTTGGGTTGGGACCATGGAGTAGGCTACAGGCCAGTGGAGCTAGCTGATGGCAAGAAGGGTCACCAGGCAGGATCAATACCAGGAGGTCTCAGTCAAATACAAGCAGAGGTAAAAAAAATAGAGAATAAACAAAGCACCACAGGAGCAAAGAGGAGCCATTTTGGCTGCACTGTCCAGCTAATCTTCCACAGTGTATATGAGATGTTAAGTGAGATAGCCCTTGGCCGAACAAGTGTTGGGTCAACTGCTATAACATACTTTACATATGGGCAGCTGTAGACAAGATCTTTATACTACATGTTTACTTAAAAAAAAAAAAGAAACACTCCTTGGAAAGCTATTAATATAGTTAATTAATGGTTGGCCATGCAAGGTTCTGCCGCACTGAATGCTCTTGGGCAACTCATCAAGATCCGCTGCTGGCAGCCTTATTGGCTAGCAGACACATTTTAGGAGTTTCAGTCTGATATACGGATATATGATACATCGTGGTACAACGGATCCCCTTATGCACACCAGTAGCCCTCCAGGATACTAATATATAACCATCAGCTAAAAGATATAGGTTAATTAACTATAAAACATGTTATTTTGTATAAACATTAAAACCTCGATAGCTGTATGCCTGTATTTCATGTAAAGTCGGTCATTGGATTGGAGGCTCTTTTTATAATCAGTGAAAGTAATATTTTATTCTGTTTGTTAACAATAAATTTCTATTTTTGAAGTCTAACATTCTGTGGCCTGATTTTTACAGTCGATAGGCCTTTTTGTGTATCTATATAGTGGAATGTGTTCTTGATCTTCTGGACTAATATGTATAAATAGATACATCTATGCAGCAAAATTACAGGCTTGCTATAAGTGCCGACCACAGGGTGGCGCTCATAGCAATCTGCCATCAACAACAATAGTGGTTTCAAGGAGACCTCTGGTTGTGATGGCAACGCAGCGATGACCCCCGATCATGTGATGGGGTCGCGTATTTCCGGACCGCCATCCGGAACTGCATTTATATGCCCGCTGTCAGAGTTTGACAGCGGCATTTAGCTACTTAATAGGTGCTTGTGGACCGTGATTCCACTCGCGCCTATTGCGGACACATGTCAGCTGTTAAAAACAACTGACATGTCGCGGCATTGAGGCAAGCTCACCGCCGGAGCCCATCTCAAAGCAGGAAATACTGTCAGCTGACGTACTATTCCATCAGCTGGCAGTAAGGGGTTAAGAAACAACAGTTTATTGTTTACATTATGACATCCAAGACACCACATACATGTGCATCGATGTCAGTGGCAAAAGCATTTGTTCAAAAGTGTTTTGCAGACGATTTTCATTCATAATCCGTGTCAGATGCTTTCACCATGTTCATTGCTAACGGCACCAAGATTGGCTGGAAAAAAGTCCAAGTGAGAATGTAGAAATGCATTTTTAGCGACATATTGCATTTCATCAAATGATATGCTGTGAGCACGTTGTCGACGAGTTGTTCAAAGTTCGGTGCCATGCTGTTGCCAAGGAAGTTGAAGGTCATATCTATTTGTTTAGCACCTTGCAAAAGACCATCAAAGCTACTGTCATCCGTTATATCTCTGATCTGTGGGCCAATAAAAATACCTTCTTTAATCTTTGCATCACTTATTCTTGGAAATTTCTGTCGCAAGTAAGAAAAGGCTTACCCTTCTTTGTTCATTGCTTTGACAAAATTCTTCATAAGCCCATGTTTAATATGCAAAGGTGGGAGAAATATCTTTGCTGGAGCAATGAGAGTCTTATGTTATCATTCTTCTGTCCAGCAACCAAGTTTTCGCGGAGTGGCCAGTCCTTTCTGACAAAGTGCATTTCTCGTGCACGACTGTCCCACTCACAAATAAAACAACAATACTTGGTATACCCAAGCTGCAGTCCAAGAAGAAGTGCAACAACTTTTACATCACCACATATATTCCAGTTATAATATCTATTGATGTGGGTCAATAGTAACTCCATATTCTCATACGTTTCTTTCATGTGTACGGCATGTCCAATAGGTATAGAAGGATAGATATTTCCGTTGTGTAGTAAAACATCCTTCAGACTTAAAACTGACGAGCCAATGAACAGTCGCCATTCCTTCGAGTCATGTTCACATCCAAGAGCACCAAACAACCCCAAGACGCCATTGCAAAAGGGTAGACTGTCCACATGGTTGAAAAATTGATTAAGGTCTTCGAAAAACAGAAACTCTTGTTCCTGGTAATAAGAGATTCCGTTCTTGTTGCCATGAACCTAATAATTCTGCCTGCCTCTTTGACAATTTCAAATCTCTGACCAAGTCACTCAGATCAGCTTGACTGAACAGATGTTGATTAGATGTAGAAGGCTCAAAGTCTGGGTCTGCAACAGTTTCATTTTCCACTGACATTGTTAGTTCATCTTCGTCGTCCTCCATTGTCCATATTTTTCAGCAGCTTTGGAACATGAAGACTTTCATCGTGTGGCACTGGTCTTATGGCTGAAAGAAGAATAGGATATTCTATTGATTTCTTCTTCTTTGCTGAATATCTTGTTACATTTGTAAGGCAGAAGTAGCAATCTGTTACATGATCTCTCTGCTCTCTCCATATCATAGGGACAGTGAACGGCATTGAAGGTTGTGAATCGTGATCCATTCATCCATGCTCTAAGGCTTCTAGAACAAGTTGTACAGCATATATGAGGTGCCCATTGTTTGTCCTGATCTCCAATTGAATATTCAAAGTATAGTTCATATGCTTTCTTAACAAGTGGAGTAATTTCTTTCTTTTGTGCTTTCATTGTATATTCTTCACATATGTAGCAGAAATTATCACTGCTGTTGAGACACCTACGCCACATTTCGAAATAAATCTTCAGTTTTTAAAATTAAAAGTATTCAGGCGAATCGCATATATGATAGTAACTAGATGAAGGCTATCACATCGGGAGGGCGGTAATGTCACGATGGGGGCAGGCTTTGCAGCTTTGAGAATCTCTCCCCTCCATGTGTTCACCCACCTATCCACTATCTCTTTCCCCATGTGCTGACTTCTCCCGTCTATACTCTCTTGAGATCGCAGAGGATACATTTTGTGAGGTAAAATATTGTTTAACCCCTTAGTGACAGAGCCAATTTGGTACTTAATGACCAAGCCAATTTTTGCAATTCTGACCACTGTCACTTTATGAGGTTATAACTCTGGAACGCTTCAACGGATCCCGCTGATTCTGAGATAGAATGGTCTGTGGGCGTTATGTTGCGTTTGCAGAGCCCCTGATGTACCTAAACAGTTGTAACCCCCCACAAGTGACCCCATTTTGGAAACTAGACCCCCCAAGGAACTTATCTAGATGTGTGGTGAGAACTTTGAATGCCCAAGTGCTTCACAGAAGTTTAGAATGCAGAGTCGTGAAAATAAAAAAAAATTTTTTTTTCCACAAAAAAGATTTTGTAGCCCCCAAGTTTTTATTTTCACAAGGGTAACAGGAGAAATTGGACCCCAAAAGTTGTTGTCCAATTTATCCCGAGTATGCTGATGCCCCATATGTCGGGGTAAACCACTGTTTGGGCGCACGGCAGAGCTCGGAAGGGAAGGAGCGCCGTTTTGGAATGCAGACTTAGATAGAATGGTCTGTGGGCGTTATGTTGCGTTTGCAGAGCCCCTGATGTACCTAAACAGTAGTAACCCCCCACAAGTGACCCCATTTTGGAAACTAGACCCCCAAGGAACTTATCTAGATGTGTGGTGAGAACTTTGAATGCCCAAGTGCTTCACAGAAGTTTAGAATGCAGAGTTGTGAAAATAAAAAAATATTTTTTTTCCACAAAAAAGATTTCGTAGCCCCCAAGTTTTTATTTTCACAAGGGTAACAGGAGAAATTGGACCCCAAAAGTTGTTGTCCAATTTATCCCGAGTACGCTGATGCCCCATATGTGGGGGTAACCCACTGTTTGGGCGCACGGCAGAGCTCAGAAGAGAGGGAGCACCATTTGACTTTTTGAGCGCAAAATTGGCTGTCGTGTTTGGAGACCCCCTGATGTAACTAAACAGTGGAAACCACCTAATTCTAGCTCCAACCCTAACCCCAACACACCCCTAACCCTAATCCCAACCCAATCCATAATCCTAATCACTAACCCTAACGATAATCACAACCCTTACCCCAAAACAACCCTAATGTCAACCCTAACCATAACCCTAATCAAAACCCTAAATCCAACACAACCCTAATCCTAATCTCAACCCTAACCTCAAACCTAACCCTAATCCCAATACACCCCTAATCACAGCCCTAACCTTAACCCTAATCCCAAACCTAACCCTAATACCAAGCGTAACCCTAATGCCAACCCTAACCCTAATACCAACTCTAATCCAAACCCTAACCCTAATCCCAAATCTATCCCTAACTTTAGCCCCAACCCTAGCCCTAACTTTAGCCCCAACCCTAACCCTAAAGCTACTTTCACACTTGCGTCGTTTGGCATCCGTCGCAATCCGTCGTTTTGGACAAAAAACGGATCCTCCAAATGTGCCCGCAGGATGCGTTTTTTGCCCATAGACTTGTATTGCCGACGGATCGTGACGGATGGCCACACGTCGCGTCCGTCGTGCACTGGATCAGTTGTGTTTTGGCGGACCGTCGGCACAAAAAACATTCAATGTAACTTTTTTTGTATGTCGCGTCCGCCATTTCTGACCGCACATGCGTGGCCGTAACTCCGCCCCCTCCTCCCCAGGACATAGATTGGGCAGCGGATGCGTTGAAAAACTACATCCGCTGCCCACGTTGTGCACAATTTTCACAACGTGCGTCGGTATGTCGGGCCAACGCATTGCGACGGCCCTGTACCGACGTAAGTGTGAAAGAACCCTAACCCTGAATTTAGCCCCAACCCTAACCCTAGCCCTAACCTTAGCCTTAGCCCTAACCCTAGCCCTAACCCTAACCCTAACCCTAGCTCTAACCCTAGCCCTAACCCTAGCCCTAGCCCTAACCCTAACCCTAGCCCTAACCCTAGCCCTAGCCCTAGCCCTAACCCTAGCCCTAACCCTAGCCCTTACCCTAGCCCTAACCCTAACCCTAGCCCTAACCCTAGCCCTAGCCCTAACCCTAACCCTAACGCTAGCCCTAATGCTAGCCCTAACCCTAACCCTAGCCCTAACCCTAGCCCTAGCCCTAACCCTAACCCTAGCCCTAACCCTAACCCTAGCCCTAACCCTAGCCCTAACCCTAGCCCTAACCCTAACCCTAGCCCTAACCCTAACCCTTATTTTAGCCCCAACTGCTGTTCTCCTGCCAGCCGGCAGATGGAGACAGATGGAGGGCGCACTGCGCATGCGCCCGCCATTTTCTTTTGCCGGCGGCCAGGAGGAGCAGCAGGAGGACCCAGGGACACAGGTGAGTATGGCAGGGTCCCCGAATCCCCCTATTTCTCTGTCCTCTGATGTGCGATCACATCAGAGGACAGAGAATTACACTTTGACTTTTTTTTTTTTTTTTGCGGTTGCCGGTAAACAGTTAATTACCGGCGATCGCAAAACAGGGGTCGGTAAAACCGACCCCGATCATGCTCTTTGGGGTCTCGGCTACCCCCGGCAGCCGAGACCCCAAAGACTATCCTGGGGCCGGCCGGCCGGCGGGCGCACTGCGCATGCGCCCGCCATTTTGAAGATGGCGGCGCCCACCGGGAGCCACGAGGAACACCGGGGGAGATAGGTGAGTATCGGGGGGCTATCTGGGACCCCCTTTCTCTGTCCTCTGATGTGCGATCACATCGGAGGACAGAGAAATTAAAAAGAGATTGCGTTTTTTTTTTTTTGCGATCGCCGGTAAACGGTTCATTACCGGCGATCGCAAATGCGGGGTCGGTACAAAACCCCCCGGATCATGTTCTCTGGGGTCTCGGCTACCCCCGGCAGCCGAGACCCCGGAGAAAATCTGACTCTGGGGGGCGCTATTAACATTTTCCACAGCGCCGTTAATTAACGGCGCTGTGGTTTAAGTACCCTTAGCGGCCGCCGTTAAAAGGCGTATCGGCGGTCGCTAAGGGGTTAAAAACAGTCAGTGAAATATTTTACCTCACCAAATGAATACTCTGTGATCCCCTGCTGTAATGTCAGTATTGTCTTTTGATTCCTCCCCTGCCAAGGAGATGTGGTATGCTCCATACATGGTCAGCCGAATGATTGACTGCGCATGCGCAAAATTCACATAATAAGGGCTTGCAAATGTGTAGATCAGCAATTTACGTTATTTCAGTGGACAATTCAGAATATACTGTTCATATATATATAGAATATACTGGTTCATATATGAGTTTTTAGAATTATAACAGAATATTATAATGTTTTGTATCATTTCTCAAAAACCTTACGTGATAGGAAAAATCTGAAGTAATTTCTGAAATCAGCATGAAAAAATCTCTCAGGAACACTCAAAATTGTCCGAGGGACAAAACCTTTGTAACACAGTGTAATCAATGTAATGCCAAGTTGTTAGGGTACCGGGAATGAACTCTAGTGCATTATGCCACCATACACCATAATCCCTGAAGTAATTACATAGACACTGTCTATGAGACTCTGAAGATACAGTATATCTTATATCTTATATCCTATCACCCAGAGACTCCAGTTCAAAACCCTCACAATGACATACAAAGCCATCCACAACCTGTCTCCTCTATACATCTGTGACCTCATCTCCCGGTACCTACCTACACGCAACCTCCGATCCTCTCAAGACCTCCTTCTCTACTCCCCTCTCATCTCTTCTTCCCACAACCGCATTCAAGACTTCTCCCGTGCTTCCCCTATACTCTGGAACTCTCTACCCCAACACATCAGACTCTTGCCTACCATAGAAACCTTCAAAAAGAACCTGAAGACTCACCTCTTACATAGTAACATAGTAACATAGTTAGTAAGGCCGAAAAAAGACATTTGTCCATCCAGTTCAGCCTATATTCCATCATAATAAATACCCAGATCTACGTCCTTCTACAGAACCTAATAATTGTATGATACAATATTGTTCTGCTCCAGGAAGACATCCAGGCCTCTCTTGAACCCCTCGACTGAGTTCGCCATCACCACCTCCTCAGGCAAGCAATTCCAGATTCTCACTGCCCTAACAGTAAAGAATCCTCTTCTATGTTGGTGGAAAAACCTTCTCTCCTCCAGACGCAAAGAATGCCCCCTTGTGCCCGTCACCTTCCTTGGTATAAACAGATCCTCAGCGAGATATTTGTATTGTCCCCTTATATACTTATACATGGTTATTAGATCGCCCCTCAGTCGTCTTTTTTCTAGACTAAATAATCCTAATTTCGCTAATCTATCTGGGTATTGTAGTTCTCCCATCCCCTTTATTAATTTTGTTGCCCTCCTTTGTACTCTCTCTAGTTCCATTATATCCTTCCTGAGCACCGGTGCCCAAAACTGGACACAGTACTCCATGTGCGGTCTAACTAGGGATTTGTACAGAGGCAGTATAATGCTCTCATCATGTGTATCCAGACCTCTTTTAATGCACCCCATGATCCTGTTTGCCTTGGCAGCTGCTGCCTGGCACTGGCTGCTCCAGGTAAGTTTATCATTAACTAGGATCCCCAAGTCCTTCTCCCTGTCAGATTTACCCAGTGGTTTCCCGTTCAGTGTGTAATGGTGATATTGATTCCCTCTTCCCATGTGTATAACCTTACATTTATCATTGTTAAACCTCATCTGCCACCTTTCAGCCCAAGTTTCCAACTTATCCAGATCCATCTGTAGCAGAATACTATCTTCTCTTGTATTAACTGCTTTACATAGTTTTGTATCATCTGCAAATATCGATATTTTACTGTGTAAACCTTCTACCAGATCATTAATGAATATGTTGAAGAGAACAGGTCCCAATACTGACCCCTGCGGTACCCCACTGGTCACAGCGACCCAGTTAGAGACTATACCATTTATAACCACCCTCTGCTTTCTATCACTAAGCCAGTTACTAACCCATTTACACACATTTTCCCCCAGACCAAGCATTCTCATTTTGTGTACCAACCTCTTGTGCGGCACGGTATCAAACGCTTTGGAAAAATCGAGATATACCACGTCCAATGACTCACCGACAAGCCTACAGCCTGCAGTGATCCTGAACTTAGTGAACTGCCGCACAACCTGCCCTGTGTTTCATCACCCATCCCCTGCAGACTGTGAGCCCTCGCGGGCAGGGTCCTCCCTCCTTATGCACCGGTGTGCCTTGTTATTTGCTCATGTTTAATGTATTTGTCTATATTTGCCCCGTATTCACATGTAAAGTGCCATGGAATAAATGGCGCTATAAAAATGTATAATAATAATAAATAATAATTTCTAACTATCTATCTTTATTTTCTTTTTGATAATTATGGTACTTTTCTATTTTTCCTGAATTGCCCTAGTTAGTAACACGTACATGTCAGATTCCTGCACTCAAAAACTTGCGTTTTAAGGTTTTTCTCACAATTAGATTTTACTATGTATTCTAAGAACAGTAAATTGCACAGGGGTTATGAGAGCTACAAATGAAAGGATGTCATTGGGTTTTCTTTGTCTGATACCGTGTCTGCTTTCACTCACAGACAAAATAAAAGTGCTATGTAGCCCGAAGCCCGTGTTATAGCTCATACTGGAACACAGCATTCACAATGCATCGAGTCAAGTATAAACTTGTCCTGTCAAATAAACATGGAATTTTGCTGATGATATATCTAGATTTGTGATTTATAGAATATGTTCCTACTATTTTTGGAAAGAATTTGTAATTTTGTAATAAATATTGTAAATTCTAATTAAAAGTTACGTATGATTTTACTCGATAAAATTATCAACTTGTTTTTGTATAAAAACCTTGTTTTAGATACATTAATCAGTTCAGGAACGGGCCATGCACTCTCCATTCCTGACCAGGCACTTTTTTTGTACATCCAGTTTAAAGAGCTGTCACATTTTTTTCTTGTTCAGATAAGCAAATTATTTTTTCAATTTTTTTCCATGATACATCAGGCTTACTTTTTATGTCATTTTACACTTTTTTTTGGTGCCGATATCAGGCAACATTAATGGGAAAGTAAAGGAAATGCGTGTCTGTATTTCAATTTTTTTTTTTTCCACGACCACCAAGGATCACTGAAATAAATCTTAACCCCTTCATGACCCCAGCTTTTTTCAGTATTGTGTTTTTGCTTTTCGCTCCCCTCCTTCTCAGAGCCATAACTTTTTATTTTTCCGTCAATATGGCCATGTGAGGGCTTATTTTTTGCAGGACAAGTTGTACTTTTGAATGACACCATTGGTTTCAGCATGTCGTGTACTAGAAAACGGGAAAAAAATTCCAAGTGCGGTGAAATTGCAAAAAAAGGGCAATCCCACACTTGTTTCTTGTTTGGCTTTTTTGCTAGGTTTACTAAATGCTAAAATTGACCTGCCATTTTGATTCTCCAGGTCATTAAGAGTTCATAGACACTAAACATGTTTAGGCTATTTTTTATCGAAGTGGTAAAAAAAAAAATCCAAACTTTGCTTTAAAAAAAAAATTGCACAATTTTCCGATACCTGTAGTGTCTCCATTTTTCGTGATATCGGGTTGGGTGATTGCTTTTTTTTGCGTGCCGAGCTGATGTTTGTAATTATACCACTTAAGTGCAGATACGTTCTTTTGATCGCCGTTATTGCATTTTAATGCAATGCCGCGGCAACCAAAAAAATGTAATTCTGGCGTTTCACATTTTTTTCTCACTATGCTGTTCAGCGATCAGATTAATCCTTTTCTTTATTGATAGATCGGTCGATTCTGAATGCAGCGATACCAAATACGTGTATTGATTGATTTATCTTTTATTGTTTTATAGGGCGAAAGGGGGGTGATTTAAACTTTTATTTTTTATATTTTTTTCATATTTTTTAAAAACTTTTTTTTTAACTTTTGCCATGCTTCTATAGCCTCCATGGGAAGCTAGAAGCTGGCATAGCCTAATCGGCTCTGCTACATAGCTCAGATCGCTCCTATCTAGTAGAATTGATTCATTGCTATGAGCGCCGACCACAGGGTGGCGCTCACAGCAATCCAGCATCAACAACCATAGAGGTCTTCAATAGACCTCTGGTGGTCATGCCGACGCATCGCTGACACCCGATCACGTGAAGGGGGTCAGCGATGCGCTCATTTCTGGCTCGATGGCCAGAAGCGCTAATTAATAGCTATTGCGGGCACATGTCAGCTGTTCAAAACAGCTGATATGCCCTGGCTTTGATGTGGGCTCACCCTCGGAGTCCGCATCAAAGCAGGGGATCTGACCTCGGACGTACTATCCCATCCGAGGTCAGAAAGGGGTTAAAATCTGTTCTTTTTGTAGTAATTATTGTTATATATCGTACATGCTTTTTTTAAAGGAGGGGGCTAGTAATACCGATTCAGATTTTTTAATTTATTATTTATCTACTTTTTTTTCATTTTACATATTGTGTTTCAATAACATCATAAAAACCTTTGAGGGGCATTTAAATACACTTATTTTTATCTGATTTCCCCTGTGACTTGGGCTGGCACCTTAACCATAGTCACAGTGGAAATGCAACCTCATGGCTGCATAACAGCGACCACAGGGTCTTTTGGCTCCTGGGTCAGGAGGGGGAACCACTGCTAACCATTGTATACAGCAGTAGTGAAGGCAGAGACTGTTACAAACCCTTCCTGCCATCTCTATGGGGAGTTGGGCTGTATTTGGCAGCCCACACCCTTCTCCTACAGTTGAACAATGTCTTGCAGCTACTCTACTATGCAAAAATGTTTTAGAACATCCCAGCAGAGTAGAACTTGGACTGACTGGACAATTAGAGTATATGATGAGTCTGCAAATAATTAAAGAACATTTCCATATTATTACAATGATAAGCAAAGTGCGGTAGCCCCTACACGACTGTATTGGCACTGCACCGTTGATACCTGTATGGCCGTACTTGATATTGAACGGCTACAATTATATGGATGTCACCAGTAGTGATGAGAAAATTTGCTCGGAAAACGATCACCAAACATAAATTCGGTAAAAATATGGCACATTCGGATTCATGATCGGAAACACGAGCAAAATTTTATAAAATCGGGAAAAATCGGTAACATTCTGTAAAAGTGCTGGAAAATATTTGCGTTGCCACAAAAGTATTTTCAGCATTTTATCAATGCTAATGTTGATGTATCATGAGTGTTTGGCATATGTCTGATGAGGGGAGGGGGTTTGCAGAGCTCAGAGGCGCAGCATGCCTGCTGTTTTGACCAATCTCAGAGAACGAGCACACCACAAGTTTCTCGATCCATCGTAACATCTCCACCTGCACTTCTCTCATGGTCCAGCAGATTGTCCAATTCACTGGCCTTTGCCCTCTCTCATCACTGCAGCCAGCCCATAGTTCCGCAGTTGTGGTCACGTAAAACATTGTTTCCTCCTAAGCATGACAAAGCTAAGAGGTTGAACCCCTCCATCTCCAATCTGTTGGCCACGGAAATGCTGCCTTTCCACCTGGTAGATACAGACAGTTTCCAAAAGTTGATGACCATTGCAGTCCCCCAGTAACAACTGCCCAGTCACCATTACTTTCCTAAGAAAGCTGTGCCTACGCTACACCAGCATGCCACAGACATCACCCATTCCTTGACTAAATCTCTGTCTGCCATGGTGCTTTTCACCACAGACACCTGGACGAGTAAGCATGGCCATGGGCGTTACATCTCGCTGACTGGGCAACTCTGGTGGCTGTGGTGACAGGTGCTGCTCCACAACTCTTTGAATTCCCAAGGCTTGCAGGATGAATCTCTACATTTAACACTTCCTCCACTGCTTTTGCCTCCTCTATCTCCTCTAGGGCCTCCACATGTGCCCTCAATTTCTGCCTTAATGAGACACGCGTTCCAAAAATGCAGAGCGGAATCCCCACCACCTACTTGCTGCTCAGCCAGGGCTCACCGAAATCAGGCAGTGTTAAAATTGACATGCCTTTGAGATAGCAGTCATACAGCTGAAGAGTTCTGTACCACTCTCCAGGCTGAGTTTGATCAATGGCTGTCTCCGCTGAACCTGCATCAAGGGAAGGCCATGTCTGATAATGGTGCGAACCTGGTGGTGGCCCTACGGCGAGGCAAGCTTAGACACGGGCCTTGCATGGCTCACATCCTTAACCTGGTGGTACAGCATTTTCCCCACCATTTCCTGGCCTGGGTGAGCTGCTCCAGAAAACATGTAAGTTGTGTGCTCATTTCTGCTGTTCGCACCCCTCAGGTCATCGACTAACATCGATACAGAGGTCTTTGTCCATGCACATATTGCACGGACTGTGGCAGCAGCAGCGAGCCCTGACACAGTCTGTCATGTCGTATAGCTTGGGCCAATGCACTACGGACATGGCACATATCAGGTTTACAGAGTGGGCACAGATTAAGGACCTCTGCACCCTTCTGCACAGTTTCGGAATGGCTACTAAGATGGTTAGCACTGACGACGCCATCATCAGCATCACTATTCCTGTGGGAGGAGATGGTGGTCCCAGAAGAAAAGGAGGAAGCAGAGGAGGATGCTGAAGGGATAACATTGTCTCTAAGTTCCAGAATGTCATCACACTGGTGGGTGCCAAGGGAGGGTGGATTACTGCGATCGAGGGAGGATTGTGATAACAGACAAACTGTTATTGAAGGTGCAAGATCCGAGGAACAAATGGAGGAGGAAGAGGTGATGGGTGAGCAACTGTCAAATGAAGAGAATAATCCTCCCCTATCTGTTGTTTGTGGTTGGCAGAAGGGGATGGAGGAAACGAGCATCATTGTTACCCAGCCACCAACACAGCATGGGCTTGGACCTCATGGTAGAGCCTGACATATGAGTGCCTTCTTGCTGCACTATCTGCAACATGATCCCCGTATAGTTTTGATTAGGAATACTGCTAACTACTGGGTTGCCACTCTGTTAGATCCATGTTATAGAATCAAATTTTGCCAGATGCTTCCCACCCTGGAAAGGGACTCGCGAAAGCTGGAGTATTGAAACATGCTTTTACATAACCTTAACAAAGCTTTTCCCCAAGACAGCAGTGAAGCACACAGTTTGCATTGCAGCTCTAGACTTCCAACCTTTGGAACGTCAATTCGTCAGTGCCATAACATTAGCAGAATCAGCAGCAGCAGTGGTGTAAGTGGAAGAAGCAATTTCTGTGAATCCTTTGACACTTTTTTTAGACCAGCTCGTGCACCAGCACAACAGAGTCTAAGTCTTGCACGTGGTGAAACAAGTGGAGAGGATGGTGAAGGAGTATCTAGAACTGAATATCAATACCATCAGGGAGGGTTTAGACCCTTTTACATTTTGGTCCTCTAAAATGGATGAGTGGCCTGAGCTTGCCTCACACACCTTGGAGGTTTTATTGTGCCCGGCAGCCAGCGTTCTCTCAGAACATGTCTTCAGCACTGCTAGTGGTGTCCTGACAGATAAGCGCAGCCGGCTGTTCCCTGAAAGTGTAGACTGCCTAACTTTCATCAAGATGAACAATTCATGGATCTCCATTGACTTTTGCACCCCAATCGCTGACTGTACAGACTAGGTGATATTGCATTTTTTAGTGTGATGCACTAATGTCACGTAACTGCACGCTATGGTATCTTTAGTGTGACTTCTGTGCCTGCTGTTGTTGCTGCTGCTGATGTTAACACAAATTTGTGGAAATGTGAACAGTCATGGTTGGTCTACGTCTGCTCGGTTAGCTGTAGTGGAAGATGTCTCAGTCCCAATTATACTATTTCTTTTCTCGTGACCGTTATTCCACTTCGGTGGTGTCAGGCCCTGATTTTTTTAAATGTGATCACTCCTGGTTGGTTGTCCATCTGCTGGATTGGGAGCAGTGGAAGACATGTCGGTCATTATTATATTATTTCTACTGTCGTGAAATTGATGCCACTCTTGTCGTGTCCCAGTTATTTTTGGAAATGTGAACACTCCTGTTTGGGTGTCCATCTGCTGTATTGGGTGTAGTGGAAGACCTGTGGTACCCTATTATACTATCTATACTGTGGTGAAATTGATGCCAGTTTTGTGGTGTCTGCCACAAATTTTTGGAATTATGAACACTCCTGGTTGGGTGTCCATCTGTTGGATTGGGTGTAGTGGAAGACCTGTAGGTCGCTATTATACTATTTCTACTGTGGTGAAATTGATGACACTTCTGTGGTGTAAGGCTCTTATTTCTTTAAATGTGAACAACCCATCTGCTGGACTGGGTGTAGTGGAAGACCTATTGGTCCCTATTATACTATTTCTACTCTCATGAAATTGATGCCACTTCTGTGGTGTAAGGCCCTCATTTGCTTAAATGGTTGGATGTCCATCTGCTAGATAGGGTGTAGTGGAAGACCTGTCGTTCTCTATTATACTATTTCTACTGTGGTGAAATTGATGACACTTCTGTGGTGTAAGGCTCTTATTTCTTTAAATGTGAACAACCCATCTGCTGGACTGGGTGTAGTGGAAGACCTATTGGTCCCTATTATACTATTTCTACTCTCATGAAATTGATGCCACTTCTGTGGTGTAAGGCCCTCATTTGTTTAAATGGTTGGATGTCCATCTGCTAGATAGGGTGTAGTGGAAGACCTGTCGTTCTCTATTATACTATTTCTACTGTGGTGAAATTGATGACACTTCTGTGGTGTAAGGCCTTCATTTCTTTAAATGTGCACACTCCTGGTTGGGTGTCCAGCTGCTGGATTGGGTTTAGTGGAAGACTTATTGGTCCTTATTATATTATTTCTAC
The DNA here is from genome assembly GCF_032444005.1 of Ranitomeya imitator. Lineage (NCBI taxonomy): Eukaryota > Metazoa > Chordata > Amphibia > Anura > Dendrobatidae > Ranitomeya > Ranitomeya imitator. The sequence continues at coordinate 663,836,425 of NC_091282.1, forward strand.
TGTGATGAAATTGATGCCACTCTTGTGGTGTCTCCCAGTATTTTTTGGTCATTATTATATTATTTCTACTGTCGTGAAATTGATGCCACTCTTGTGGTGTCCCAGTTATTTTTGGAAATGTGAACACTCCTGGTTGGTTGTCCATCTGCTGTATTGGGTGTAGTGGAAGATCTGTCGTACTCTATTATACGGTACTATCAATACTGTGGTGAAATTGATGCCAGTTTTGTAGTGTCTGCCACAAATTTTTGGAATTACGAACACTCCTGGTTGGGTGTCCATCTGTTGGATTAGGTGTAGTGGGTCCTTATTGATGCCACTTCTGTGGTGTAAGGCCCTTATTTCTTTAAATGTGAACACTCCTGGTTGGGTGTCTATCTGCTGGATTGGGTTTAGTGGAAGACCTATCGGTCCCTATTATATTATTTCTACTGTGGTGAAATTTATGCCACTTTGGAGGTGTCTGCCAATATTTTTTGTAAATGTGAACACTCCTTCATGCGTGTTGCCTATAGCAGTATGCCTCCGAGACCGTCAGGCCCCCACTTCCTTGGATTCCCTTGAACTACCCTTGTTTCTATCCTTAAATTTTTCTGACATGGTAGTCTACAAAACTGATATTTGTGCGACCTGAGTGTGGCTCAGCATGAAAGCAGGTTGAGCTGTTGCATGTGGTATAAGGGCTCCCAGCAAAGAAGGCCTTCACCAATCCGTAACCCACCTCATCTTTTTTTGATGTTCAGTTGAAAGCTGGAAGTGCTGTCCCAGATCCCAATACCTCATGCCTGGCAGATTGTTGCAGTGCCATGCTGCAATTTGTACTGTGGGTGAATTGAAGCCACTTTGCTGGTGTCTGTCCCTCATTTGATGTGTTTTGGCAGCATTTGGAGCCATTATAAGGTGTTGTGCATGCTTTTGTTTTTGCCTCCCATTAAGATGAATGGCGTTTGGCTATGTTTGGCGAATATTCTATGAATTAATCGGTGAATATTGCAAAATCAGCGATTGCAATCCGAACCGAACTTTGAAATATTCACTCATCTTTAGTCACCACTCAATGAAGTGTGAGCCTTTGTTCTGTTGGTCTCGGGAGGCTCAGGTGGTTTTAGTTATGGTTTTCATATGTTTGCATAGTTTTCCTCTTGGTTTTCTGGATTACTACAACATTCTACTAATAGTAGTAGTAAAATGAGCTTATAGAAGATGCATACAATGGCATACAAAAGGAAAATATTGAAATATTGCCACATTGGGTAGTAAAGTGCACTGATCGGCTAAACATGCACGCGCTCCCTGAATATTAGTATATACCTGCAAGGGAGAAAATCAGCAGACTATCGGCAATGTTTCTAAGTGATGGAGCTTCAAAGAAATGCGGTTACATTACTTTTACTGTATTTCCACATCAAAGATAATGGTGCTCAATTATACAGCCTGAGAGTATGGGAACTAATCATGTAACCTGGGGGTTGGTATCCTGAATAAGATCCCTCAATGGTCATTTTCATACGTTCCTCGCATATTTCTAGTTATAATAATCAAGCACAATGTAGAACTTTATAGTAGTTTCCAGCTATACTATATTGGCAGGTTATTCCCACATTTATGCTTTTTTTATTTAACCCCTTAATCCCATATGACGTACTATCCCGTCCAGGTGACCTGGGACTTAATTCCCATGGACGGGATAGTACGTCATATGCGATCGGCCGCGCTCACGGGGGGAGCGCGGCCGATCGCGGCCGGGTGTCAGCTGCCTATCGCAGCTGACATCCGGCACTATGTGCCAGGAGCGGTCACGGACCGCTCCCGGCACATTAACCCCCGGCACACCGCGATCAAAGATGATCGCGGTGTGCCGGCGGTGCAGGGAAGCATCGCGCAGGGAGGGGGCTCCCTGCGGGCTTCCCTGAGACGATCGGTACACGGTGATGTGCTCACCGTGTACCGAGCGTCTTCTCCCTGCAGTCCCCGGATCCAAAATGGCCGCCGGGCTGCATCCGGGTCCTGCAGGGAGCACTTCCGGGTCAGGATCAGGCTGCAGCTGCAGCTCTAATCCTGCCCGGCTGTATGTTAGATCACCGATCTAACAGAGTGCTGTGCACACTGTCAGATCGGTGATCTGTGATGTCCCCCCCTGGGACAAAGTGAAAAAGTGAAAAAAAAAATTTCCACACTTGTAAAAAAAAAAATAAAAAAAAAATTCCTAAATAAAGCAGAAAAAAAAAAATATTATTCCCATAAATACATTTCTTTACATAAAAAAAAACAAAAAAACAATAAAAGTACACATATTTAGTATCGCCGCGTCCGTAACGACCCGACCTATAAAACTGGCCCACTAGTTAACCCCTTCAGTGAACACCGTAAGAAAAAAAAAAAAAAACGAGCCAAAAAACAACGCTTTATTATCATAACGCTGAACAAAGAGTGGAATAACACGCGATCAAAAAGACGGATATAAATAACCATGTTACCTCTGAAAACGTCATCTTGTCCCGCAAAAAACGAGCCGCCATATAGCATCATAACCAAAAAAATAAAAAAGTTATAGTCCTCTGAATAAAGCGATGCCAAAATAATTATTTTTTCTATAAAATAGCTTTTATCGTATAAAAGCGCCAAAACATAAAAAAAATGATATAAATGAGGTGTCGCTGTAATCGTACTGACCCGAAGAATAAAACTGCTTCATCAATTTTACCAAACGCGGAACGGTATAAACGCCTCCCCCAAAAGAAATTCATGAATAGCTGGTTTTTGGTCATTCTGCCTCACAAAAAAATCGGAATAAAAAGCGATCAAAAACTGTCACGTGTCCGAAAATGTAACCGATAAAAACGTCAACTCGTCCCGCAAAAAACAAGACCTCACATGACTCTGTGGACCAAAATATGGAAAAATTATAGGTCTCAAAATGTGGAGACGCAAAAACTTTTTTGCTATAAAAAGCGTCTTTTAGTGTGTGACGGCTGCCAATCATAAAAATCCGCTAAAAAACTCGCTATAAAAGTAAATCAAACCCCCCTTCATCACCCCCTTAGTTAGGCTAGGTTCACATTGCGTTAATGGGTTAACGCTAACGGACAGCGTTGCACGGCGAAAATGTCACAATTAACGCCGTGCAACGGGTCCGTTAGCACAACCATTGACAGCAATGTGATTTTCAGGTGTAGCGCATCGCTAGAGCGTGCCATTTTCGGCTCGCGCTAGCAAGGTGCCATTCTTTTGTGGCGCGCCTCAGACGCTGCTTGCAGCGTCCGCGGCGCGCCCGAGGTCCGATCCCCGATCTTCCAGAGCGGGGACGTTAACGCGACCACTAAACACGACACCTAAAAAGACATTGTGTTAGCGCAATCCGCTAGTGCTAAACGGATTTCCCTAACGCAATGTGAACCTAGCCTTAGGGAAAAATAATAAAATTAAAAAAAATGTATTTATTTCCATTTTCCGGTTAGGGTTAGGGTTAGGGCTAGGGTTGGGGCTAGGGTTAGGGTTTGGATTACATTTACGGTTGGGATTAGGGTTGGGATTAGAATTAGGGGTGTGTCTGGGTTAGGTGTGTGGTTAGGGTTACAGTTGGGATTAGGGTTAGTGGTGCGTTTGGATTAGGGTTTCATTTATAATTGGGGGGTTTCCACTGTTTAGACACATCAGGGGCTCTCCAAACGCGACATGGCGTCCGATCTCAATTCCAGCCAATTCTGCATTGAAAAAGTAAAACAGTGCTCCTTCACTTCCGAGCTCTCCCGTGCGCCCAAACAGGGGTTTACCCCAACATATGGGGTATCAGCGTACTCGAGACAAATTGGACAACAACTTTTTGGGTCCAAGTTCTCTTGTTATCCTTGGGAAAATAAAAATTTGGGGGGCTAAAAATCATTTTTGTGGGAAAAAAAAGGATTTTTATTTTCACGGCTCTGCGTTGTAAACTGTAGTGAAACACTTGGGGGTTCAAAGTTTTCACAACACATCTAGATAAGTTCCATGGGAGGTCTAGTTTCCAATATGGGGTCACTTGTGGGTGGTTTCTACTGTTTGGGTACATCAGGGGCTCTGCAAATGCAACGTGACGCCTGCAGACCAATCCATCTAAGTCTGCATTCCAAATGGCGCTCCTTCCCTTCCGAGCTCTGCCATGAGCCCAAACAGTGGTTCCCCCCCACATATGGGGTATCAGCGTACTCAGGACAAATTGAACAACAACTTTTGGGGTCCAATTTATTCTGTTACCCTTGTAAAAATACAAAGCTGGGGGCTAAAAATCATTTTTGTGAAAAAAAAAAGAATTTTTATTTTCACGGGTCTGCGTTATAAACTGTAGTGAAACACTTAGGGGTTCAAAGTTCTCACAACACATCTAGATAAGTTCCATGGGAGGTCTAGTTTCTAATATGGGGTCACTTGTGGGGGGTTTGTACTGTTTGGGTACATCAGGGGCTCTGCAAATGCAACGTGACTCCTGCAGACCAATCCATCTAAGTCTGCATTCCAAATGGCGCTCCTTCCCTTCCGAGCTCTGCCATGCGCCCAAACAGTGGTTCCCCCCCACATATGGGGTATCAGCGTACTCAGGACAAATTGGACAACAACTTTTGGGGTCCAATTTATTATGTTACCCTTGTGAAAATACAAAACTGGGGGCTAAAAAATTTTTGCGAAAAAAAAATAAATTTATTTTAACAGCTCTGCGTTATAAACTGTAGTGAAACACTTGGGGGTTCAAAGCTCTCAAAACACATCTAGATAAGTTCCTTAGAGGGTCTAGTTTCCAAAATGGTGTCACTTGTGGGGGTTTTTAATGTTTAGGCACATCAGGGGCTCTCCAAACCAACATGGCGTCCCATCTTAATTCCAGTCAATTTTGCATTGAAAAGTCAAATGGCGCTCCTTCCCTTCCGAGCTCTGCTATGCACCCAAAAAGTGGTTTACCCCCACATATGGGGTATCGTCGCACTCAGGACAAATTGCACAACAATTTTTGTGGTCTAATTTCTTCTCTTACCCTTGGGAAAATAAAAAATTGGGGGCGAAAAGATCATTTTTGTGAAAAAATAAGATTTTTTATTTTTACGGCTCTGCATTATAAACTTCTGTGAAGCACTTGTTGGGTCAAAGTGCTCACCACACATCTAGATAAGTTCCTTAAGGGGTCTACTTTTCAAAATGGTGTCACTTGTGAGGGGTTCCAATGTTTAGGCACATCAGGGGCTCTCCAAACGCAACATGGCGTCCCATCTCAATTCCAGTCAATTTTGCATTGAAAAGTCAAATGGCGCTCCTTTCCTTCCGAGCTCTGCCATGCGCCCAAACAGTGGTTTACCCCCACATATGGGGTATCGTCGCACTCAGGACAAATTGCACAACAACTTTTGTGGTCTAATTTCTTCTCTTACCCTTGGGAAAATAAAAAATTGGTGGCGAAAAGATTATTTTTGTGAAAAAATATGATTTTTTATTTTTACGGCTCTGCATTATAAACTTCTGTGAAGCACTTGTTGGGTCAAAGTGCTCACCACACCTCTAGATAAGTTCCTTAAGGGGTCTACTTTCCAAAATGGTGTCACTTGTGGGGATTTCAATGTTTAGGCACATCAGGGGCTCTCCAAACGCAACATGGCATCCCATCTCAATTCCAGTCAATTTTGCATTGAAAAGTAAAATGGCGCTCCTTCCCTTCCGAGCTCTGCCATACGCCCAAACAATGGTTTACACCCATATACGGGGTATCAGCGTACTCAGGACAAATTGGCCAACAATTTTTGAGGTTCAATTTCTTCTCTTACTCTTGGGAAAATAAAAAATTGGGGGCGAAAAGATCATTTTTGTGAAAAAATATGATTTTTTATTTTTACGGCTCTGCATTATAAACTTCTGTGAAGCAATTGGTGGGTCAAAGTGGTCACCACACATCTAGATAAGTTCCTTAGGGTGTCTACTTTCCAAAATGGTGTCACTTGTGGGGGGTTTCAATGTTTAGGCACATCAGTGGCTCTCCAAACGCAACATGGTGTCCCATCTCAATTCCTGTCAATTTTGCATTTAAAAGTCAAATGGCGCTCCTTCCCTTCCGAGCTCTGCCATGCGCCCAAACAGTGGTTTACCCCCACATATGGGGTATCAGCGTACTCAGTACAGATTGTACAACAATGTTTGGCATCCATTTTATCCTGTTACCCTTGGTAAAATAAAACAAATTGGAGCTGAAATAAATTTTGTGTGAAAAAAAGTTAAATATTCATTTTTATTTAAACATTCCAAAAATTCCTGTGAAACCCCTGAAGGGTTAATAAACTTCTTGAATGTGGTTTTGAGCACCTTGAGGGGTGCAGTTTTTAGAATGGTGTCACACTTGGGTATTTTCTATCATATAGACCCCTCAAAATGACATCAAATGAGATGTGGTCCCTAAAAAAAAATGGTGTTGTAAAAATGAGAAATTGCTGGTCAACTTTGAACCCTTATAACTCCCTAACAAAAAAAAATTTTGGTTCCAAAATTGTGCTGATGTAAAGGAGACATGTGGGAAATGTTACTTATTAAGTATTTTGCGTGACATATCTCTGTGATTTAAGGGCATAAAAATTTAAAGTTGGAAAATTGCGAAATTTTCAAAATTTTCGCCAAATTTCCGTTTTTTTCACAAATAAACGCAAGTTATATCGAATAAATGTTACTACTAAAATGAAGTACAATATGTCACGAGAAAACAATGTCAGAATCGCCAAGATCCGTTGAAGCGTTCCAGAGTTATAACCTCATAAAGGGACAGTGGTCAGAATTGTAAAAATTGGCCCGGTCATTAACGTGCAAACCACCCTCGGGGCTTAAGGGGTTAATGATAAGTATGGAATTTTTATCAACTTTTTAAGTGTTTTTTTTTACAACTTATCCATGCAAAAACAGTAGGAGAAAGTCAGCTATGTAATTAGGAAGGCAGTGTAAGACTAAGTTCACAGCCCATGCAAAAAGAAGTCTACCCCAAAAGAGACCACCATTTAATATACAATTGCAAATATCTGGGGTGCTTCTGCTTTCATACTTAGAAGGGTGTAAGGGAAGAAGTGGTGGGAGTATCACCCCACCATTATGACTGAGCTGAGCAACCTTTCATAGATGGACACTTACCACATATGGTGCATGATAGATTTTGCATAAAACAATATCAAAAGGCACTAAAATACAACAAGAGGAAAGTGGTAAAGGTAGTAACATACAGAGTAGTTTCACAGCTGCAGAACAGAACAGACACTGTCAATTTTGCTTAAGGCACTAGTAAATCGATACTTGTCTGAGTATTTTGAAAGAACAAGCCCTCCTGTCATATTCTTGATTCCTGACTATCAGTAGAAGGGCGCTGCTATTATGCCTTTATGATATGCTATCACGCCACTGAAACCACAAAATGTAAAAATTTCTTAAGAGTACCTGCATTTTTTTTAGGTTGCACTTAACTCAGTACCCAAAGTGAAGCTAATGAAATGCAGCCCATCAGGAGTCCATAGCTTATTGAGGACATTATTACATGTACATTTTAATTGCTTAAATTAGAACTGTTGGCTTAATGTGTTACCTTAAGCAATGGCATCATATTACAGCTATAGGTAATCCTAGTAGCAAAAACAGTACAAGAGAAGGCACCCAGCTTCTTTAAAGTGGTTGTCCGGTCCAAATCGATAAGTCTGCATTCTGTGTGACTGGAGACTGATTAACTCCCCTAGCGCACACACTATGTGCTGCGGTGATTCATGCAAGAGTAACAGGCTGCAGCAGGAACCGTGTGCTAGCAGGATGCTGGCAGCTTGCGGACAGAATCCAGACAGGATCCAGATGACACCAAATCAGGTCCAGAGCCCTGACTGGATCAACACCCAGTCAAGACCTGAGAACCCAATCTATGCTTGCCAAGACCCTGAGACCAGACTTCACAGGTCAAGACCCGAATCCCAGATCTGCACCAGTCAAGATACCGTACATTGCTGACGAAGGTCAAGATCCTGAGCTTAGCCCTCTTCTCCCCAGATCCGGGAGACAATCGTCATCGGTCAAGCATTGAAGACCCTTACTGTTTCATATTATTAACTGTTTCCTGACTATTGTTATTCCCCGCCATATCGGGAGGAAGTAAATAGTTCATTAACTGCTCCCTCCCCATGTCCTCTGTGCATTGCATCCAGTCACCTGCATTGTATATGCATTATACATAGTCCCGGCCAGAGCCCGGCCAGAGGGCATGGCCTCAGGCCACGTCCTCTAATCGGTGATGCCCACTGACCAGCTGCGTCACTAGACGTAGCACAGCCTCGCTCCATACAAGTGCTAAATACATAGTAAATTGTTGGTGAATCCTGTTAATTGAAATAGCACCTACAAAAAATCATCTTAGGTAAGGTCAGGATAACTTTGCTATGTTTAGCATCACACTGTTATTAGGAGTCCCCAACCAAATATTTTGCTCAAAAATTTCCATCATCTTTGCTCCGGGCCTGCTGAGGGGAACTGATGTGTCATAGGGCTCAGCACAGTTCTTGGACCACTTTATTTGAAATAAACCAATAGTTTTCAAAAACGTAACTTAATATTATTCAGAAGTCACAAAAAAGTCTGTATCGCCTTACCATGTTATCAGGATTATTGTACACTAATCATACAATACAAATGACCCTGAACTGACCCAACAATGGATAAAACCGTACTTGCCAACTTTTCCTGGTTTTCTTTAACGAGAAGATGCTCTGCAGTGCGGATTTGTATCCATAGCTAGGCCATGCTAATCCATTCCTCCACACTCTGTTCCCACTCTATCTCCTAAATGTGAGATTGTGAACAAAAACTTACATTATCACTTCTCGAAAGAGGGTTTTTAGAGACTTTGGTAGAATTTGGGAAATTTGCTAACTCTTTTGGGAATCCAGAAGAATTTTTGGGCAGTCTCCAGAAGAGTTGGCAAGTATGGACAAAAAATTCCTCTAGGACAGGTGGTTGAGTTTTGAAAAAGACATTGATCCCCCCCCAAAAAAACACTCACGGAATTACCAAAAATATAGGTCACATACTTTTGGTATTTATCAAGTTCTTGGTTTATGCTATAAGTGTACTGCTTGGTAGACCATCATAAGAAAAATGTACTCAGCTGCGCCCAACATATCCGAGCCTGTCAATTAATTAAGTCTATCGGTGCTTATAAAATAAATGATGGAACTATTAAAAATTCTATGTATTTAGAGGCATATAAAAGCAATGGAGGAATGTGAGAACTGTCATGTCATGCCTCTTTCCTTCATGTAATCATGTAAAGCATGATTGTTAGACTTGTCTGTCTTTTTAAGCTCCTTGTATCTGGAACTGTAATTGCAATACTAAAATATTCCATTGCATGCTATTTACCATGATGATCGGTGGATAGTTAAGCGGGGTACATGTTGGGTGTATGACACTCATGCAGAGTAATAGGAATGAGGCTATTCAAGGACAGTCAGGTATTTGCATACAGATGTGCGCTCTTGCCCCTAGTCAATGACCCTATACATGCCTTTCTACTAAAAGGAACATTTTTTAAACATGTACCTAAGTTGTCCTCAAGAAGCCTCTTTTTTCACATAACGCAGGCATATAACACCAGAATATTGTAAGAAGCTGTCAATTTGGGTAGTAAATGTCAAGTGTGTGACAAAGTCTGTGGAATGTTTAAGGTATTTTAGGTCTAGGGGGATATTCTGACTTGTAATACCAAGGTATTGGAGTGTTGAAGAATTGAAGAGACTTTTGAAGTTAATCTACTATATTGCTTAGCTTGATAAAATCTCAAAATGAATTAAGCAGTGATATATTTGCATAGCTCATTGAAGCAAGATCTACACTCATCACGCCCCCATATCCATTCAGAGCCTTGTGATGGCTAAGGAACCAGTATGGTGACAAGATTGGGGTGAAGACAGTATGAGCAAGTGGTAAACCAAGACTTTCCTCACTACAAGTGGCAACTTGTTCTTTGGCAGAGAGGCTGAGAGTGACTCAAGAGTTAATGAACTACAGTGGTCCATGTGTCTGAAGTTATAATGATTGTGCCAGAGAGAAGCTTCAAGAAGTAGTTGCCTGATGGCATAACCCCTTACTTTGAAGGGAAATACAATTAGTTCACATTAGCATTCGGGGACTCTGCGGAGGGCTGTGTACTTCCTCCGTTATGCTCTTCTGCATATTTCTGCATGCATCCTGTGTACCTATCTTTAACATTGGGTATGCAGGACACAGGACATGCGGATATATGTGGATGTAGGCGGATGCGTTGTTTTGATGCGCCCACTGACCACACGAGAATGCAACAAATTGCATTTTGTGGAGATGGAGTGCGTGTCAAGATGACGCATACGCTATATGACATACTGCATCAGGCTATACGACATGACATACTGTGTCAGGGCTCGTTGCTGCTGCCACAGTGGCTGCAACATGTGCAAAGTGGAATTCCACAGTGTCGGCACATCGAATATCAACCTGTTAACTGTCATGGACAAAGATCTCTGTATCGATGCAAGTCGATGAGCAGAGGGGTGCAAATGGCAAAAATGAGCACACAGTTACGTGCTTTCTGGAGCGCTTACCCAGGCCAAGATAGTGGCTGAGAAAACGCTGCACCACCAGGTTGAGGACGTGAGCCATGCAAAGCACGTGTGTGAGCTTGCCTCGCCGTAAGGCCGCCACCAGGTTTGCACCATTATCAGATATAGCCTTCCATGGATGCAGGTTCAGCGGAGACAGCCATTACTCAAAGTTGGCATAGAGACCTGTCCAAAACTCTTCAGCTATATGGACTAAAACAACCCAAGCACCATGACCATAGACTTGACCAGAGATAACCACCACACCAGGAACTTAATCATAAAATTAGTTTTTTATTATACAATTCAAGTGACAACATTACATCAATAATAAAATCAGTATATTAGTACGCCCCACAGGACATCAATAGATATAATATATAACAGCAATACCCACAAAAATATAGATCCCTCAAACAGGATATATATATACATACACAATTATGTACTATATATCATGTACAGTATACGGACAATTTGAAAAAAGTGTAAAACTATATGACTAAAATCTAAGTAAAAAATATATGTAAAAATTAAAACACTACATACTATGACTATGGTGTGTGTATATTACAGATATAAAACCTTTGTGACTAGTCGTTATGTGCAAAAAAAGTTACAATGAGGATAATAATATATATGCACTGCAAGAGTATATATAAGATCAGTAAATATGTAAAAATATGAAAAAAACGTGAATAAATATATAGAGATATACAAATGTACTAAATAATAAAAATTAAATAAAACGAGTGAAATGTGCCAAATAATATCTATATATATACTCAGCTAATGCACTATATGTACCAATAGGTGCTTATCTACTGTAAAAACACAACAGAAAGTGCCATGTGCCAAGTAAAAAAATGATGACCAGCTGCTTATGATCACACAGAATGCTTACTTGCTCAATGAGCCCAAAAGGATCAAATCAAAAGTGCTGTGTGCTGTGCTTATAGACAATGATCAGCTGCTCATGATCACACAAAGTGCTTACTTGCTCGAATGAGCCCACAGAGGATCAAAAAAGTGCTTTGTGCTGTGCTTATAAATGCAGATATACATGTGCCAGCGAAATTGCTGTGCATATAGCACCATATACCAGGGGTGCGCTCCCACAGGACTAAGCTACCCAAGGTATGATATAATTAGTTTTGATCCCGTTAGCATTGACTTGTATCTCTTGCAGTATAGTTCCTCTCTGGTATATGTGAATACAAATATATGGTGCTATATGCACAGCACTTTGTGTGATCATAAGCAGCTGATCATTGTCTATAAGCACAGCACACAGCACTTTTGATTTTATCCTTTTGGGCTCATTGAGCAAGTAAGCATTCTGTGTGATCATAAGCAGCTGGTCATCATTTTTTTACTTGGCACATGGCACTTTCTGTTGTGTTTTTACAGTAGATAAGCACCTATTGGTACATATAGTGCATTAGCTGAGTATATATATAGATATTATTTGGCACATTTCACTCGTTTTATTTAATTTTTATTATTTAGTACATTTGTATATCTCTATATATTTATTCACGTTTTTTTCATATTTTTACATATTTACTGATCTTATATATACTCTTGCAGTGCATATATATTATTATCCTCATTGTAACTTTTTTTGCACATAACGACTAGTCACAAAGGTTTTATATCTGAAATATACACACACCATAGTCATAGTATGTAGTGTTTTAATTTTTACATATATTTTTTACTTAGATTTTAGTCATATAGTTTTACACTTTTTTCAAATTGTCCGTATACTGTACATGATATATAGTACATAATTGTGTATGTATATATATATCCTGTTTGAGGGATCTATATTTTTGTGGGTATTGCTGTTATATATTATATCTATTGATGTCCTGTGGGGCGTACTAATATACTGATTTTATTATTGATGTAATGTTGTCACTTGAATTGTATAATAAAAAACTAATTTTATGATTAAGTTCCTGGTGTGGTGGTTATCTCTGGTCAAGTCTATGGTCATGGTGCTTGGGTTGCTTTAGTCCTTATAGTGGTGGTAATCACACATCCCTTCACAGAGTACCCAAAGTCACTATATATATGAAATTATGGTATATGCAGCATAGATATATAGTTATATAGTCTGTGTGATCCTGTGGTACGTCTGTGTTTTAATAACATCTTCAGCTATATGACTGCAATTTCCAAGGCATATCAATTTTAACACTGTCTGATTGCGGTGAGCCCTCACTGCACAGTACGGAAGTGGTGGGGATTCACTCTGTACTGTTGGAATGCATGTCTCATTAAGGAAGAGGTTTAGGGTGCAGGTGGAGACCCTAGAGGAGGTTAAAGAGGAGGCAGAAGCAGTGGAGGAAGTGTGAAATATAAAAGTTTGTCCTGCAAGCCTTGAGGATTCCAAGACTTGTGGAGCAGCACCTTCCCCGCCTGCCCCCACTGCTACCACAGTCACTCATCGCCCAGTCAGCGAGATGTAATGCCCTTTGCCATGCTTACTTTTCTAAGTGTCTATGGTGAAATGCACTCTGGCAGACACAGCTTTCTTGGAGAAGTAATGGTGACTGGGTAATTGGTACTAGGGGACTGCAACAGCCATCAGCTTTCGGAAATCATCTGTATCTACTAGGCGGAAAGGCAGAATTTCCGTCGCCAACAGATTGGAGATGGTGGAGTTCAACCACTTAGCTTTGTCATATGTAGGAGGGAAAAGTCTTTTACATGACCACAACTGTGTGACCGCAAGCTGGCTGCAGTGCTGAGAGAGGGAGGCGTACGGTGAACCGGACAAGCTGCTGGACCGTGAGGAAGGTGGAATGATAAAGTTCTGGTGTGCTTGTTCTCTCAGATCAGTCAAAAACAGCAGGCATGTCAACTTACATTACATCTGACAGGTTCTCACTCAGCCTGAGAGGAGCAGGTAAAGAACCCGAGGTCCTGCGGTCGGGGACCTGCATCACAATATTGACACGGCAACAGGAGGAGGAGTAAGAAGCAGCAGATGCGATTGATGGGGCGTGTTGTGAATTCTGTTTTCGGGCTCCCTCCTGTGGTCATGAATGGTACTTCGGCTGGTTCTGTCCATGGACTTTCTCTGATGCCTGTGGGTGTTTCTGAGTTTCCTTCTACAGGTGACGAGGCTAATTCGTTAGTGGGCTGCTCTATTTAACTCCACTTGGATCCTTGTGGAATGTTCTCTGAGGCAAGATAGGCTTATTTTTCCTATCTCTAGGGCTAGCTAGTTCTGAGGCTGTGACGAGGCGCCTAGGTCATGATAGGAGCGCTCCACGGCTATTTCTAGTGTACGTGATAGGATTAGGGATTGCGGTCAGCAGAGGTTCCACTTCCCAGAGCTTGTCCTGTATTAATGTGCTATCAGGTCTTTTCTGGTGCTCTAACTACCAGGTCCACTATTTAATCTAACCACCAGATCATAACAGTACAGCTGGACAAAAGTATTGATGCATCTCAATAGAGGGATAAGTGAAGCTCTGAGACCATTTTTTTTTCTTTGCAGCGTGTTCTGTCTCACTTTTCCCCTTTACCTCTGGGTGGTTCAGAACACAAGTGTAGACATGGACATTCAAGCTCTGTCCTCTTGGATGGATAATCTCACTGCAAGGGTACAAAACATTCAAGATGTTGTGGTTCAGAATCCGATGTCAGAGCCTAGGATTCCAATTCCTGATTTTTTTTGGTGATAGATCTAAGTTCTTGAATTTCAAAAATAATTGTAAATTGTTTCTAGCTTTGAAACCTCGCTCCTCAGGTGATCCTGCTCAACAAGTAAGGATCATTATTTCTTTGTTACGTGGTGACCCTCAAGACTGGGCATTTTCCCTTGCGCCAGGAGATCCGGCATTGCGTGATGTGGATGCGTTTTTCCTGGCGCTCGGATTGCTTTATGACGAACCTAATTCAGTGGATCAGGCAGAGAAAATCTTGCTGGCTCTGTGTCAGGGTCAGGATGAAGCAGAGATATATTGTCAGAAATTTAGAAAGTGGTCTGTGCTCACTCAGTGGAATGAATGTGCCCTGGCAGCGGTCTTCAGAAGGGGTCTCTCTGAAGCCCTTAAAGATGTCATGGTGGGATTTCCCATGCCTGCTGGTCTGAATGAGTCTATGTCCTTGGCCATTCAGATCGATCGGCGCTTGCGTGAGCGTAAATCTGTGCACCATTTGGCGGTACTATCTGAGCATGGGCCTGAGCCTATGCAGTGTGATAGGACTTTGACCAGAGCTGAACGGCAGGAACACAGACGTCGGAATGGGCTGTGTTTTTACTGTGGTGATTCCACTCATGCTATCTCCAATTGTCCTAAGCGCACTAAGCGGTTCGCTAGGTCTGCCACCATTGGTACGGTACAGTCAAAATTTCTATTGTACGTTACACTGATTTGTTCTTTGTCTTCCTACTCTGTTATGGCAT